>NC_081833.1:52047394-52347394 GCF_030867095.1 Alligator mississippiensis | reverse complement strand
TGCCACGCGATCTTTTTAAGTGGTGGAAATATCCTACTATGCTTCCTTTTCCGGGAGATGCCATATGGGGCTGGACTGTGAAGTGGCTGTGGTAGGAAGAACCCCCTGAGGCTGCTGCAGGCCTCCTGAGAACCTAGACTGGCAATGCCACCAACATGGACAGGATACAGGAAGTGTCACCCCTGCCCCTGAGCTCTCTGGGGGGCAAGAGGTTCTTCTTGGGCTTTAAGCATTGAGGCAAAGGTGAAGATACAAGTCTCCCTTGTATGGAGAAAAGAAGGGACTCCCTCTGTCACCTATGCAGAAAGTGCTGCTTGCTAGATGTAGAAAAGTTGTAGGGAGTGCCTTGAGTCTAAAAAAGCTTAAGAATAAAGTGGCAGTGGCTGAAGGAGCCAATGGAGAGGCAAGTAGTAAACAGGCAACCTTGGTGCTGCCAGCAGGGTGTGAGGCATTGGCAGCCCTGGGAAGGACTCTCCTAATCTGCCCCTTTCTCCACACCCCCAGAAGCTTTGACAGTGAAGCATCTGCAAGGTTAGCAACACCCTCCCCTGTTACGTGGGTTTGTGAAGTGTGTGAAGCACAATGCCTGTCTATACCCTAGGGGTAAATTTGCATGGTTGGGTCTACTGTGAATGCCAATGTGCTTGGGCCAGTGGTTCTCAACCTTTGTAGACTCAAGGCCTCCTCCCCAGGCTCAAGGCACCCTTTGGAAAACGCCAGCTCTTAGCTTTCACTTGTTTTATCGCTACTGAAAACTACTAGAGCAATTCTGCTGCAAAGAGCTCAGAAAGACCACAACAAGGCAGGGTGTTTTTAAAGCTATGGATTGCTATTTGAAAACTCAGGGTCTACCTTGTGAATTGTGTTTGCGTACCTCATGACTGTGCAGCCACCTGCAGCACCCTCAAAAGGCTCTCAGGGCTGACCCGCCTGGCAACGCTTCTCCCAGCGGCTAGCAGTCACACTTTCATGTTTCCTCGTGCAGCGTTTCTCAACTTGTGGGTCACAATCCAAAACTGGGTCACAAAGACATACGAAAGAGTGGCGAACAAACTTTAAAAATGGATTCTCCTTTAAAGAGAAAAACGTGGGAAACCCTGGCTTTTCCCTTGTAGAAGGGCAGCCTTGCAGGGGCTGCCCCACACACTGGGGGCAGGGGGCTGGGAGGGAGCACTGATGTTGACATGCGGGTCCTGGTACAAGAAGTTGAGGACCACCGCTGTAGTGTAACGAACTGGTTAATGTGGACGCCCCCTGCTGCACCGCTTGGGAGCGGGCGCGGCCGCGGCCGGGGTCGGGGAGAGGCAGGAGCGCTACCTTTCCCGCCTGCGCGCCCGGCAGGGCCGCGCAGCGCCGGCCACTGACTCCGGGACCGGCCGCAGCAGGCGAAGGGAGCGCTACAGGGACGACTCCCGGGGGGCAATGGAGGGGGACGCGGACAAGCAGCGCCCTCCCCAGGGCTGCCGACGCCTCGCACCAGGGTCCACCCCGCCCGCCTCACCCTCGGCACCTGCAGCCGGGCCCGCCCGACCCTTCTTTGCCTTGCCCGGCTGCTGCCCCCACTTCCGGGGGCGGTTGCCGCGAGACGCCCCCGCGCGCTGTGCTGAGCGGGAGGGGAGAGGAGGCGGTCGCAGCGGCGTTGCTGCTCGCCCCTTTATTACGCGCGGCCCGTGTGCGCGGCCGGCCCCGCCCCACCCCGCCTGCCTGCCGGCCGCGAGGGGCGGGGCTGCGCGCGGCGGAGGCAGGAGCAGGCAGGCGCGGAGCTGCCCTTCCATAGGAGCCGCCATTAGCGCGGGGACCCGGCGACAGGGTCTTGGCGGCGGCGGGGAGCGGAGGCGGCCGGGGTGGGTCCCCGTTTGATGGATCCCCGGATCGCCTGGTTCCAGCCAGAGCAGCTCGGCCCCTCGAACCGCCTGTGGATGCAGATCTGGGAGACCACGCAGGGGGTCCGCAACCTCTACTTCCAGCAGCAGCAGCAGCAGCAGGAGCAGCAGCAGAGCAACCCCGCCGGGGCCGGCCCGGCCTCGCCGCCCGGCATGTACCGCACCCCACGCCCCGACCCCCAGCCCGACTTCCTGCCGCTCGAGAGCGCCAGCAGCCCGCAGCACCACCCCAGCCGCCGCCAGGCCTCGCCGCCCCCGGCCGCCGCCGCCTGGGCCCGGCCCGCGCGGGGGGCGCCGCCCGCCGCCGCCTCGGCCGCCTCCTCGGCCGCCAGCAACAAGAGGAAGCGCGACAACAAGGCCAGCACCTTCGGCCTCAACTACAGCCTCCTGCTGTGGCCCGGGGCGCAGAGCGCGGCCCCCGCCCTGGGGGACGGGCCGGCCGCCAGGGCCCAGGCCGGCCCGGCCGAGCCGCTCTACACCGGCACCCCCTGGAAGAAGAGGAACTACAGCCAGGGAGTCGTGGGGTGAGCGGGGCCGGGGCCGGGGCCGGGCATCTTCCCGCGGGCAGGAACACGCGGCCGCTGCCGCACATGGGCGGGCGGGCGGGCGGAGGGGGCAGCTCCTGTCTGGGCCTGGAGACGTGGGAGCACGTTGGGCGCCCCCTCCCTTCCCCCTCCGCGCTGCCGGCGGAGGATGCAGAGGCATGGGCCAGAGCTCTCTAGCATCTTCTCCTGCTGTCACTGTCCGGGCTGGCACTGGGGCAAGGAAGCGGTTCCTGGCACAGGCATGGGTGCTTTGATTGCACCCAGCCTCACGGGGAGATACCTGCCAGGCCGGCGGGATGTGGAGGGGCAGGCGCACAGCGGGCATTTTGCACGCCAGCATCCAGGGGCCTCCCTCGTCATTCTCTTGTAGGGACGTGGGAAGGGAAGGGATGGGCATGTGAAATAAAGGGGCCTAGTGAATGGCCACCACCGTATCTCACAGCAGAGACGCAGCAGCAGGGAAGTCCGGTGGTTGGGAAGAGCATTTTTATGGCCAAGAGCAAGCGGTGTATCCTGCAAGCACCCAGGATGTGTCTGTATCAAGGCTGATGTTGCAGACACGCCTGTATGCAGGAGAGGGGATCTCCCCGTAGACTCCTCCTGCTTGCACTGCATGTGCACGTGGTGCATGTTACACATGCAATGTAATTAGTGAAGTGTTTGTAAAGCCCTTTAAAAATAGGCTTGGTTTTGTAGAGACACTTCTTAATGTCAGTGTGCAGACACATAGCTGTGAGGGTCAGAGAATGAGATGTTTTACTTGGACATTGCCTATTCCTCTGTGTGTCTCATGATGTGTATGGGGGAGGGGAAATTGCCACTGGTGTATATGTTGTATGTGCTCATACTAAGGAGCCTGAGCATGTTTTTCAGCATTTACACAGTCCATGTGGGTACAGGACCCTACCGTATACAAGCTATGGTTCCTGTTACCTAGAGTGGTGTGGGTGTGCACACACATGCACATGGTTGTCATTTTTACCAGACTGCATCTGGTGTCATTGTTTCAAATGCCTGCATGCTTTGCACAGACCTTTCTTGCTGATATAAGGTGAATACTCTGATGGGGACTTACCAAGCTTAGATCTGATGATACCAGTACAAGGGTACTATTTCTGCAGGCCCCGTCTGCTGACATTTTCCCCTTTCAGACAGGCACACGCCTTGAGTCTGAGCTTCCACTATGGGACTGCTAATAGTCTGCACAGACCTACTCTGTGTTTATGTATGCGTGCATCTGGATACATCTTTTAGATCGCCTTCTGGCTCAGACCTCACTAGTTGGTACTGTGTGAACACAAGGTAGATGGAGGCAGGCTTACTCTCCTCACCTGCTGTCTTTTATCCACCTTGGGAAGAATCACTTGAATCAGGGGTGGGCAAAATGCAGCCCAGGGGCCAGATGCGGCCTGCCAGGCCGTTCTGTTCGACCCGTGGGGCCCCTAAAAAATTTAGAAAATTAATATTAATCTGCCCTGGGCTGCCTGTCATGTGGACCTCGATGGCTTGCCAAAACTCAATAAGCGGCCCTCTGCCCAAAATAATTGCCCGCCCCTGACTTAGATGCTTCTGTTGTTTTAAATACTGGCTTGCTATTGATTTTTTTTTTTTTTTTTTAAGCTTTGCAAAATATAGTGTCTAGTTTTGAATTAATCATTGCCTTTTCTTGTCACAAATCAGGATGTCATTTGGAGTGCCTGCTTTGCTCAGGCTAGCTTTCTGGTGTAGTGCATGCAAATTCAATTTTTCTGCAGAACATGAGGTTTGGTTACAGGGTTCAAGTGAGATGTATGCCATTTTCAAACTGACATGGCAGTCCAAAGTGGGTGCCCTAGTACAGGTCTGTCTAGCTAAGTGCTTTCAGAGGTTTATTTAAATTGGTCTGTATTTAAAAAAATTGGTGTTTCAGGTTTTCTGTGCCCAAATTGATGTGCCTTAAAGGGGCCCAATTTTCAGAAAGTGCTGAGCACTTGCCTTGTAAAAATGGGACCCTTTTAAGTGTTTCTGTAGAGGCATCCCAAATTGCCAGTCACACTTGAAAATACAAACTATGTAACCTCTGGCTCCCTAATCTTCTGCCAACTCCCAGTACTACCCTCTTCCGCTTACAGTATGGTAATTAGGTAAAATGTTAGCTCCTACCTGAGAAGGTCGTGTTGAAACTTGTCTAGTCATTACACAATGAAACCTTCCGTAACATGGTTTCACAGGGGTATTAGGTGCTGTTGTTGAAATATGCCTGATGCTTAATTTTTACAAGGTAGTTTTTGGACTTGTGTCTTGTCACTTATTTCCCTGGAGGTTAGGGTCTGTTTTTGAAAATGCCATTTTTCCCCTTCATAAATCCAGTGCAACTTCTCCTTCTGAAGATAGGGAGAATAATGGATGGGCTTCCATGACATGTACAGAAGGAGTAACACTGATGTCTAGTGGGTGACCTCAAGAGCACAGCCATACTAGAACCCTTACTAGATGGATATACTGCAATCATAACTCACTGCAAACTTCCTTCTGTCCTGAAACAGGAAAAGTAAGTTCTAGTGATGTGAGGTGTTGGAGTTGCTGTCAGGGATTTAAAGAGGCACCATCAAAAGTGAAAAGTTCCACATTAAGTCTGTGTTTTTGTGCAGGACTCCCAGCATGACTGGGCAAAGGCAGTGATTTTTAATCTAAGCTGCTACTTGTTCCAAATTTGGACTTTGGGTATAGGGTGCACCAATAAAGATTTCATATCAGGTGATACCGATTGGATAAGCAATTTACAAGAATGCAGCCGGGCAGGGCAGCATGGAGAGCAGTATCTTGTCGGTAAGTCTGTGGAGAGGAAGGAGTGTGGAGGGGGGTGCAGATCAAGGCTCCTACGGTGGGGGAGGGAGTGGGGCAGTAGGGTAGTGAATGGGACCGAGGGCAGGGACAGGGAGTAGGACGGAGCTGCAGGTAGTTCATTCAGGGGGTCAGCATCCCAGCATTTAAAAATGGCGGTGGTGGCACTTGAACTAAAGCTTGTCAAATGAGCGTTAGTTCAAGTGCCACTCCACCACCACTATTTTTAAGAAACTTTTAACCAGAGTGGAGCGTAGCGGAGCAAGGGTGGATGCAGGCTGCCCATCGTGGGTTCAGGGCTCTGCTCTGCTGCCCTTGCCCCCGGGCCCCACGTCGGCTGCTGATCCCTTGTCCACCTGGCAGGCCATCCCTTGTCCATCCCTTGTCCACCAGGCAGGAAACATGCAGTTAACGGGCCCCCAGAACAAAGACAGCAGAATGGAGAGCCCCAAGCCCACAGTGGGCAGCCCTCATCTGCCCCACACACAAATCTGGAGGAGCATATGCCCCTCTCTGCCTCCCCTTGCAGCTCCATCCTGCTCCACACTCTGGCTCCGGGTCCCATTCACTGCCCTGGCTGGGCAGCTCCCCCAGCTCCACTCCTTCCCTCACTGGGGGCCTTGATCTGTCTCTACCAAACCCCATCCCATCCACAGACTTATCTGCAGGGCGCTGCTCTCCACACTGCCTGGCTGCATTCCTGGCCATGTGCACGTGTGTGGCTGCAGGCATGCACGCGGTGTCCAGGGGCCCTGGCCAGAAGGGATATTGTATTTATCCATGACATTAAAAAAAGCCGATAGCCGATAATGTTAATTTTCCCTTTATCAGTGCCGATCTGACATGGTGCCGATATATTGGTGCACCTCAAGGCAGGTGTGCTTGTGATCATAATGCATATCATGCTGACTTTCTTCTCTGGCTGTCTTATTTTCTTTACGGGTAGGCTAAGCAGAATATTGAAACTTCTGCACAGTCTGTTCTGAGAGCTTATGGGGGCTGCTTATAACACGCCTGTCTGAACAATGGAAGCAAGTTAGTACATGGAATTCGAGAGACCAAAGGGTTACAGAGAGAGTATGTACTGAAGAGTGATAAATGGCTGGTAAACATTGATTGTTTTGCCTTGTTTCGTTTTTTTTAATGCAGTAGCTAGCCAGCAACTGAAGACTCTTGAAAGATCAGACGAAGTTGGTTACAAAAGTCTTATGAACACTGTAGTTTAACAGACCAGTTAAATGGTTGTTAGTAAACCTTGTATCGGCTCTTGAGTAATTGTTTATTTCATACAATGAGTTACTTCCATAGTTCCAGTTGCATAGGCTTAAAGGCTGCTTGCAGACATTAAAAAAAACAAAAAAGATGCTTTACTTTAAACTTGGCACGTTCCTGCGCCAAGCCCTGTGCATGTCCAGAAGAGGTAGTGTATTAGTTGGACCCAACTCGCCCAATGTCCGTATAGATTGGGTGCTTTGGTGGGGCTTTTTTGGTGCTTTTATCTAATAGCTTTAGATAAAAGCACCAAAAAGCCCTGCTGAAGCGCCCAAACTATACAAATGCTGCAAAGCCAGGTCAAAATAATGCACTGCTGCTTCCAGTAAAGTGTTTTGTTTTGTTTTTAACATTTGCAAGCAGCCATAATGAGTAACTAGTCTGTTACCTGAGTGTCTCAGTATCCTGGAACACTAGATGGTAACATTGGTCAGAGAAGCCCATAGCCTTGCTTTGCGTGAGGTTAGAAATTTTAGTTCGTGATCACTTTCTACCAATTCAAGTAAGTTTTACATGTTCATAGGATAATATAAACCACTATAATTTGTTGCCCTATCAAACACTTTTATGAAAGACACACTGTCTTTGTTAACAGATCTCGAACTTGTTCCTTACTTTGCTATTTCAATGTAAACTATTGAAATAAAAATAGAAAGGCCCTGTTATTTCTGGTAAAAGAAATTGTGTATTCATGCATAAAATACACAAATAAGGTATACACTTTGTTTTTTTTTTTAAAGGCAGAATGAAGAGAGAAGATTTTTCTTTGCATTAAGTAACAGTAGCAGCAGCTAGGGAGGCTAGCTTGTTGATTGTTCTTACTGTGGATTGAGGGTAGACTTTTACTTTTGCTCTCTCCAGAAATGACAGAGACTGTTCTTAGCATATTTCCTTGCATATAACAAACGCACTGATTTCCAGCAGCTGATTTTTTTGGGGAAAGATGCGTGTTCTATGTGAAAGAATGCAGTAGTATGAGTAAATGTAACCATTTTTGTTTATTTCTCAAATTTGGGACATTTTAAAACTTGAACTAGTGAAATGCTCTCATTTTCAGAAAGTTTCGATTCAAATTATTTATGAACCTGCTTTACTTGTGCAACTAACTAGACTGTAGTCTGAAATGTGGTATTTACATTTTTGACATGGTGAGATAATAATTGGACATATAACTTCACAATTGTGTGCTAATTTTGCATAATATTTAGGCATACAGATCAACTGTCTTAATTGGGCTTAGGAGATCAACATGGACAAACTAACTTTTTGCATATCAGAAGGATAAAATTTAGGTTAAATGAACATGCATGTTGAAATATTAGAAATATTTTAGTTTAACCAAGTAAATATGCAGTTATGTTCAATCAGCCATTTGAGGTTTTCTGTGCTGACCTTACCTTTTTGTCAAGAAACGTGTGCTAAAATGATCTTACATTTTAGTTAAAAAAGATTATTACAATTGTACACTTACGGCTCAGATTTTAAGCTTAAAACTTGTTCTTTGTCTTCATTTTCTTGTTTAATATATACAGTTTATCCATGTGAGTTTTTGAATATTTAATTTTTCAGTCAGTTCCAAAAATTAAGGTTTCTCCTGCAAACTTTATGGGACTACAGTGGACATTTTATGGTATGCCTTAATAAATAATCATAGTAAAGATTACATTTAGCAAGCAAAACAGGAATAGAAAATATCATATGGTTGCGTTACACATGGTCTGTTATTGTTTTCCATTCTTTTGCGTCCTTAACTTGGTGACTTCCTAAATTGCTTTATTAGTTCCTTGATATTCAGTTGGCAAGTGAAGCTTAAAAGCTCACATGTTGCTTTGCACCAGACATATTCTGCTTGAACACCTGTCGTGCTCTACATGAGACAGTGATGCTAAAAAGAACAAACTAACAAACATGAGGGAAAAGTTGTAATCCATATAGGCAAGACTCAACATCAGATACAAAACACTCATCTGCTTAATTTGTCCTGTCAGGGTATCCTCAGCAAAGCAGTGCATTGTTTTGAGCCATGGTGAAAAAGCAAAGTAGTCTTAGTGGTGTGATGTTAAAAGAAAACAAAATCACGTGTGTGTTCTACAACTTCCACCAAGTTATTATCAAGTTGAGCTAGATTTTGAACTTTCTATCTTGTATAGTTTTTTAATTAAATACAAAAAAGATGTGATGATCAAATATATGATAACTATGGATTCCTGTTCTGGAATTATTTAAAAAAAAGAGGCTTTGTCAGTATTTCATCCCCTTCTCCCCCACCAAAACAAAAAAAAAGGATTGGACTGATTTGATTATAGAACTTCACCTGAGGTTTAGAGGCTCCTAGCACTACTATCACTAAATGGAAACTTTTAAAATGAGTGTTCATGTCCTTTTAGTTGCAAATCTGATGTTATCCCACCCACAACAACATAAGAACAAAGGCAGAGGGAGTGCATCTGAGATGGGCAGACCTGGTAAACTGTATTATGCTTTGTTCTGCTCCTGGAACTGGCTGAAATATACTTGTGTGTGAAATTCAAGTAGCTGAGCCCTGTATGCAGAGCCTAAAATGACTTAAACTTAAAAAGACAGTTTCCTTAAGAATACTTAAGAAGCTAAAGACTGAAGCTTGTCAGTTGAAACCAGAACTTTCTCTGCAGCTATTTTGCTCCTCCAGAATTCACTGTTCAAGTGCATCTAACCCTGACTCTGTCTTGTATAGCCTGTCTTTGTCCAAGCTTTCCATTGACTGGCATCTATGGATTCTGGGTAGTAGCCAAATGACTGGGTTTCTCATCTTTATTCTTTAAAGTTACAGGTACTTAAGGTGGTTGGCTTTTTAAGGGGAGTTGGGCCCAGGCCCAACCCCACCTGTGACAAATCTGTTGTTTCCCAAACAATGTCAGGGATCAAGAGAGAGCTACTTGCTTGTCCTAGGAGGACTAAATAATCTTCAAACTAAATTAAACTATACAGCTGTAGAGAGTAGGAGGATTTGTACAAGAGTCCCTACAAGGTGAAGACCCAGTTCAAATGCTAATCCCATGTAGAAGGCCTGTATAGTGTAATGCATCGGGGAGTGGACAGGACCCAGAGCAGGAAAAAAAACAATTTATTTGTGATTTGCAGGCAGTTATTCTGTAGAATGTAATTCTACAAGGAGGAGGTTCTGGCAGAAGACACTGTGATGTGGGAAAAACGGTATTTTTCTGTTGCATAGCATTTTGAAGACCTATTATAGAGGGGAGTAGGACCCTGTGGCTGGAGGAAGTGTGTGCTCATGTACAAGTGTGTATACACACACACACAAGCAAGTGAATTTGTTCAGAAATGCTAATGTATTCCAGGCTGTATGGAATACAGTAGGTGTCCTATAATATGAATCATGGCAACTCTCTTTCATATAGAGATTCATATCTCTTTTATAAATACACTCTTGCATACAGAAGGAGAGTAGCTTAGGACCACAGAAGTTGTTAGATTTAAGACCATCCCGATTCCTGGCATACTTAAAGAACATTGCTTACTGTTGTGCTTAATGAGTATCCCAAACTCCATGTAGATTAAAGAACCTTTAGACTGTAGTGATGAATCACGCAAGCTTCAGTGTTATGATCCATGGTGTCACATTACTTTAGAAGATCAGGGGGGTAAGAACCTGATAAAAATCATTTATCTTAAAACAATTCTGCATCTTGTATAAGTACACATTTCAGCCAGAAAAGTCATGTTGATTGTGGCCACACAGCAACATTCAGTTATTGCATTAGGGTCATAAATCCTTCAAAATTAATAAGAAAATAAGTAATAAAACTAAACAGCGTTTCATATTTTTAAGTTAGAGCAGTTTAGGTTGAGCATGTAACTGTTTTTTGTGTCTTGGATTAAACATATATGGGATTAGGGAATACTGTAAAAAAATTTGTTTAAGAAAACAGAAGTTGCAGGTAAATTTGGCATACACATTCATACATGAGAATAAATTATTAAAAATCCACAGACAATAGCTTGCTAGCTCCCTGGAGATGTCTCATTTTGATATTTGGTAACGTAACTGACAAGTGCACTTAAGAATGGAAAGATGTTGAAACAGAAGAGCAAAGAATATGCTTTAGACACAAATCACTTTATTGTCAGAAGTAGGACAGAGTCTACATAATTCTTGTCAGTTGATTGGTAAAATCAGAAGTAAAATGAGTTATGAAATGAACAGTCAGTTGGGACCACTCTGACCATGCAGATTTTTTTTCAGTTGATTAGCTAGGTTTTCTGGGAAGTCAAAATTGGAGGTTTGCACGTAACTTCAAAATACATTAATTTGTCTGTTTCAAGGATTGGGAGAAACATGTTTTAGGACAGGCTTCAAAATGTAATGCTAAAGGCACTTACCTTTTGGAAGTATTCTATAACACCATTATTTAGGCTTGCAAAATATTGGGAGATGGCCCAAAATATTTAGTAGGGCTGCTTAGATAACTTTGAAGGGAAGTCTGAGAGCCCTCAGGGTTCAAAGTTCAAAGAAACCAAATTGTATGATATATATTTTTCTTTTTTAAAAAAACCCCAACACTTGGGTTTGTTTTGGTATTACAATTTGGGCATATAATTCCCTGGGGATGGCTCTGTTTGGGAGATTATTTAAAAACTCAATAGCAGTGTTACATTGTCTTTTTAAATCAAGCTTTTAAGTATTAAGCATAGTTTATAGTTTGTTCTGAGGTATGAGGAAAAAGCATGAAAGTATGGACTCTTCTCATAGGGTCTGACTTGGGGGGAAAATATGTTAATGGAACTTTGCCTCTTCTATCTCTAAACCCTGATCCTTTACTATTATCGCTTACAGGTATTGGCGTTATGCCTTTTTGTCCTGTAACAAATAAATAGGACATTAGGACAAGGTCCAGTTAAGAAGCAGGAATGTAGTTTTGAAGCTTGGAGGGCTAATCTGTTGCGAATGGAGAGATATACTAATACATGTTATACAGTTAAAGTAAAAACCTACAGTACTTAAAAGAAGTATAGTCATCAAAATGTAATACTTCACTTCTATGTGGTTTCGAAGTAGAGTATCAGGTAAAAGTTGGATTCTGTTCCAAACCATGAAATAGTTTTCAAAGGGCTTGTCTTAGAAAATTCTACTTTACTAATAAAATACAAAGTTTTGTAATGTTGCTCATACTTATTTAAAACCCTTCTTGTCCTGCCAGTTTATGGGACCAGAATGAATCTTGGTGTTTTCAACTTAGGTAGTAGAATATGTGTTCAAAAACGGGTAGTGTGCCAAAAAACTGTAGAGCTGGTTTTTGCTTCACCTTTTTGTTTACATATGCACATGGCCTAAAATACTATAAATTTAGTTCGGGGAAGAATTTTGTCTCACTTGGAAACCAGTTTCTACTGTTTTGCCTGCGTTTTGCTGGTGGGAGGAAATAGCTCTTGGAGCAAGAAGGGTTGGACAAAATCATGGCGTGCTGCCTTGGGACAGAGTAACCTTAAAGGAGTAGCAACTTGAACTTTAGTCAGCTTGAAACTTTAACCTATGACAGATGAGAGTAGGAATTGGTTCCAAAAATACCGTGAACTGTTGTGACATCAGATTAGGGTAGAAATTATGTTGCTCACTCCAGGTACATATTTTTAAGGTAGCACAAAAAAAAAGCCTTAAAACGTTTAAGTGTAGTACAGAAAGAAGTATAGTACACCCTTTGCATATTTTTACATATCTGCAGGTATGCATACTGGTAGAACAGTGCAATGTTACCTTATCCTGTAGTGAAGGAGTTCCCCCTGCCCCCTCGTATTGCTGCAGCCACACATGACTGCTATTTCAAAGCAAGTGCTCCGTTTTGGGCATGCATATTGTAGATGCCTTACTCTGATGCTGTGCTATATTAATTCTGGGTTTTTTTACTTTTGCACTGCATTGTGGTGTGCTTAGCAGTAGAATTCAGGGGCTTGGGATCAAACAAAATTCTCTTGTGTCTCCTTTTTGCATCTTATTCATCTGATTGTTGTGAGCTAAACTGTACCATTTGCGAGGTACTTTCAGGCAGCATGGGAGAAATACTGATCTCTGCAGTCATGGTCATAAACTACTGTAAGCATATCTGAAGTCATGTAGTGACTTCAAGGCATTTTCAGTCCTTTTAAAATTGATAATTGTGCATACACAAGGACAAACATGTGAACATTATATTTACAAAAAGAAAAAAAAAAAGAAAGAAAACCTTAGTGAATATTCACAGTGCTGTGAAAAGTTATATTTTCAAGCAGTCTTCTCCAGGAACGCTGTTGACCTCTATCCTTGCCAGCAGCCGCATGTGTCCTGTGCTAGTTATCTTTGTTTCCTGCTGTATAAAAATCTCTCTTCCTCCTGCTTTTGGGAAACAACAAGTTTTCTTCCCTGTTCGTGCAATCCTTGATGGGCCTGTGATGAGGGGTGTGGTTTAAGGGTAATTGTTTTGACAGCTTGTGGGAAAAGGTCATAAATGCCAGGTAGGCTGGAGATGTTGAGTTAGGAAGTTCGGTAAAGATAAAACAGAAGTGGCAAGCTAAGATGCATATATACCTATCTTGGCTGTTACTTTGGAGGACATAATTCAGGACTGCGATTTTTGTTTCTTTTTTGTATGTGCATCTGCAGTAGAATTATCTAAAGGAAAGGTTAATCCTTGTACTGTCACCAGTCACAGGGACAGGGTAGACCAATAAGCGCTGCAGTAGGAGGCATAGTCAGGAAATCACAAGGTTGGTGATTTATAGAAAAAATATAGAGAGTTTGTCTAGTCTCCAGTATAAATTCTATTTTAACAGTGGATGTGGAGGAGATTAAAGCCCAGTATGCAGAAAGATGGTCCTGATAGTGCCCTTACAGTACCTAGGCTAAGATCCACTCCCCCTTACAACCCCAAAACTTGGGTTGTAAAATATTATTTAGATGTGCACTGACATATCAGTTACATATTGGATCAGCACCAATTAAAAGGAATATTAATATTATGGGCTATTGGCTTATTTTGGCCAGTGTAGTTGATGTCACCAATAAATACAGTATGTCTTCTGGATGGGGCCCCTGGACACCATGTGCGTGTGCATGGCTAGGAATGCAGCCAGGCAGCATGGAGAGCAGCAGCCATGTCTGTGTAGGGGAAGGGGCATGGGTGAGGGAAGGGCTGTGGGGGGGGGAGGGTAGATCGAGGCCCCTGCAGTGAGCGGGGCAGGGAATAGGGCTGACGTTGGGGGTTGTGCCCCACGAAGGTGGTAAGTGGGACCCGGGGCTGGGTAGGGAACAGGACGGAGCTTCACGCATCTTGTGCAGGGGGGTGGACTCCCCCTGCTGTGTGCAGTGGAGGCATGGGGGGGCATTCCCCCCCCCCCCCCCCCCGATTTGTGCACAGGGCAGATGCAGGCTGCTCACTGCGGATTCAGGGCTCTCTGCTTGGTTGTCTTTCCCCCCCACTGCCACGTGGGAATGGGTTACATGGCTGACGTGGGGCCCCTGGGGCTAAGGCAGCAGAATAGAGAGCCCCAAGCCCACAGCGGGTAGCCCACATCCACCCTTGCCCCACTTGGGTCCATTCTGGTTAAAAGCATCCCTGCGTTTACAAATAGTGATAGCAGTGCATGAGCTAAAGCTCATTTGAGCTCTATTTCAAACACCACCGCCGCCAATTTTAAGTGCTGGGATGCTGATGCCCTGGACAAGCTGTCCATGGCTCTGTCCCACTCCCTGCCCTGGCCCTGGATCCCATTCACTGCCCTAGCTGGGCAACGCATTTAGCCCCTGCCCCACTCCCTCCCTCCCTCACTCCCTCTCTCCCTCACTGTGGGGGCTTCAATCTGCCCCTTCCCCTCTACAGACTTACCTGCAGGGTGCTGCTCTGCATGCTGCCTGGTTACGTTCCTGTAAATCGGTTATCGGATCGGTATTGGTTTATATGGCTGGTTAATAACTGGTTATTGGTATTGGCCAAGAAAATCTTTTTTGCTTCACCCTTAATGTTATTCAGTTCTTCCTGCCATTGGCCAGCATTTGTGTTGCCACTTGTGATTCAAGCTTGTCTTTTGGCTGTTGTTTTTGCATGGTGCTAGGTCACAATGATTGTGGTTGCTTTGGTTTCAGGTGGTTGACAAGATCCTCATGGTTAACTGGAGAATCCATAAGATTCAGTGGTTGAGGGTTATTACTTACATGGTCAAGCTTCTTTTGGTAGCAGTAGACCATACCCTTTTTCCTTGGATTCCTATTGTATTAGTCATTTTTATAGCCCCATCTGAATTCCTTTGTCTTATTGCTGCACCGACAGAAGTGTCATGCTTTGTGTCCCACCTTGCATGCATTATGATATACCTATTTTGATGAGTAAATGCTATTGAGATTAGACTGATTGTCCTCTTGAGAACAGGAGGTCTATGGGCAGGATCTCTGTGTGGTACCATAAGGCTTGACTGGTGAAGGGTTGGGAGTAGGACAAAGATACGTGAACTCCACATGGGCTAAAATTGCAAAGGAAAGCACCTCATCCCTTTCTAGCATATAAATGACACGGTGACATCCCGTTAAGATGACTCCTGAGCAGTTGAGAGCAAACAGGTAAGACAAATGAACAGGTAATCTGGAAGTCAGGGTGGGATGCCATGCACAGGTTTTAGCAGATACTCCCTAGTTGGTTCAGGAAGGGGATGAATCTACACTTACTTTCCTGTGGGTAAACTCATTTGCCACAAATGATAAAGTTTGTGGACACAAAGTACTCTAATGTGGAGTAATTCAAAGTAACTTGTTATGACTGTCAGGTGTATACCAGCCATTTATAAAAGTATTAATGTAACTACAGGTGAGTTGTGGTGCATTGGAATGTTCTACATCTAGAAAATGCACTTTCTGGTGACCAGATATTAACTTTAGTGTCACATGAATACGTAGTCTGAACAGAGTGAATCTTTAATTATACTATCACCCATCTGCTTTGGTCTAATAATCTTTAGTGCCCCTGGTACAGGAAATGCCTTGTTTTGATAAGGTTGCTTTAAAACAGTGGCTAGCTTTGTTGTTGGGAAGCTTTCAAAGCAGCCAGTACGTGTGTGCAACAAGTTTTGGTATGCTAGTAGATGTCACTTTTTTTTTTTTCTTTCTTCGATTTAATTTTTGTTATAAAATGAATTCTGTATGAAAAGCATGCTAAATCTCAATTTTAATTTGAGCCTTTATAGAATGGTTTTATTTTTGTGTATTCAAAGTTACTGATTTTTAGCAAGTTTCAGGCACTGTCAATTAATGTATTGAGCTAAACACAATGCGGTGTGGAAAACTGTTTTAAGCTGAATAATGATCATGACTGCAAAGGCCCAAATAGAGTCTTGGCCAGTATTTGAGCCAAGCAAGGAAAAAAATGTATTCAGCAGATTTTTTTTCTTTGTTTTAGTTACTTCTTACTTTCCTTTAGTTGAACTAAAATCCAGATAAAGAAGCTTGTTTCAGGCTGTCAGTGAAGAAAACCCACTATTGACTCAGTTTGATATTTATATATTGGTTGTATTTTTTAAGCTATTCTAATACATCTGGTCACTAGAACTTTATTTGCAACAATATCACTTGGTAGATATTGTCCAGGTATTGTGTTAAGAATTTGATGTTGATGTCCATCCTGCCTTTAGGAGTAAGTTATCTGAGGTCTACAAAGAGATTCATCTCAAGACTGTGGCTGAGAATAGAACCCTGTTCTCCATTAGTAATTCCTTCTACCTAGATAAGATTGAATTTATTATTACATGAGGAAAATAAAATAACTCCTTAAGCTCTTGTTGGTTGGTCAGGCTTTGCTCTTGTGTGGTGGCATATGACAAGGAAAATAAATTAAGGTTCAGCAGGTAACAGTTGTTTTCTCTTTGGTAAGGTGCATCAAAACTTGCATGTCTGAAAAGGCTGGTAAATTTTTTGCAGCTGTTCTCACAGATTTGCCAATATAGTATTTTTATATAGGTAAAAAATATGTGACCAGTAACAGCAGGCAGCAGTGTCAGCTTAAAAGTTAACAAGTAACGTGCAACAGGATCTTTGTTGGGACAGATGAAGTGGGTAATGATTTAATTCCAAACCTTTTCTCCCACATATATGCACACATTGTATGAGGCAATATTTGTCTACCTGTAGTCAGGAGGTCACTAAACATTTCAAAATTGTCTAGTTCAGGGGTGTCAAACACGTCCAGCTCTGTGGGGCTGGATAAGGCTGGTCTCCAGACTGGATTAGGCCCACAGACCAGCCCCACATGCCAAATTCAGTATGTTCCCCAGACCAGCCACTCTTGAACCATGCTGCACACAGTGTTAGCTCACAGCTTGCGTTCATTCAGAACTAGATCTAGCATGAATCCCAGAGCAGGTGCCATGTGTAGTGCGGCTCTGGAGGCAGCACCACATGCGGTATGATCCTAAATCATACTCTGGCTGCTCTGGGACTGCATGTGGCACCGCTCTAGCCATGTCAGTGCAGCGCTGCACCTGCTCCACCATGTGTCCCAGAGCTCTCAGTCCTGGACCATGTTGCATGCAGCACCCACTCCAGCTATGTTAGGGCTATGCTGCATGTACCGCCTGCTCTAGCCATGGTGGGATGCATGCTGGATCCTGCATGAAGTGGATGTGTGCTGGAGTAGGTGCTGCATGCAGCGTGCTGGGCCATCTGATGCATCCCTGCATGCTGTCTATGGGTCCACTCAGGACCCACGGGTGGTCAGAACTGGAAGCCAGATGATAGGGCTCTGCAGGCCAAATCTGATACCCCTGATCTAGTCCACTTCAGTATTCTCTTAACTATGGCACACCCCTTGTCTTAGCTGTTTTCCCTCCCTTTCTGGTTCACTGTTCTTTCCAATGTTCATGTACAACATGCAACCATCTGTCTTGTTGCCTGTTTCACTCGTAGCTAGTAGAGATGTGAGACGTAGAGATAGTAATAAGGAATTTTTTCCTTTGGCCATTTAAATTGACAAACTTTGCTTAATTTTTTACCTTAATCATTAACTAAATTTCCTACACCTTTGAACAGTACAGCTATGGGTGCATGCTGCCCCCCACAGTATGCCAATATACTTAGGACAGATCTTGAAGTCTGCCTCTTCCATAGCTGCCATGGTATACTTGAGGACCTCAGTGACATTATCCTGTGGACACATGGGAAGGAATTGCTCAAGAAATTTCACCAGGACTTTAACAACTTCTACCCCTCCAGTAAACTGATTCTGGAATACTGTACTCCACCCAGCAAATCAGTTTTTTAGACGCCACTGTGAAACTTTGCAATAGCCATATTACCACTATATTGTATCAGAAACCAAGCAACTGCTACAGTTACCTTGATGCTACCAGCTTTCATCCTAAGCAAATCACTAGATCCACTGCTTACAGCCAAGCTCTACATTATAGCCATATTTGCTGTGATGTCACTGACAGGGATGCACACCTTGGGAACGTACAAAAGGGTTTAGATATCATCCCCAAACTGTAACCAGTCAAATCAGTAGAGCCAGACTCAAACCCTGGTCTAACCTATTCCTCCACCGACATCATGTATATTATCACTTGTTTACAATGCCCCACAGCTATCTATGCTGGCCGGATGGGGCAATCCCTGTAAAAAAAGGACAAATGGATACTCATTTGATATTAAAATGCCCATAGTAGAACACTTTAACCTCAGGATGTTCCATTACTGACCTGGAGTAGCTGATCTAGAACAAAACTTTAAACCAGTTTTAATGTGAAATTAGCAAACAAATCACTTACAGACTGGCAGATTGTGTTAACCTTGGTCTAAACAGGGACTGCGGATTCCTATCTTATTACCTGAACTAGCTGTTTACTCATGTCCTTCCAGGTATTAGTTGCCTCGTTCATGTTAATTGATCTCATTAATCCTCTTATCACCTCTTAGCAGTGTCCCCTCCCATTTTCCCTTTTCCTTCTAAGTGCAGTCTTTCCTTTTTGCCAGTCCATTCCTAGCATCTGATGAAGTAGGTTGTTAGCTAAGAAAGCTCATGCCTTTCTGAACCAATTAGTCTCTGAGGTGTCACCCTGCCTTCTGCCTTGTACAAATACAGTGAACTAGTTATGTCCAGAGGTGGTTTACATAATGAGCTAGTTCAGGAACTTAAAATTTGAACATTTTATGTATTTCTTAAAATTCCAGGCACTCCTCAAGCAGAACCTTTCCTTCTTGGAGGGTATCCAGTTAACTAGTATGACTTCCAGAAGGACATTAACTTAAATTTTACAGCTAGGCCGAGTCCAGTATGTTGAAGGTAGCCTCTGGCCTGGAACTCTGGTATTCAGAATTGGAGAGGGAAGCATACTTGATTTTTGCTTTACAATATCTTGAGGTGCATCACTTGTAGCAACTCTGAACTTCCCTTTTTTTTGTTTTCTTTATTTGCCTTGATAGAGAGGGGTGTGTGTGAAAGGAATCAAGGAGGAGAAAGACTGGAGTGTAGAGAATTTTCTTTCCTGGCAGAGACACATTAATTTCTAAAAACGGGGTTGGAGGAAAATGCTAAAGAGACATGATGAAGTTTAGATAAGCAAATAAAGAGACAAGGAGCTTAATTTCAGACTGCCACTCAAGGTTGGCAGAGGTCTTCAACTCGAGGTCCAGCAATTCAAAGATAATCTGGTGACTTGCTGTTAAAGGGAATAAGTATAACAGTGCTGCTCAGTCTCATGCCCCAGCCCTTTGTAGAATATGTGCCCCTTGCCTTGCAGGATAGACTATTTGTGAGCTGATGCAAGTATGTTACACTTAATGTGCATCTGGTTTTCATGCTACACTACAGTAATGTAGACATACTGTATTGTATGTACAAGTTGCAAAAGAATATTTATTTGGTACCTCTGTCTTAAAAAATTCTTTTAATATTACTGTCACGGTGTCATTGAAGTGTGGTAAGACTTGATTACGAAAAAAATCGCTTTGCTTTAAGATCCATGACTGAATTTGTGTGTGAAAGGGGTCTTCATGTTTAGAGAGGTTATTTGATCTTTCCCTGTAAGTAGGTATTTACATTAATTGTTTAGTTCAGCTACACCTAGATGTAACACATGGATGATTAGCAGCTAGTTTTTTAGTACAGGTTTCCCTTGTTTTATGTGGGTTCTTTATATGCAAATTTGCTCTTGTGCAATGAGCATATTTAGACGCATAATTCATTATATGCAAGGTAAATTGACTCTTATGGGATCAGCGTAGACATTCCCCACCCGTCCAAGCAGGTAAGTCTGTGGGGGGAGTGGAAAGGGCCATGGCCCCACTCACCCCTGCCCTGGGAACAGCTGGTGCCAGCTGCCTGCAGCTTTAGGGCTGCACTGTGCTCCACCTGTTCGTCCTCCCTCCCTCCCGTGTCTGGCCTTTGTTTGTCTGCACTCACCTCTGCTTCTGGGCTGCACTGTGCCCTGGTGCAGGCAGTTGGTGTCAGCTGTTCTCAGGGCTGCTCCAGCACAGGCTGGGGTGAGTGTGGACAAGCGGAGCCCTGGGTGGTGCAGGGCACAGCACTCACCCCAGTCCCGGATGCTGCACCTGACACCAGCTGTCTGCACCAGGGCAGAGTGCAGCCCAGTGGCTACAGGCAGCTGGCATCAGCTGCTCCTGGGACTGCTGCACCTGGAGCTAGGGTGAGTGCTGTGCCCCATGCTGCCCAGGGCTCTGCTTTTACGCACTCATCCCAGCCTGTGATGGAGTGGCCCCAGGAGTGGCTGACACTAGCTGCCTGCACCAGGGCATGGCACAGCCTAGGAGCAGAGGTGAGTGCAAACAAGTGGAGCCCAGGCACCCAAGTGGGGAGGAGAGGGGGGCACAGTGCAGCCCAGTGGCTGCAGGCAACTGGTGCCGGCCACTCTCAGGGCTGGGGTGAATGCTGCTCTGTTCCCTCTGCTTTGCTGCCTTGTGCAGCCCTGGGAGCAGCACCCATTCCCCTGCCCCTTCCCTAGTCCCAGACTAGCAAGTACTAAACTTAATGCTCCATGACCATGGCGCATCAATGAACGTGTAGACGTGCCATCTGTGTGTTAATATAGAGAATACAATTAGACTCATGTTATGATTTAATTAATTCGTAGATCACTTCAATATTATGTATTATTATAGCTTTTTTTTTTCTTTTGCTCTAAACGATGAAGGTTAGTTGTCATGAAGCTTTTATCGTTGTCTTATTTTTCAGGTATATATATATATATATATATATATATATATATATATATATATATATATATATATTTTAGATTTTACTTGAACTGTTTTCTTAAGTTAGCTGTCCAAATAGTGTCTTGCAAATATTGTGTCTGCAAATTAGATGTGAATTGCTCGTAACTTTGCTCAACTTTTGATGAGGCTTAAAAAGATCAAAATTGCTGAGACAGAGCGCAAAGGCTATGTGACTCATCTAATTTAACTTGCTCCAGGAAATAAATGCCTGGAAGTTGTGTTTTGTTTTTTTTTTTGCAGTAAGCTCAAAATATTATTGTCTCTTGCTGTAGATAGTTAGTTGTAAGTCTCAGCTTCTTTAAATATCAGTCTGTATGTAGATATAAAACAGGTTTACTATGCAAATAGTAGTTTGTTAGTGTTGCCACAATGTGGCAACACAGTGTGTTTTTACTAGGAACAACAACTGTTTTTGCAGTAGTGATGCTTTTACAGTTTCATTTTTAGGTTTTTTGGAATTTCTTACTATTGTTAGCTGAGCCCTGAGATTGCATCTGTATGCATTTCTTAACATAATATGCTTGTAGTTTTAGGGAAAAACATTGGTATAGTCTCCTGTCATCAGACTTCTCTGTTACCTTTGATTTCCCTTCCATTGATTCCAAACTAACCTTTGTTCTTGTTTAGATATAATACATTCCTTAAAGGCTGTGCAAACTCAGTTAGTTTGAAATGTGAACAAATCTGTCTGGAAGCTTTATATTAAACACACAATCTGAAATTGTTTAAAAATACCTTTGTACATGTGAAAATAGCTAAACTTGCTTGGAGCTGTCACATCTGGAAATTATTTGAAAGGCATCTTTGTTCAGGTATAACTAGTTTGCAGCATGAATACTAAACTGAAGTAACTGAAAAACAAATAGGATGCCTGTTATGTGAGTCTTCAGAACTATGTCTGTAGCTTAGTAACAGTTATTGTTGCTTTTTATAGAAATATGTTGCATTTGTGTGTTTTGCCTTGCCTTTCCTTTCCTTATTTTAAAACATTTTTTTCAGTCTTTTAAAGCATTGATGCCCAAAGTTTGGGACCCAGCCATGTGCACCAGATCATGTCCACAGCCCTGCATGCAGGACTGTGTCATCTGGCCTGCATGGCTTGGAAATTAGGTGGTGGGGCAGAAGTGGTGGTGGTGGTGTTAAATGCTACCACTCCCCTGTCACCAAATTTCCAGACTTGTGAGGTATCCCACAGACTAGAGGTTGAGCGCCACTGTTTTCAAGGATGGTGTTGATTCCTTTCATACCATTTTCAAACTTGCTTTTAAAAAAAAAAAAAAGTCCCCTGATATTCCATTAGCCCTTCCAAAATATGCAAAGTGAAAGAACAAAAATAAGTTTCCAAAATTAGTTACAATATTTTTTAAATAGCAGTTCCACATTTGAGTAACCATCTTCAATACCTGCAGGATGTAGTAGACTAGCAATGGAAATGATAGCCCTAGTAGGACCGAAGAGCACAAAGCCTTGTTTAAACACAGAAATAATAGC
Organism: Alligator mississippiensis; assembly: GCF_030867095.1. Lineage (NCBI taxonomy): Eukaryota > Metazoa > Chordata > Crocodylia > Alligatoridae > Alligator > Alligator mississippiensis. Next base: position 52,325,135 of record NC_081833.1, on the reverse strand, counting down.
TTAGCTGTACAAGTGTAGTCAAAGCTGTAGACCTCCCACTAATGTGGACACCGTTAAACTGGTGAAAAGGTTCTTACAGTGATGTTGCTTTATACCACCATGATATTTTTGTACTGGAAGGAAAATGCATCTCTAGCATTATAGTTGTATCTACACTAGGGGTTTGTACTATTTTTGTAAACTTTGACATTTCTGACTGTTACTTAGCATAAAAACCATGCAGACAAGTTGTGTGTAGTTGTAAGTTTAGCCTAGCGTAAATTTTACCAGGTAATTTGGAGTTAGCTTTCCTGGCTGGCCAGCTCTTCGTACAGGAGTTGCCATTTTTCAACCTTGAGATAAGGTCAGTATTCTCTCAAATTGAAACTGGAGTAGATATAAAAATCAGATGCATGTTTCTTCTATGAATTTGACTCTTTCTTTTGAAGTAAGTTTTGGGGAGTGTTCTATAACCAGAGCTTGTGAGCCTTGTTCCAACTGCTTTATTTATGTAGCAGTGTTCAGACACTAATCTTCTCCACAAATTGATCTGAATGAAGCTTTTAAGCGTGCAGTTTTCACATACCTTCTCTAAGGAAGATAGGATAGTTTGTTTAGAAAAGGTAAAATAATTTATCAGAATTTAGGACTGGTGGAACATCTTGACTATTTAGGTACACAGTATATAATTAAAAATCCTGGCTGTATTTTTATGGAATTATGTATGTAATAAAGGCAGACAAGATTCTTTGGGTGAATCTGATATCTTTTATTAGACCAACTTAAATAGTTGGAAACAAAAATTAAGCAAGCAAGGGTTTTTAAGCCCGAAAGCTTGCTTTAAAATTTTTTTTCCATCTGTTTAAGTTGATCTAATAAAAGATACCAGATTCACCCAAAGGACCTTGTCTGCCTATGTCCTTAGATCAACATGGCTACAACCTACACACACATGTAATAAAGAGTATTCTTTGGTGTTTCAGAAGAGTAAAAAAAGACTTGTGTTGTGGTTGTACTAAAGACACATACTTTTCGCAAGTTTGCACAAAGGCAGTAAAGATTTTCCCCCACTGCCCTCTGGTGTGGGATTACACTTATGATTGAAGCTTTGGCTAAAGAAGTTACTTAAGCATGTGTTTAATTTAAACTTTAAGCCAATAAAACTACTCATGCTTCAAATTCATTAGGTACCCGCTTCAGTACCTTGCTGTCTTATTATGCAGCATATGAATCCCAATGCAATCCTTTGAAGGGGAAAATAGTTCCCACGTAACTTCTTGCTTCCTACAGCCACACATATATAGTGTCCCTTTTTAATGTAAATCTGGGGAGTATTTTTTAGTATTGAAAAAAGCATTGAGTTTTTCAGCAGTGAAATGTATTCAGGATTAAGCTGTAGTATCAGCCTTTTTTGTGGTTGGATTAGCTTTTTGTTAGTTGCCATTATGGTTGTGCGTGAGCAATATAACAATTTCTCATGTGTGTCCCTTCCACGTTTTGCATCAACACCTACAGGTATTGTCATGCTACGCCATGCCACAGCACAACAGCTACGTGATATGTTCCAGATATTAAAAATTCTTCCTTCTACCTTGTTTGTCTTGTTTGTCTTTCATTTAGATTTATATTTCCATTGTGCGGGGGAATTTGTGGTGTGTGTGTGGGGGGGGGGGGGTTCGTTTGATTTTTCTCCTTCATGGTACAAAATTGTCCCTTGCTGTGTGCTGTTGTTTAATTGGCATTTTCTTTTTCACCCAACTTCCAACTTGACAAGGGATTATTAGTCTTCTTTTCAGGAATATGCTGCAGCCTTCTTTCTGAATCACTATTACTACCCCATTGCAGCTGTTCCACAGTGCTACCCATTACCAAAGTGAGGGAGAGAGAAGTGAAGTGGAACCACTTCAATGGGAGAAGCAAAACGTCTGGAGGCAGCAGGCACAGCTGTTTTTCAAGAGAGAAGCAGGTGCTCCCTCCCAACTGAGTACATGTCCCAGATGAGGAATCCTTGCAAAGAATTTCCCAAACTTGAAGCACTACCTTAAATACTGCATGCTTGCATAGTTGGACTTGAAGGGTAAAAAGTGTTGTGAAAAAAGAAGTGAATAAGTGAAGGATCCAAACACTACTATTTGTGGATTGAGCAATTGGATTTTTTCTACTGGTATTTTGAAAGCTACAGAAATGTGATGTTTCACTCTGTGTGTGTGTGTGTGTGTGTGTGTGTGTGTGTGTGTGTCATGCTATCAAGAATAGTACTGTCCATTTTAAACTAGATCTGGGCTGTTGCACAGTGGAGTAGCAGAAAGCATCTTGGCCCCTGCCCTGCCCTGCTTAGCACTGGTCATCCCCTCTGCAGCCCTCCCTGCTCTGCTCTCTTCCCCTCCCTCTGACGGTGGGAGCCACCTCCTTCTCCTCTGTCCTTTCATCCTGTCCACTACCAGAGAGGAGTGGCCTGCAGTGCAACCAGAGGAAGCACGCAGGCCCTCTGCTTGAAGGTTGACCTCCACTGCTCTAGTAGCTCATCTGCCTGCTTGAAACTCCAGATGATGCTGCAAAGTTTGATTATTAATTTGTAGCAATGACTTTGCTTAGTGTCTTTGTAGGTTAAATGGATATTGAAATATATTGTATTTACCAGAATCCAAGATGACCCTGAATTAAAACCAGGAATATGTAGTTATTTGGACCCAAGGGCCACATAAGGAGTTCTGATGATCTGTCATGGGCTGGATCAGCACCCCCTCTTCCTCCCACCCTTCCCCTCCCGCAACAATTCATCAAAACTCCCTGTGGGGCTTTGGGCGGGTAGGCATGGAGCAGTGTTTGGGAGTGGAACAGGTGGGCAAAACCAGTCTGCTCACTGCATGCCTTACCTTGTGCGGGTGTTACAGGATTTGTATGGGGGAGGGTGGGGGGCTAGGTCCCAGGCACATTCAGCAGAGCTTGCCCAGGTTGTGCAGTCCACGGCTGCCCCTGCAGTGCTCTGCGTGGGGCTGAACCCCACTTGGGGCAGCCTGCACTGTTTCCCCCGTGCCCGCCAGCCCAGTCCTAGCCCCAGCCACTGCGCAACTTCTGGTGGAGTTGTTTTTGGTGCGGCTGCAGCTGGCTGGCTGTTGCTTTGCTCCCCTCACCTCCAGCAGGAGCTGCTGGCTCAAGCTTCCCCCCTGCCCAGAGCAACACGGAAAGGGCAGGAGCAAGAGGAGGAGCGCTGCGGGAAGTGGAACAGCCCTGCTGGCCCGGGTCCAGGCCAGTGCGCACACAGATTATGGCAATGCATGTTTTACTTATTCTCCTATGGTTCGAGTTAAATATTTATGGAGTTGAAATTTCAACTGTTGTCTTGTGTAGGTGGAGCAGATTTTTAAATATTTAATCTAGAATTAGTACATTTGTTTTTTAAAATAGGAAGAAAACTATTAACTTTACAGAACATAGTTTTTAGATTTAAGCTTAAGAAGTAATTTTCCCCTAAGCTAGTGCAGAAGATAGCATACATCTTCAAGAACAAGTTAATTCTTATTCTGTCAGTGAAAGATAAAGGCCCCTGCTTATTTTTCCCCTGCCTAATTTGCCTAAGGTTGAAGAAATCCTGAATCTAGTTAATGAAGACAGCTTTCACCCAGAGCTGTTTCTAAAATAAAAACCTGAAAATACGGGCAATATCGTTCAGAATAAAATAGAACTAAAACTAATCGGTACAGTTCATTTTTCCATGTGCGTTCATTAAAACTCCTTTATAGAGATGAGTCCAGATTTTAACCTTCCCTTTCCTTGATTCTGGCCACATGCATTCCCATTAAATAGAATTTCTAATTTTTTGCCTTTCCTATTCAGTATTTATTTGATCTTTGGAAAAATATCTAAAAGTTTATTCATAAATGACTGATTTGTTTAATCTCTTTGGGGGCTGGGGGGGGATCATACTGTTTGTTTACAGCTGGTCACGTGACTGCCAATACGCATGGAAGCATACACTTCTGGTATAAATGAATGGATAGATAGGTTTTTCCCTCTACCAGAGTTGAGAGAGAGCAAGCTTATACTAGATAATGCAGCAAATAATTTGGTAGTGACCAATTATCAGGAGTTGATGATACAGCGGAAGAGGTGCTGGTGGAAAATTAGAACAGTGATGAATTAATCATAGTGGCAAATTGCCCCATAGGTAAATTAACCAGCATGTACTGTAGCCATTCGATCAGGAACACGAAAGATATTGCATACCCAGTTGCCCAGGAATAGTGACTAGTCAAAGGAAATGAGATGAATTGCCTGTAGTTCCTAAATCTCTGAAGTGCTGCTTAAAAATATACCCTTAATTTTAAAACATAATTCATATGATTTACCCTGCAAACTATAAATGACATTGATGAAAATCACAGTTTTTCGATGAATTCTAAAAATTACCTAGATCTTGGTTTAACTGTTTCCTAGGAGACTGCATTGTCAAGCAGCCATTCTGAAGTAAGTGGCATATGTGATATTTAGCCAAATGCTAGCACAGTATCTGCCTTTTTTAACCCATGTAAGACTTTTCACAGTGTATTCTGCTTCTGTATGCAAAGACAGGCATATGACACTACATTCCAAACAGGTGAATTTTATTAGAGGAATTGTGTTAATTAATTCTCAAAAATCTGTCAAATTATCAGTGTACTGTTTGTCAGGTTGGTAAAATGCAGTGTAAGACTCAGCAGGGATTTTTTATTTATTTATTTATTTTGTGTGGGGCCCATATGTAGGCGCAATACATGGTACTTCAAAGAAATGGTGGGGTCCTGCTGGTGATTTAGCTGTGTGTCTTGGGTTGTTAAAGATGTAAAAGTATCTGCCATTGTTTTCTGTAGGGCAAGTGTTACTTATATTATTATTCTTAATCATAGTTTCTCCTGAGGGCCAAGGTTTCAGTTAGCCCCTCTTCTAACACTTTGGGCATGTACCACTTAAGGCTGGGTATTTGACTGATCCAAAAATACCTGGTCAACTGACCGGTCAAATATTGTCAAATAATGGTCAAATAGTTTAAGCATTTATTTATTAGACCAGTGAAGAGAGAGATTTTAATCTTCAATAGGTTAGATACTTATGGTAATTACAAAACACCTCCAAGTTAATTATCTGTTACTGTGAAACAATGAAATTACATTCTAAAAAATTGTAATGAGTTTTTATAACTGCTAAGTATAAATGTGGATGATAATCAAGGCTGAACAATTCTTTTCCTTAGCTTTTATCTCAAAACTTCAGGGTCAGCCCAAACAGTTACAAAAGAATAAAAAAGTAATATGTTTCTGTTTAGAAATAAAACATGCATAGCAACTATAAAATAACTGCATTTTAAAAACTGACTTATGCTAAGTAGGCAGCAGGCCAGTTTTGTTGTTTGTTTCACGTAATATTTGACAGTTTTTGACTGTGGTCAAATAACTAGTAGTCTGCTGCAACTGATATTATTTGACTGGTCAATTGACGAGCTTCCCAACTTCAGCACAACTCAAGAACTCAGGGTTACCCCTGAGATGACAGCTGAGAAATGAGCATCACCCAAACACGCCTGTTTCATACATGTTACTTGATGAAGAATGCTGTATGGTTGCTTTTTGGCACGTGCTCAGGGATATTCTCAGGATATTGGTGCTGGGCATGCCCCTGATGGCAGTTCTAGAAACACACAGCACTACTGTAATGACAGTCTTACGCAGATCAAGAGCAAAGGGATAAGCATTTGCCTCTGGATTACCACATAATAGACATTACACTTATTTGGCTACTGGATAATCCTGGAAGATGCTGATAGTTTAAAATGATGTACATGATGTGTTTCTCAATCAAAAAGCTCTTGCATCGAGAGGCATAACTAAGAAGGTTGTACCATGAGGAAAACGCTGTCAGAGAAAGTATGGGGCAGAGGTGAAGGGGGGATCCTTTTTACCTGTGCCAGGGACTTGATGTCCTAGGCTGTTGCTGCCTCAACAAAATCTTCTGACTGTTGCTGCTGCTGCAGCAGGAGCTGTGGTGTAGATTCCCTAGGGCATTGCCATTCTGGCATTCCTGCTAAGACATTGCCCAGGGCTGGTGCCCTACTCGCCCACTTCTAGTTACACTACCACTTGCCTGTCTTGGGGACTCTGGGTAGGGAGAGGGGACACTCTGCAATACTAATCCATTGGAGATACTTTCCCTTTTAACACTTGAACAGGTCAAAGATTGCTCTTACCTCGGGTTCTCACTTTTGAACAAAAGAATTGAATTATGGTTGTGAACTTTACTATTCTTTATCTTTTCAGTTGTTGTGCAATTAGAAGGGAGAAAATATTGCTCTGTCTGGAAGAGAATTAATTAATTTCCCTACGGGACAATGCTAAAATTGAAAATGAAGTTTTCACAGCCTCAATTTTTTTAGGCTGCCATTATTACTTTATTGCTATAACACATTCCTGTTAGTAGAAAACTGTTTTTTCCAACTTGATTTTAATTAAACTACAACTCCTTTTTAAATATGGTTGAGATGCAAGCCAGTGAAAGCCAAGGAATTGATTTTCAGTGTCTAACTTGCCTTGGGTGCAGTTGGTATGAGATACCATATACTTCTGGCACCTAATGTATTTAGTGTCCTGTTATTCATTGCATCACTTGCCTTGGTGACGGCAGCATTTTTTTAATTTACGGTTTTGTTTTGTTGGCTTTTTTTGTAATCTTAACACTCTTTAATTTCTATGTAAAATGTTCAAGATTTTTTTTCATTCCATTCTCTCCAGTTTCCAGACATTGCATATCTCTTCTCTTCTGAAGGATGAGTTCTTTAGCTTTTCTCTGAAAAATGGGTTTGATCCCTCACCCATTTTAAATCAGTATAACCCTGAAGAAGGATTGTTAGACAACTTTAAAAGCTAAAAAGTGCAAGCCTTTTTTAAAGACCTATGTTACATAGATGGGTGGTTTTTAAAGTTTTGGTGCAGAGCTTGGCAAAAGAACAAAAGGGCCGTAAACTGACTGACACTTCCATATTTGTCTATTTGGGTTTGTTTTGTTTTTTTTGCTGCTTCATAGCTGAAAAATGATTTTGCTAATCTGCAATTGTTGTTTTTGTTTGTTTGTTTTGTTTTTGCTTTTTGGGTTTTTGTTTTGTTTTGTTTTGTTTTTTTTAAAACAACATTTATTGGCTGATGTTTTGTACTCTTGCTAATCTTCTACTCCAGGGTAGGCAACCCCTGGCACGGGTTTCAGTGTGTAGAATGTGAAGGCATTTTGCTTGGCATCCACGCCTCAGGGCGGATAGTGGGGAAGGGGCTAGGGCTGTGCTGCTACTACAAGGATCGGGCCCCTCACAGCTCCCCAACCCTCTGCCTTGGCTTGCCAACATCTTGCAAATCAAGCTTGCAGGCGTTTTTGGCACTCTGCCCAACAGTGCTGCTCACCCCTGTTCTACTTCGTTTGCCAACATCAAACACAAATGGAAACAGAAACTTAAATTTGAGCATGCTCCTCATGGTCATGGTTTCAATAACCTAGCTTTGTTAAATACTTTGCACTGCTGACCCAGTGATGCAAGAGTTCTTTATTGTTTACTTCTATGTGGCCAATTCACTCGTTTTCCTGCATGAAACAACAGTACTGAGAAATGGAAACTTAAAAGGACTGAGGAATAAGTTTTGCAAACTGATAGCCAAAAGGAGTGACTTTAAGACTACAAAACATGTAGATTCCAGTCTAAGCATATCTGTTAATCCTAAGTATGCCACGCAAAATATGGGCAAAGTTGTACAGCTGTGTGGCATCCGTTATCAGTTTGTTTTCAATCAAAATTATGGGATAAAATGAAGATACTTTTTAATAGTGAATGCTACTATCTTCAGGTTTGTATGTTAGGAAAGGATAACTAATTAATTGGAATGAGGCTTGTAAACTACCGGATGTACTTGAATCTATGATGAGGATTCCCTGTTCTCTTCCTCCTCCCAACTCACACACATTCAGCCTGTGGCAGGGGGTAGAATTTATCTTGCATTTGAGTACCAGCCTGGTACTCCAAGTCTTGCCCTAGGTCTGATCCAGGGTCGGGGCCAAAGCTGTTGCCACCACCGCCTATTTGGGGCTTCCGTTGCCACTGCCTGCCTGGAGCCAGGGCCAGAGCTGCTGCTGCTGTCTCCCTGGGGTTGGAGCTGCCACTGCTGTTGCTACTGCCTGCTTAAGGCCGGAGCAAGGGGCAAGTGTCAGGGGAACAGGCACCAGGGAGAGGAAATTTTTGGTGGGGAGCAGATGCCTGAGGCTACAGGCACTCAGTGTGGGAGAAGTAAGAGGCAAGGGCCAGGCCACTTTCCCTTCACCATCTGTTCCTTTTGCCACTGCTTTCCCTGATGCAGCAGTTGGTGGATGAATTTAAGACAACACTCCAGTATTAGACTCTACGCTTGGAAAATTATAGCAGAGTTGTTTTTTTTCCATGTGTAGAATCCAATTAAATTCAAAGTCATCTTGGGTTCAGATAAGTGTGGTATCTAGGTAAGGCAGAGTCTACCTTTCGAGTCAGTTGTCTATTTGAAGACTGCTAAAATTGATATAGACCTCTTACTTTTTACCAAACCATCTTTATAAAAAGAACGTGGGTTGAACATATGCTCTGCACCAGGATTGTTACATAGAAGACTCAAACTTTTTTTATGATTGATATTGTAACAGAGCACCCTGTGCTCGATTTACTAGCAGGGGCTTGAGTGGCAGCCAGGCAGCCCTCAGCTGCCTGTGGTGGTAATCAAGCAGAGTTGCCTGCTTGGGGAATGAGGCTCAGTTGCAATATATGAGAGCTGGGTTCCTGAACTGCAGGGCAGCAGTTTGCTGCTACCAGCTAAGGAGGCAACATCTGGCTGAGCTGCTGCCTGGAATATCTTGGAGGTAAGAGCTAGGGCTGTGGGGAAGGAGGAGGCCCCATGGTCTTGAGCATGACCTGAAACCACCCTGCTGGGGAAGGGTGGCCTGGTAGAGCTACCTGTGGCAGGGTAGCTCCCCAGAAATGCCAGGCCAGTTATCTCCCCAGTGAAAGGCAAGTAGGTGTGCCTGAAAACCCCAGCGCTTACATCTCTGGTGGGTTGTGAGACAGGGGGAGCCCAGGCTCACTGCAAGCACTGAGGCAGGGCCCAGGTTGGTAGAGGGACCTGCAGCAGCGCCCAGTCTCGCAGAAGATCCTGGGCACATTATGGAGCTAGGTGTTAGGCTTCAGGGGGGACGGGGCTTGGAGCCCTAGTCCCACTGTGAGGGGCCTAGGGAGATAGAGATTGGGTGATGCCTGGGGATGGCTTGGAACCAGAGGGGGCTTGTAGCCTGGGGATGGGGCTTGGAGCCCGAGGACAGGGCTTATAGCTGGGAGAGGTTTGTGGCCTGAAGATGGGGCCTGGAGCCAGAGGATGGGGCTGGGAGCCCAGTATATGTAAATATTGTGATGAGGCTGGGTGTTAGGCCAAGATTCATCTGCAAGGCATGGGATATGTCAAGGGAAGGTCGGAGCATGTACAGAGGCCCTTGTCATCAGGGCAGAAAAAGGGCAGCCTCCCGCCTGATCAACATCTGATAATCTGGATCATCAAGGCATGGCAGGAGAGACGAGCGGATGGTTTGCTTGGAAACAAGCGGGCAGGTCTATATTGAGATCAGCCCTGGGATGTCCAGTTGTTACAGATATCTTCTTTACATTTTACGAAAGAACGCATCCCTTAGTTTTCCTTTCCTTTCCTTTCCTTTCCTTTCCTTTCCTTTCCTTTCCTTTCCTTTCTCATGTCCTTGTGACAAAGTATTTATCAGAATTCAGATTTATTGGAATCTGACTGGCCTTGCCATGAGCACTTCTACTATGGCCTCAAACTTGCAACCTCTGGGCTGTCAAAAATGCATGTTAGTGCCCACACCTCTCCAGGCTGTTCTTCTTTTGCTGATTCTGTTGCTGTATTTTTAGCATAGTGGGTGCTCTACATGCGAGCCTTAATGCTCAGTCGAGTAGACTATTTTACTGTGCATTAAAACATCATGTAAAAAAAGTGACATTATGCTAATGCACAGTAAATTACTCTACTTTGCATTAAGCGTCGCTAAAAAAGGTGTGCAAATGCGCTACTGTGCAATAGCACGGTCTAATGTGCATTAATTTAATACCTCACATTTGAGGTACTAAATTTAATGAGTATTAGAAAAGGCACATTAACGTACGTGTAGATAAACCCAGTGAGTTTCATTATATTAGAATTGTATCTTGATCAGGTAGAATAATCGTTCCTTTCCTGCATAAATAAATATAAATTCAAATAACAATACACCTTGCCTGACTATGAACAGAATGTTTCTTATAGATGTATAACAGTTTCCTTAAAGCCTGCTCATTATGAGATTTTTATCCAGAGAAACTTAATGAATGCAGTGGCATTAAATAGAAGGAAAATACTGTCATAGAGTCAGAACTAATTTGTGGATCCTTTTCATCTTTAATCTAAAGATTTAGAATATCTCAATAAAACTTGTTTACAAAATGTTTCATAATCCAAGCAAACTGTGTGTAGTGGCACTTTTTATAATAATTCTTGATCGACTAAGCCATTGAATACTATACTTCTTATAACCTTGAGTTTAAGTTTTCAATGTTATTTTAGTTATTTAACTTAATTGGATTCGTACTGCTAAATCACTTCGTATCAAGCTAAAACTCGAATCTTTCTCTACTAGTATTTTTTCTTGGCTTTATAATGATACTTTTTGGTACTTTCCTGCTAGGAGAAGTAAGCGATGGGTACCAAATAGTAGAATTTTGCTACTCTGCCTTTTGAACTGTTACTGTTCTACCATGTTCCAGCAAAAAATTGGTATAAGAACCACACATCCAAGTCAAGTGACCCATCAAGTTGTACATGGATCTAATGAATACTCTTCATGTCGTGTCTTATGCAGTTGTCACTAGTTGAACTAACAATTATGTTGTGTCCATGGAGAGCTATAGATGACCAGTCCAGTCCAACAATTTGTTGAAAATGTATGACATGCAGAGTTTGCACAGTGCATTCAAGGCTGTGTATAAGGGTGGGCAATTATTTCAACTGGAGAGCCACTTAATGAGTTTTGGTGAGCTGTTGAGGGCTGCAAGGGTAGCCCCGCCCCTTGACAGGTGCCCCATCCCCTGGTCACCATCTTGGGACTGGAAGTCCCACCCCTAACCCTTGACTTTTGCCACTGGAAGTCCCTCCCATTGCCCCTGGAAGTATTCCTGGGTGGGGAGGAGGTTACCATCTTGGAACTAGGGAAAAAAAATAAATTGTATACTGAAAAGCAAATATCAACTATAACATATTTTAATTTTATTTCAAAAAATACTTTGTCCCGATTTATGTGTGTGTGTAGTGTACATAGAGGTGATTGCATAATAACTCAAAATTAAGTCTTACTCTTGTATATTTGTGGGGGGGAGCATAGAAGGGTGTGAGGGGATATTAGGTGAGTATGGGCGGTGTGTGTGCACATGTGTGTGTGCACATGTGGGGAGGGGGGAAAGGTGTGGGTATTGGGTTTGTGGGGGGGGGCTGTGGGTGTGTGTTGGGGTGCATGGGGGAGTGTGAATGTGGGGCCCCCATGAACATGCTTATCTTGCACATGCCTCCCTCGTTGTGCAGTGAGCAGGGTCGGGCTGCTTGGTCCATTCTGCAGGGCTCCCCAAAGAAAGTGAGGCAGACTAATATAATAAAACCATATGAATGGGAATCAAGGAACTGTTACTGATATCTCTTTTTGTATACTCCTGTAACTTTTGGCATGCCCTGAAGCCCTGGAAACAATCCCTTTTGTAACTTGGGATTCCATTTTTTTGTGTTTTTTTCTATAAAAAAAAAAAAAAAAAAAAAAAAAAAGACAGGGAATTCTAGGTTTTTGTTAAACAGTCTCCTATTCTTCTTTCTTATCGCTTCCTTTTCTTTTCTGTCACCATGGACAGCAGTAATATATGTAGTTATCACCCTAACCTTTACAAACTTGATCATTAGTTTTGGCAGCTTTAGTGATCTTTGACTGGTGAGATCAGTAAGTTCTGTTGTTGATTATGAAGCGTTCAGATTTGTCTTCTACTTGCACGTGCTTCTCTCCCAAACCTCTTTGCTGCTACAGAGTTATAACACTACAGAAGGTCCCTTTAAAATTAATTACAGACTGACTGAAGTGCAGTGAGATGGCTAAGAGAAACTACTAGCTGTGGAGTTGAGACCTTTGAGAAATAACATCATTAAGAAATCAAATACCCCCAAGTGGCATGTGATTAGTTCATCAGAACTCCTCAGTGGAAGCTGGTGGTCCTCACTGCTGGGAGGGGAAGGTGCCAACTGTCAGAGTGGCACAAAGGGTAGCAGACACGATAGCTGCCCCCTTGTCCTTCCTTCCCCTCTGCTGGAGCTTCTCTGCCAGTTGGCACCAAGGGGCAGGGCAGCACGAAGGGCAGCCATTAATCAAGATAGCAGCTGCCCCCTCGTCCCTCCTTGGCCTCCTCCACCAATCAGCGCTGAGGGGCAGGGCTGAATGAAAGGCAGTCACCAGTCAAGGACTAAGTGCAGACAGTCAAAAAACCTGAGGCTGAATCAGTTCGATCTTTGCAGGTTAGTCTAAGTTGCCTAGATTGAACCAATAAGCAAAAGAACAGACATTTACTTTTGATTCCAGAAATGCAGCCACATGCCTGCAGTGGCCCAGGCCAGAGTCTGGGAGATTTTAGAGTATACCTTGTGGCTTGACTGGAGCAGACAGCTTTGGCCAAGGCTGGCCTACCTACCCTGCAAGGTAGGGGAGGTGCAAAGCATCCTGGGATGCTGGGGTACTGTGACTTAACTTGAATCTGGAGGGAACCTGGGACAGAAGTTCAATAAGCTGATTTAACCTAAATCAGTGAAGCCTGATACTACGTCCATCCAGGTTTATCTTAAACTGGTTTTGAAAGCAGTTTATGTGTACCAAAGTTCTGTTGTGCTGCAGATTACACAAAATATGCTGTGTGAACCGTGAGTGGGTTGCAAAAAAACCCTTTGCCTCTCCACAATTTAGGTAGATCCCTAATTATATAAAGATAGAGACTGTTTGTTCCCCTAATCTCTTGTGCAGATATTACGAAGACTTTTCATTTCTCATTGAAAGGCTTTAATTTTGCAAATCACTCCCCCTAGTAGTCCATCAGAACTCTAGGGCAAGAGGGATTCGATTTATATGGCTCTTACCTTCTTTAAAACGTGTTTGAAGCAACTACCTGCTAGCATATTAGGGCTGTAACAAACTAATTAAATAAAATAAGCAGCTCTGTGCCAGGACTCTAGTCTTTTAGGAATTGAAGGACTGTTTAATTTGACAGTGTAGAAGGAGAGAAAGCTGGGAGAATATTGTTTTTTGGAGGGGAGCATTGTTTTATTTATTTTGTTTTTTGCTTTGTTTTCCTGGTTAATCAAACATAATGTCAGCATGTAGATGTAATTCACAAAAACCCTACTCAAACCCTTACTGCTACTACCTGCTCAAATGCAGTCTGTCTCACATCTTGGTCATTTATCAGGCTCATATTCTTCCGTGTTCCCAGTTATGCATTACTCACTATAGTGCTAATGGTACAGAATATGTTGTTGGGTCTGAATGTGTGCTGTTTAGCAGAAACAAACAGGTGTGTAGCTGCAATGACAGTTCAGTTGCTATTTCACATCCTTTTAAATCACTGGTAACTGAATTTAAGTGGAATAGCAAATTGTTTCTGCAGATGCCTGTTTGTGCTCAGGGGTCAATTAGAAAAAGATGGCTTAAAAGCCTTGTTTAAATGCCTGCATAATGCATCCTACCTTAAGTATATTGAGTGTTAATTGAAGATTTTAAACTTACTACTGTTTAGTGGTGGTATTAGTCTTCACTTTTAATGTAAACAAAAGCAACTTTGGTTTTGGTTTCCTTTTGCATATTTTTAGTAAACATGCAACAAGTTTAGCATCTATTTTGTAGGTGAATGGATGAAATTTTGTTCCATTAATCTGCTAAAACAAAGTTGCTTCTGGTTTAAAGGCAGTATTTGGTGTTCAAGAAATATTTTTCAACTATTGGTTTGAAATAATAAAATCCTGTTTATATTACACAGATTTTTTTGGTGGTGGTGGTGGTAATTTTTGTTGGATTTTTCTCCCCCCTCCCCTCTCTCTATCTCCAGTCTTCACGAGGAAATCATTGACTTCTACAAATATATGTCTCCTAGAGCTGAAGAAGAGAGGATGCGAATGGAAGTGGTGAATAGGATAGAAAATGTTATTAAGGAACTCTGGCCCAATGCAGATGTGAGTAGGACTTGGCAGGATTTTAAAGCTTTATCTCTTTATGATTTTTTGTTCATTTATTGTAAACAACTTTCTTAATTAAAAGATCACCTTTTCTAATGATAATAATGATAATGATATTAATAATTACTATTATTACTGCTGTTAATATTAATAATGATGATGATAATGTTTTCTAGCAAAATATAATATACAATGACACTTTTTCCCTGGAAGCAATACAGTTGAACATGGCATTTTAAAACAATACAGGAACAAAGGCCCTGTCCTAAGGATCTAAATGAGCTATACTACAGAAAAAGAAAGGGCATGAAATGTTATTAAGTTTTCATATATTTCATATATTTTGTTTTTTTTTATACCTGCAATATGTTACTTAGGAGCATGAGGTTAGGCATAAGTGCAGAGGTAGGTTGGTTTTTGGAGGGGGTAGCTTGATGGCCATAATGATATAAGACCGGGTCAAACTTTTAAGCCCCTGGAGGCCACACTAGTGGGACTGGTTGCTGCACAGACCACACCAGGCATCCTGTGTGGACACTCTTTTGACCACTGCACTGCTCGGCCATGCAGGCAACTCTTCGCTGCTGCTGCACTGAGCACCCCTCTCCCCACCACTGCTCTGTGCAAGTGCAATCCCTTCCTGCCACAAAATGTGCCTGCATTATACCCTGGTACTCAGCCCCAATTTCCTCCTCTCTTTTCCCACCACTTCCCAGCATGGCCCAGACTCACCCTCAGTTCCCTGTGCTGCTGCACTGCCCCACCCCTTGGTGTAAAGGCAGGAAGAAGCAGTGGAGTCTAGAGCAGGGGTTGTCAACAGGGGTTGTCTGGCTGTATGTCACCCCTCCCCTTCACATCCGGCCACTGGGGGTACACTGCCTCATGTATGGCTGCTGGGGTTACACTGATTCAAAAAGGTTGAAAACCCCTGGTTTAGAGACTCCAGCTGCTATGCAGCCAGAACAATTAGAGGAGTCGTGGCTGGTTAGGAGCCTGTGGGGCACATACATGTTCTGTTTTCTCAGTTTTTATTTTTAAAAATATTATATATATATCCAGGAATTTTTTGGGCTTTATCTTTGAAACATAAAAGCCAGGATGATCAGGATAAAAGGAAGAAAAGGAAAAAAATTGGTTTAAATCAGCAGTGAGGGAGTAAGGCTCCTGGGACTAGGGAAGGGGCAGGGGGAAGTACGTGGTACAGCCCATCAGCCGCTCCTGCGGCTGCAGCAGGGAGCAAAGTAGGGGGAGCTGTCAGTGGGTGTAGGGCGCGGGGTGGGAGAGTGCAGTTTTTGCTGCTACACATCCCCTGGGAGGGCTGTGGGCTGGGGGGCACGTGCCCCCAGATCAGCGGTAGGAAGCACATGGCACCGCGCCCTGCCTTTCTTGCATGGCTGCAATTGCTCCTCTCCCCCCTGCTGCAGCAGCCTGCTGCCAGGCTGCCTTGGTGTTTTTTTTGGGGGGGGGGGGTAGTGGCATATGGCTGGATGTTGGAGGGTGAATGAGACCTGACCCCAGCACTGGCACCTCCCGCCCTGCCTGGGGTCAGAGCCGGGAGCCCAGCACCCCCAGGCAGCGGCTGCAGCCCTGTGGGCTTATGTGGAGTGGCTGGGTGCAGTGCCTGCCGCAGGGAGTGGGACTAGGTTCTCCCTGCTGCCCCGCCCCCCCGCGGGGCTCGCAGCTCCCAGTGCCCGGGGCAGGGCTGAAGCTGGAGCCGCCAGGGTGCAGCTTGGACCTGCTTGCCCCGGGATGGATTCCCATGATGTGTCCTGCCTCACCTGGGGTCAGAGACAGGAGCCCCGCGCCTCCAGGCAGCAGCTCCAGCCACCCTTCCCTGGCCCCTGCTCATCTACTGCCATGCCACTGCCCCCTGCTCTGCAAGCAGCTGCTGCCACCGCTCCTCCTCTCCGGCCGGCTGGAAATCTGTGCCTCAGGTAACTGGCACAGTGGCACTTTTAGCTTACTAGCACCACCTGTTTTTCAGTTCAATTCCCTGTTTGCCGACACAAGTGGGGAATGGCCCATTCCCCACTCGTGCCAATTAACAGGGATTTGAACTGAAAAACAGGTGTAAATCAGTAAAAACTGAATGACTTAATTTCCGTTATCAGTGAAAATCGGTAAAAACTTAGAATGTGCAACACTAGGCATGTATTACCCCTTTGTGCATTGGCAGTTGTACAGCCCTGATATATGAGATACTGGTATAGGCAAGCAAGGAAGAATCCAAAATTAGCAGATACATCTGTTAAATTGTAATATGTAAGATAATGAATATAATTAAACAGACCTGTAAAGTGTCCTGTCACAGAAGTTTTTGCAACTCCAGTACCTTAGATCTATGGGTCCATGAAGTAAGTCTACTAGCTAGGGTGGAAGAATATCTGATGCAACATCTACAGATCATGTTTTAAACAATCTCATATCAGATTTGATTTCTCAGATTTTTTTCAATTGAAAAAAATGTTTTCTTTTTGTAAATAGCTAATGGGCCTAGTAAAATAGTGGGGGGAAATGTTTGGAATATATAAACATTTCCGTGTTCTTTATCTAATTTATTTGTAAATTAGCATTTATCCAATCATAAAACTACCTGAATACTACAGATTTTTTGGTTGAATAATATTTTTGACAAATGCTTGTGAGATTAATCAAATGATGTATTGTTGAACACTGTCTTCAATATGTTTCCTCTACCTTGTATCTTCCTATGTTTCTTTTAATCTTGTTTCTTTTCCTGCTGTTCCTTTCTTTCTCTCAAACCTTTCTGCTCCACTTCCTCATTTAACTTATCTTGTTATACTTCACCTCCTGTCATCTGACCTTAAGGCTTTGAAGTCTAACCAGAATCCAGAGGACTGTGTATATTTAACTCATGCAGATATATAAACAATGAATGGCTCCTCCGCTTAGGGACAATACCTGTGCAAAGCCAATTCTTATTGTCCTCCAGATTCTGGGAGATCAGATGGCTGGAGTTTTCTATTCTCAATGGAATGGACATAGTATAAAAGGGACTTGAAGCTTTCTGCTGGGGGAAAAAAAAAGGTAGACATGTCTTCCAGAACCATGATTACTCATGTATCCTAATGCATATATGCAGGCCACTGTTGACCCCAACACTTGGATAGGTCTGAGAAGTAGCAGAAACATTATCTCAAGTGCCTTTCCCGATTCCAAATACAAAGAAATCTGTGATACTGGAGAAAGAACCCCAGATTAGGAGATCCTGTTGGAGATGCCCCCTGGCAGAACCATTTCCAAAGGAACACATTCCTCTGGAGGTCATGTGTTTTGAACAATACAGTGGGATGCTCCTTTTGTAGGTGTATCATATCCAGCTCCTAGTCTTGAGTGTGCAGTCATTTGCATCTGCTGTGTTTATTTGTAACCACAACTTGTCAGATCTAGAAGATGGTAATACCCCCACTACTAATGTGCTAAGAAAAAAGAGTAAAGGAATTTTATGCCTCTCTCTCCCTTTTTTAGAACTTTCTTATGGTTTACGTAATGATTTTTTCCCCTATATTGTACTAATGTCTGTCATATTGCTTGGGTCAGATCCAGTCTACGGTTAGACTTGGCATCTAAATATAGCAGATCCAGCAAGTTGCCATACTTTTCTATGCTTAAGAGAAGAAACGTGCATGTTGCTATACCAGTGGTTCTCAACCTTTTTATACTTGCAAAATGTCAGCTTTTAGTTTTCTATCTTTTCTTGACTACAGAAAAATAATAGAGCAGTTTTTATGTTGCAGAGAATTTAGAAAGATCATAAGTATGGATTTGTGTGTTTAATCTCTGAGTTTATCTTGTGAATCAAGTTTGCAAAACTAGCAGTGCTGACACTGTGGTACCCTGTGGCACCCTTGAAAAGATTTTAAGGCACCCCAGAGTGCTGTGGCACCCTGGTTGAGAATCACAGATAGACTTATAGAAGAACAGGATTCTAGCCCTGTTCAGATATTAAAAAATGAGCCTGGCATGTGGCTAATTGACTGACGTGACTTGTATCACTGTTAGTGGACAGCCCTATTTGCTTTTTCCAGTCATTACTAGAAGAGCAGTGTGCTTGCTATAGCAAGTAGCTATTTCCTGCTAGAGATCTGGGAAGGCTTCTCTCCTAACACCTGAAACTGAAATCCATTTAAAGTTCCCAGTGAAAAGAAACAAATCCACAATCTGTCTCACACTATAGGTGGGGGAAGAGGCTGTGATGCCAGGGGAATAGCAAGAAAAGGATCTAAAGAGGGAAGACCCAGACCTCTTCTGTTGGGGTTGGAGGATTATACCTGTATATATAATACAGTATGCGGTTTTATTCCAGAAATTAGTTGATATCATGGTAGTTTATCTTTTGTAATGGAGCGACAAGCATTTTCACTGTTCTCTATATTCTTGAGGCTTTCACAGAATAAAATTATGCCACCAATAATTTTGCTCTCCAAACCAACAAAATTGGGATAGTTCACAGCAATATTAAAGGAGATGGATTAAGTAAACCGATCTTCACACGTAGGGCTTTCACTTTTCATACTTGTTCTTGTATCTTGTTAGTAGTAACTATAGTTGTCTAAAGAGACTGCAGAGACGCTGCTTCGTGGTGTCTGAGTTTATCCTTGTTCCAGAGGGATTGGGTTTCTGGCAGCTGGCCACTTGGGGGGGAGTGGAAGGGCAGAGATTTGTGGCCCACAGATTGCAAGGTTGCAAGCTGCGGCCTGTGCCGGCAAAAGGTTGCCAACCTGCTGTAGATGATAGTGTAGTGTTGCAGCTCGTGGCTCGCAAATTATTGCTCTCACATTTTAAAAACTTTACATATATTTCCAAATTAAGATGTTGAGCGTAAACAGATTAAAACTTTAAAGGATTACAACAGTAAATTCATTACATAAAATGCAATTTAGAAATCAATATCACTTCCTCTACCAATTGGATATTAATTCTTTGTGTTCGTTGTGAGGAAGCTTCAATATTTTAATTAATCACAATTTGATTCATGTAATTTAGCTTTTAATTTCAAATTAGTTGCACTGAGATTTAAATGTTATGTATGATTTGACAGTGAATCACCAGAAGTCAGGTGTAACCACCCTAAATGTATATTACAATCGAGTATGGTTTCTCTTTCCTTGGTACACAATCTTAAACTGTAACTTTATTTATAGAAGTTAGCAATTGTGTCATTTGCTCTCTTACTCGAGGGGAATGTGCTTAGAAGGAAACATTCCTAGCAAGTGAGAACTGTTCTTGGCATCAGCAGAGTTCCACCATAAGAAAGGCTTTAATTACATTGAAGCAGAACAACACGAGTAGTTTAAATGAAGACACTTAAAATCAAAGACTTTGACAAAATGAACATTAAATCTTGCTAGTATCTGAATTTACAAGAGCTCTCCTGTAGTGAAATTGAGGGTAAGTGTGTTGCGTTATCTTTAATCATGCCCAAATATTAGCATAGTCCTCCTTATAGGCCTTAGTCGATATTGCGTACCTTGTGCATTGCAATTATGATAATACCATAGTTGGATGCAGCACAGGAAGTGGAAAACTTAACTCTGTACAAAACAAACAGTGAGTTTTTCTAGAGTTTATGTTGGGAGAGAAGGATTATAAACCAGCTTTGGAAATTTTCCTCTTGGGCCACTGGCAAGTTGAAGATTTTTTTTTTTTTACTTTCAAGCTCGGCATTAACTTGAGAAGTTTGTCAGGATCTGTTTGGTGCATGGGTTGTGTCCAGAAATACTCTGGTAAAGGTTTCCTCAGAAGCATTAGTACTGTATTTTATTGCGTCCATGTCTAAGAATTCAAGGCAGAATACTAAAAATATGTGCACTGAGGAAAAGAAGTCCACTGTGGCATTACATAATATATCAGCAGTTTGCGAA
Organism: Alligator mississippiensis; assembly: GCF_030867095.1. NCBI lineage: Eukaryota > Metazoa > Chordata > Crocodylia > Alligatoridae > Alligator > Alligator mississippiensis. The sequence continues at coordinate 52,304,950 of NC_081833.1, read as the reverse complement.
CAAAAACCAACATTTGCCCCTATATAAGGTAAAAAAAAATGCATGCTACCAGTAGTACTTCTTACAGCACAAATTTACTGTCTGCACTGTTCTTGTGAAGTAAATCATGAAATGTTTCATATTTGGGATGGGTTAAAGATATAAATGTTGAAGTGCTTTAGCTCTCCTGCCATTTGTTTGATTGTTAAATCAAGCATTGGTTTTCTTTAGTATTTTTTTTTAAATGTTTCTCATATTACTTATTGTTGTGGTGTTGAGAGATAAATACGTGCTGCTCACTTTTCTACAAAGGTCGCATGCATTCCACTGCTAAGTTTCATTCACTGTTTCTGACCAACTTGTCTCTTATTTGTATGCTACAGAATATTTTTCACTCGCAAATGTTTTTTTTGCTGCTATGTGAGGGTAGATTTGGGTATTCCTTTGCTCTTTGGGCCATTTGTTTTACTGTGTAAGAACTTTTTACTCTGTGTTGTTGGCAAAAGTAATGGCTTGTATGGACCCTAGTGGAGTCAGGTAGATGATTTTGTTGATTCTTTAGTACATGGGTTATAAAGCTGTCAAGTTCCTTAAAAATCTGGATATTAGTTTCAGCTGGCTTGAAAGAAGCCATTGCTCATACACAGTTGCTCACTTGTGCATACGCTGCCTGCCCCCCCCCGGTCTCTGAACATAACAATTTACGAATTCTTACAGAAGAGTATGTAAAAATGGCTTTTTAGGGTAAGAAAAAAAAAAAAAAAGGAAAGGCATAGTAACTTAAACTCTGAAAAATACTTTGTTTTTCCAAATTATATATTTAAAATATCATGTCACTTGCAAAATTTTTGTTTTATGTAACCATAAAAATAATACCTTGGGCGGAATAGTAAAATACAAACGGCCATTTGAAATAGCTGAGGGAAACACATCAGTACATGAAATGTGCATCAGAGCAATCTGTGTGTTTCTGTAGGGAGGTCTTGCTGAAGATTAGACAAAGTATGGAGACTTACTTGTTGTACCAGTAACGTACCATAGAGAGTGGGAGCCAAGTGCTGACCAGCCCTTGTACCCTTCTGAGTTAATTGGGGCCATATGCAGACATTCAGTTTCTCTTGTGAGAGTTGCTGGTCTACCAGGAGAAACTGCAAGTATGCAGATGGTTCAGGCTCTTACTCCCAGAGCAAAAATGGCTACTCCAGGAGAAAAGTAACTTGGATTAAGTCACTTCTAGGAGAGTTTCTCCTGGGAGGGGGACTGTCTACACATTCTCTTCTGGGAGATGCTGCAGCAGTCCTCAAGCATCCCAGCGTGCTTTTGCTCCCCTCCAACCTCCTGGGAGACATTCTGTCATTCACTGGACTCTACTGGAAGAGAACATACCCCCTTCATGATTTCCTCATTAAGTAACAGGGAGACATGGGCTGACCCTGGGCATTCTGGATCAGCCAGTCAGGGCTGCCTTGTGCACCGCTGCCATGCTGAGATGCGTGTACAGAGTCCCCCTGGCTGTGCAATATCAGCACTGTTAAGCTGTTTGCTCCTCAGGGTCTCAACAATTAAGTGTTTGTTCAGGGATCTCCTAGTAAGGTTTTTTTTTTTTTTCTACCAGAAAATCAACCCCGGGAGAAATCTTCCAGATAATCTGAACATGTGTATGCAGCCAAAACATGGTTTTGGTCAAACCATATTCAATACAAGTTCACCATGAACTTTTATTGTAAGTAATGATTAAACACAGCTACATCAAGGAGACAAACAAACATAGTGTATTTATGGATCCTTAAGAAATAATTGGAGTTTGTGTTTAGCTGAGACAAGAGAACTGTGTATACCATTTCCCATGCAATTTGGAACAGATTGGATCTTTTCAAAATCCTATCTTTCAAAAATTCTAGAGTTGCTATCTGTAAAATCACATTTTAAAAACAAATGCCAGTTTTACATAATAGAATCATAGAAAATTAGGGTATGTGCTCCAGCCCCCTAGCCATTTTTGTTGCCCTCTGCTGGACTCTCTAACTTGTCCACATCCTTCCTGTACTGGTGTGCACAAAGTTCGACACTGTACTTCAGATATGGCCTCAGCAATGCAGAATAGAGGGGAATAATTACTTTCCTCAATCCACTGGCAACTCTTCGCATATTGGGCTGCATTAGTAGGTTAGCCTTTTTGGTAACAAGGGCACATTGTTGATTCATACCCAGCTTATTGTCCACTGTAAACCCCAGGTGCTTTTCTGCAGAGCTGCTGCTTAGCCAGCTGGTTCCAAGCCTGTACTGGTGCATGGGATTGTTCCATCCCCAGTGCGCAGGACCTTGTTGCACCTCTTAAGATTTCTTTTGACCCAATCCTCCAATTTGTCTAGGTCACTGAATCCTAGCCCTATCCTCCAGCGTATCTGCTACTCCCCCCAGCTTGATGTCATCTGCAAACTTGCTGAGGGTGCACTTCATCCCATTTTCCAGATCATTAATGAAGATATTGAACAAAACCAGTCCCAGGGCCGAACCTTGGGGCACTCCACTTGATACTGGCTGCCAACTAGATGTCAAGCCATTGATCACTACTTGTTGAACCTGATGATTCAGTCAGCTTTCTGTCCACTTTACGCTCCATTCATCCAGCCCATACTTCCTTAGCTTCCCCGCAAGAATGCTGTGGGAGACTGTATCAACAGCCTTGCTAAAGTCAAGGCATGTCACGTCCATTGCTTTTCCTGCATCCACAGATCCAGTTATCTCCTCATAGAAGGGAATCAGGTTGGTCAGGTATGACTTGCTCTTGGTGAGTCTATGCTTACTGTTCCTGATCACCTTCTTTTCCTCTAAGTGCTTAAAATGGATTCCTTGAGGACCTCCATGATTTTTTCCTGGGACTGAGGTGAGGCTGACTAATCTGTAGTCCCCTGGATCCTCCTTCTCTTGCTTCAAGATAGGTACTATGTTTGCCATTTTCAGTCTTCCGGGACCTCCCCCATTCGCCATGAGTTTTCAAAGATAATAGCCAATGGCTCGGCAATCACATCAGCCAACTCCTTTAACACCCTTGGATGCGTTGTATCTGGCCCCATGGACTTGTACATGTCCAGCTTTTCGAAATAGTCCCTAAACTGTTCTTTCACCACTGAAGTCTACTCATTTTTCCCCCAAACTGTGCTGCCTGATGCAATAATCTGGGAGCTGACTTTGCGTGTAAAGACTTGGGTAAAAAAGGCATTGATGATCAGCCTTTTTCTCCTCATCTATCACTAGGCTGTCTGTCCCATTTAGTAAGGGACTCATACATTCCCTGACCTTCCTCTTATCGCTAACAAAGATATAAAAACCCTTCTTGTTACCTTTCATGTCCCTTGCTAACTTCAACTCCAACTGCGCTTCGGCCTTCCTCATTTCATCCCTGCATGCCTGAGCAATACTCTTCCCTAGTTGTGTGTCCAAGCTTATGCTTCTTGTAATCTTCCTTGTGTGTTTAAGTTCACTGGAGTGCTCTCTGATAAGCTGGTCACCTGCTATATTTGCTATTCTTTCTGCACATTTGGGATAGTTTGTCCCTGCACCCTCAGTAAGGTTTCAGTAAAATACAACCAGTTCTCCAGGACTCCTTTCCCCTTCAGACTGGCCTTCCAGGGAATCCCGCCCATCAGGTCATAAAAGCACAAAAAATAATTGAACTAGTAATTTTTTCCTCACTATTTTTACATGGTTTTCTAATGTTTTTTTTTCTCTTTAGACATTGTAAACTAAATTTGAACTTAAATATGAATCACTTTTTATACAGTGATTTTTTTTTTTTTCCATTTAAAAATTTAAATTGGGGGTTTACAATGGAAAAACTAATAAAGCTATTAAAGTTGTTTCATATATAATACTTGCATTAGGAATGTATGTATTTATTTTAATTATGCTATTTGAAATCTACTTACACAAATATTTGTAGGTCTAGTGGCTGATTTGCTGTGTTGTATCACTGTACTGCATTATAGTATTACTGCAATGTAGTAATAATACAATCCAGCAATCAACCACTAGACCTACAGATATTTGTTAAATTAGTTACATGTTTAAATTACTATATCATAAACCCTTTTTGTTCATAATGTGCAGTTCAGGAATATCAACTACCTATAGAGGGTTGCAGTAGTCAAACTTTAATAAACAATACGTCTTTTAGGCGACTTCAGAATTTTTTTAATTAAATAAGGTTTTCTGTGTTTCAGGTGCAGATATTTGGAAGTTTTAAAACTGGTTTATATTTACCAACAAGGTTAGTAGTTTGGTTTTTTTTGTATCTCTCTATTCCAGTAGGGTTTCAGGGTCCTGTGTTCTGTCCAATTATCTTCCGTCTCCTCATGCTGGAGTAATATGCATGCAGATTTAGGAAAATAGTCGGGTATTGAGCAAATACTCTACCCAAGGAAGTTCTGATTTTTTTATTTCACTATCAGTCACAATCATTGCATATATTTTGTATTAAAATACATTCTGAATATACCTTGGCTACATGCCTGCCTTATTTTTTTACTGTAGCATTTCCCTACTTTATTCAGAAGAATTTAGGTGCTTAGTATAGTTAATAAAATAACATTTTAGGTTAACATGATAAACTGTGGATCTTTTGATCTACTTTATTACCCATTAACAGGCATCAAACTTCCTTTTGATTCATATTTTTTTCTTTCATTTCTAGTTGCAAGGTTAAGTGGCCTAGATCTGAGGTTCTCATGTTAAGCGCTCGCTGCTGACTGCTTTTGATTCTGTTTTTCTAAAACAATCTTTGAATATCCTGTTACATATGCTAGTGCCAAGGGTTTAGTTTGATCAGGGCTGTCCAGCTTCTAAACCCTGGGAGCTTCCCACCATTCAGGCCACATGAGTTCTGCCATGTGGTGCTCCCTCCCAACCCATTGCTGAATGATGCACCTGCATAGGTGTCCCTCGCCTCTGTACCATTTGGGCACGGGAGAACGACTTCCCTCCCCAGCTACAACACGTGCCCATGTGGGCGCCCCCACCACTGCAGTGCACAGCCCCAGTTTTTTCTGCCCTGCCTCTCTCAGCCCAAACTCTGGTTCAGTTCCCCATACTGTTGCCCTGCCCCCTGGGGCAAAAGCAGGAAGAGGAGGAGGCCTGGAGTCTCTCTTTGCTGTTGCAGCTAGAGTAAAAAGGGGAACAGTGGCCAGGTGAGAGCCCAAGGGCTGCACATTACTGCTCATGGGCCCTGTGCAACCAACAGGCCACGAGTTGGACAGCCTTGAGTTAGATGATTGGTCATCTGGTAGGGTCTTTTGTGCTGTCCTGAAAATCATGTGTACTCTCTCAGTATGTTAAGTGTCCTGTCTATTCTTGTCTAAACCCAGAAAAAAGTTACTGATGTTTAGCATTGTAACAGGTTCAATGCAGGTTTAGACACAAATGCAGACTGAGACAAGAGTGGTGGTTACCACTTCAGGAAGCCTTTTTTAAAACTCAGTCTGAGAATATCCTTTCTGAAATGTACTGAACATGATCTGTCCTGGTTAGCTAAACGGAATGCAGTTAAACTGGTGCTGAACTTGCCTGTTGCTATTGCTTATTGTCAGCCATAAGTAATTTGCCTATTGTGAATATATTCTTTTTTTACAAATGGTAAGATTCCTAATGGAGTGTTAGTGAATGAACAAAATCATAGAATTTATATATTTTCTTTTTTCTGCCTCATTGGAAAGCAGACCTGAAGTTACAAACCAAAAGGAAATTTAGAATAAAAATGTACCCTGATGTCTTCAAAGGGTTTGAATAAGCTTTCATTTAAGGGAAAAAAGAAAGCAGGGAATATTGTGGTCTCCTCCCATAGTTTGCATTAATACAGACAACTTTTTAATTTTATGCTATTGGAATCCCCACCAGTTTAATTGTTGGCAGCCTGTGATTCCCTTTATATGTCTTAACCTTGCTGATTCTGAAATTTCTGCTCTTTCCAAAGGCCTGAAACTCAATGCAATAGTGGGCAGTTACCAATTATTCAATCAGTAGATTAATCTGTTCCTCTCTAGGCACATACCAGAGAATCTCTCCCAGCAAGCCCAATATACAGCTCAGACTGGACTCCTGTAGATCTCCCCTTTTTTTATGTATGAAAATATTTTAATTGATAATTCTATTTAGGGCTTGCTATCCTCACTTCAAAGGCAAAATTTGGAGACTTAATTAAGACGTTAAATAACTAAATACTTACAAAATTTGAAAAAAATACATATATATTTAATATCTTGGCATTGCTGGGTATCCAGTTTTATGCAAAGTAGGACTGAAACAATTTGTTTTCCCATGTTTCTTTTTCATAGTAGAAGTCAATTAAGAGGCAACAGTTTCACGCTTTAGAAATTCTGATTTATTCACTAAAAGCACGCTTCTTTGCTGGGCTGGAGCAGACAGCTTAGGCCAAGGCTGGCTTGCCCACTGCACAAGGGGTAGGGTTTGTGGGGAAGGTGCAAAGCATTCTGGGATGCTAGGGGACTGAGTTAATTTGAATCTGGAGGGGATCTAGGACAGAAATTCAATAAACCAATTTAACCTAAACCAATGAAGTCTGGTACTACATCCATCCAGGTTTATCTTAAACTGGCTTCAGCCATGTTGAAATCGATGTATGTGCACTGAATTTCTGTTGCTTTACAGTTTTGAACTGTTTCCAATCATTTATACTGGTTTATGTGCAACTTCTGTTCCTAGCCTAAATTAACTGTTAAAGGTCTGAGCTGTTTTCATACTTTAAACTTTACTTTTTGTCACAATTAGTATTATCAAAGTATCTGATGGTTGCTTCCCATCTGATTTTAAAATATATAACAATTGTTCCTTGGAATCCAAAATGTCTTGTATTATTTTGAAGTTTTTCTTTCTTTTATTCAAGGGAATTTACGGAGGAATCAATACTCATGTTACATTTCAGTGGCATACATTAAAAAACAAAGCAAAAGCAAAAAACTGGCATTCATGTATATTTTAAATTAACTATCTTTGCAATTTTTTTCCCCATTTCAGTGATATTGACTTAGTTGTGTTTGGGAAATGGGAAACATTACCTCTTTGGACCCTGGAAGAAGCGCTCAGAAAGCACAACGTAGCGGATGAAAATTCAGTGAAGGTTTTAGACAAAGCAACTGTAAGTTGTTTGTTTGTTTTTCAGTCCCCCAGTTTAATGTTTTTAAAGGGAATTTCTAATTTGGCAAGTGTCCTTTGGAAAATGTCTTGACCCGACATACATTACTTTGCGTACATTCAAAGTCAAACCTGTTTACTTATTAATACATAATACTGTTTTTATTACTACTGACGAGTCAACCAGGCTGTGGCTTATAGCAGTAATTATATCAGCTACCGTATTTATAAGTGTACTTATAATGATTCTGAATTAATTTTTTTAGGGGTTGGAAAGGTGAGGATATTTAAATAGACAAATTCTATCCTGGATGAGAAATTTCTGCTCTGGTTTTTTAATACATAAATAATTCACTCAGTGAAACTCATTCCTGACCTGTTTCTGAAGTGTCGCTCATGTCTATATTTTCTTCCAGTCATTGATAGATTTCCTGAGATTTGTATTTTCTCTTGAAAATATTTTCTGAAACCAAAGGTCTTTATTTCTTAATCATTGTCTCCCTCTGGTGTTTTCCTCACTAGAAATGATACTATTTTGACTTTGCAATTACATGTTAGGGAACCTTCATAAATATTACTATATTATATATAATAGATTTCAAATTAAAAATACTTTGTCTTTGAGTAAAGCATAAATCATTTAAAGGTATGGGCAAAAAGGAAATGAGATCTTATTAATTCAGTGCTCTTGTGATCTTACTGTCTTACTTTGTTTGTTTGTTGTCCCCTCCCTTCCCCCCCAGCCTTCCCTCTGCAAATCTAGAAGACAGTTTGTTTGCTAGTGCAGCTATCTGTAAACCATATTGTAGTATTTAAGTTCAGTAGATCTTGGAAAATAGATTACAGTTGAGATCCCTGTACATTAACTTCAACTTTCTCTTTCCTTTGTCAGGTTCCTATTATTAAACTGACAGATTCCTTCACTGAGGTAAAGGTCGATATCAGCTTTAATGTACAGAATGGGGTTAAAGCAGCCCAACTCATCAAAGATTTTATCAAGGTTAGATAATACTTATAGTAGAACCTTTTGAATTATATATCAATTCACTTTGTAATGAGAATGGAGTCAAAGCGAAATGTAAAATCAGGTGTTCAAACACTGTACTCTTTTATTCTTTGTTAGTGTGATAGCCAAACAAAGGGGCACAAAAAGGCAAAAAGTATGTTGCTGCCTGAAAATTCTGGAATGAAATATTCATGGAAAGTGTACCTCTAGACATATAATCAAGATGATTCATTAGCATTAATATTGAATATATGTTCCCTAGTACCTTGGCAATTCAAGGCTGTGATAAGGCCATGGGTCGGTGCAGAACGTTGTAATTAATTTCGGGCCTGTGTATTAGTAAACGGGGTATTCATTATTTAATGGCTACTTTTAGATGAATCCCAATAGCTTAAAAAATGCTGTTAACAAATTTCCTATTAATGAGTGTTATCCTTGCATGTTATTGCGTAATATAGTTTAATTGTCAAGACAAATAAGAAATGACTTAATATGTGGAGTCTAATTGTTAGGTTTTAATAGGCTTTTTTTTTTTGTTAAAACTTTGCAGTCATTTTGAACTTTCTTTACTCTTCTCCTAGTGAAACATTTAGACGTACATAGTAAATTCCTTGGTGAAGCCAGCAGTAAAAATCTGCTTGTTTGATAGGGCACGGTGGTGTCTTTAAATCTAACGGAATGCTGAGGTTGACTCCTCTAGTGGTAGCGCCGACATCCTTGTTTACTCAAAGCCAAATGGGTCAGTGGGTGAGCTAGTAAATGGGGTCAGTAGCTGTACAAGACGGATCAAACTATGTAAACCAGTTAACTCGATATAAAGCAGTGACTGAACATATTTCTGACTTAATCCCCAGTCTTCCTTTAAAATCTGACCTGCTGACTGCTGTGCATTCTTTAGCACTAGTACCATGCCCCAGGAGCCTTTTGTACTGATAGTTATCTGTAACTATTACAATACCAAAATGAGGTGCAGATCTCTAAATGTTTGACTTCCCTCAGTACATGGCATGTGATTTTGTTTACTGTATTTTGTCAAATACAAGATGACACTGAATATAACATGACCCTATTCTATATTTTCCCTATTCTATACATTTTCCATTCTATATATGGAAAATTTATAAAGTTGTTATAATATTCCAGGTGTGTAGAATCTAATTACTGGAGTGTTGTCTTGAATTCATCCCCCTCCCACTGCTACAGTAGGGAAAATGGTGGCTGCAGGGAGTCAAGTAGCTCCCTTGTCCTCTGCCCCCCATAAGTTCTTCCCCCTGCAGCCTTCCCCCTCACCCCCTTCCACTGTCAGACCTGCTCAGGCTCTGTTCCTTCCCCAAGCACAATGTGGAAGCAAGCTACATGTGACAGTAAGGAGGGGGAAAGGAACAGAGGAGGGCAGAAACTGCACAGGGTAGGGGGTCTTCAACCTTTTTTGGTTGTGTACCCCTGGTGGCCAGTAGAGAATCAGGGAGTCCCCTAGCTGCTTGACGAGCAGAGGGGTTAGGGGGTCCTTTGTGCGCATAGTGGCGAAACCAGAAGTGCCCCTGCTTCTCTGCACTGCTTCCGCATACCCCCTGGGGCCTTCTCAAGTTACCCCAGGTGTACCCCTGGTTGACCAATTGGAGTACTCTGGACAGGCAGGATAAGCGTATTATTATTATAGATGAGGCTTTTTTTCCAATGCTGATTAGGAAGGTAAAAAACCTAGTCTTATTTCAAGTAAATACAGTACGTCTTTGACTTCTAGAAATGTAAGCGTCATGCCTGAACAAGGATCTCTGCAACATACCACTAATTACAACCACAAAGCCTACATAGGTACTAGAACAGGGGTGGGCAAAATATGGCCTGTGGGGCCCCTAAAAAATTTACTAAATTAAGATTTATTTGCCCCCAGCTGCCTGCAAAGCTGACAGAAACCAGGGGCAGTAGGACCCAGAGGGAGCCTTCAGCAGGCTTGAGCAACTCGACCCTGCCCCACCTCCAGCCAGTTTCCTGCTTTTCTGCCCCTGCCCTGTTCTAGCACCACCTGCTGTGGCTCCTGGCACCATCACTGGACTACAGAGCATGGGACTGTGTTGGTACAGGGGGGAGGCGGGTGTGTGTGTGTGTGTGTGTGTGTGTGTTCATGGGTGAGTCCCACACACACACCCCACCATACACATGCACCCACACCACCCCTCGCATTGCCATACACAAACCCAACCTTCCTCCCCCCACAGACTATATCCACATACATCTACTCCACATACCCACCCCCCACAATATACAAGACTAAAACTTCATTTTAAGCTATTGTGCAGTCATCTCTATGTACACTACACAAATGCATATAAATCAGGACAAAAATATTTTTTTTTAAATCAAATTAATGAATGCTCTAGTTGTTCACATTTTAGAATACAATTTGGTATTTTTTTGGTTCAAACATGAACCCCTTGCCTAAAGGAGCAAAATCCCTTGCTGAAGGGAGTACTTTCTCTGGGGAGCAAGGAGTGGGGACACTTCTGGTGGCAAAGATCACGGGTTAGGGGGCAGAACTTCCAGTCACGAGTTGGTGACTGGGGGGGTGGGGCCCTTTGAAGAGGCGGGGCTACCCATGTGGCCCTCAACAGCTTGCCAAAACTCAGTAAGCGGCCCTCCACCCAAAATAATTGCCCACCCCTGTACTAGAACCAAGGGTACCAGAAATTTAAGTTTATCTGCCTAGTTTGGCACCCAGAACTGTATTTAATTAAATAAATCCTCTGGGTCTGCTCAGCATTGTTCAGCTCCTCTGAAGGTGGCGTCCTGACAGAGATGAAATAGAAAAATAAAATGAGTCCTTCTCCCAATATTTTCTATTTGGTCTCCTTGACCAATCTGTAAAGTGAAGCAGGAAAAGGAGATTTTAGGAGTTAGGACATCATTTCACCCTCTATGAGACACATGAATGGGACGGGGTCCAGACTCTGATTTCTACATATGGGTCTTGCCTTTTGGTGTGCAGACATGGCGTCACCAGCCACTAGAGAAATATCAAACTGTGTTTTTGAGACTCAGACTATGGGGAAGCCTTTCATGCAGGAATGAATAAACTAACCTAGCAAGGACGCCTAGAATGATGAAAGTGCCTCTGCATGGTGAAATTTACAAGAATTAGAATATTTGGTGTTAGTAATGATAAAAAGCAACATGCTTATATTCTGATTGCTTCATCTTTGCAGATGAAACTATTAACCCCTTACAACTGTTAATTGTTGAGGACTGTAGGATCCTTCATGACCTCTTGAATTGAATGACAGACAGTAGGGGTTGAGACACCTGGCATGTTTGCTATGAACTATGTTGACCCCACCCCAGAGTAGAAGTAGAGCAGACAAATTTTGTCCAGCCTTACACAAGTGTAAATCACTCTACTCCTTCAAAGTGAGGGGTGCCTATTGCAGGAACTTAGATTGGGAGAACTGGTTGTGTGCCTCCCCACCCCCGTGCTACAAGGTAGCAGTGCAGGGAATGCCTGCGTGTGTGGTGTGTAGTGCTGCATACAGATCTGCAGCACCACATACTGCAGGTCCATGCTTATCTGGGTGCAGCTAAAATGTCCAAAGATCATTGGTAGGCCTCTGCCTCTCTGTCACTTATTTCCTTCGGTCATTGTGTACAAGGACATGCAGGGTGCATTCTGAAAATGACTGAGAAAGCCCTTCCAAAATAAATAAGGTGTTCTTACAGCCATTCTTTTCAGGAGCTCCTTGTGGCTGTAGCACACGAGAAAATAAAATACTGCTCTCAGGAATTGATAAAGAAACTTGTTTAAAAGGAAACTTTTACTCTTCCCACATTTGCCAGGACTAGCTAATGAAGTACAAATGTCTCCAGTGAGACAGTCTTCCAGTTCCTGGACATACCTGCAGTTCTCAAGAGAGAAACTCAGAAATAATAATTTAAAATGCTAAGATGGCATTACCAAATGTCAGACACCACTGTCAGGACAGTAACTGCTTCTGCCATTGGGCATAGATTGTTGTGGCTGCATCATTGAGGTCTCAAATCCTATATGGGTACAGTTGTCATTTGATGGTCATGGTCTTTTAATGCCAAAACAGAGTTTAAATGACTTTAGGGCACTTACCTAAAAGAAAGCAGATCTCACTCTTAGTTTTATAGGAAAGTCTTTCAGTTTTTATTTAAATCGGATTCCTCATAACGATATACTTGGTATGTTGCCAGCAAGACAATGAGAGGATCCATGTGGACAAATACTTGATAAAAGAACGGCTACAAACTTTGCAGAAATTGTTGTTTTTTTGTTTTTTTTGTAGTGTTTTGCTTATATAGATCCTACAACCCAGTGTTGCTTTTTTGCCACCGCAGAGTCCTTTAGCTCTGGCATTCTGGATTTGATGAAAAAACAAGAGGCTGTTTCCTCTGGATAATGTGTACAAGGACATGCAGGGTGCTGGCATAGTTCCAACAGATATCTTGAGTGGGTTCCATGTGGATAAAACATCTTGAAGAGCTAGTTAATACAAGTTTAATAGTTCTTTAGAAAACAATTTGTGGATTTAACAATTTTTCATAAAGAGGCCCTTCATTAGGAACACTCATAGGTGTAAGTGTGTCGGATCTTGGTTTCAGTGTCTAGCAACTGAAGAATGCAACTCTTGTGAAGTGTCTTCTGTAGGTTGCACTGATATTCCTTTAGTTTTCCTTGAAAAGTTGTAAGAAAAGCAGATGTAGGTATGTGTTTGGTTCAATCAAGACCAGCTCAGTTTCTCTTTAAATTTACTCCATAGCAACAGTACTGTGCAGTAGATCTAGGGAAACTTTGTAGTAATCATAGGGGACAGGGTTACCCTCACTCCTTTCTTCTGCCCTTTGACATTCCCTGGATATCTTCTAAGGGAACTTGCAGACCACCGTCCTCCATTGCAATGCAAAAATAACTGTCCATAAGCAAAGGAATCTAAAGATATCCTATGTCACTTCCACTTGCTGTGTTTAGTATGGTAATACCAAGTAAAGATATGGGTGTCTTGTGATTTAGGCACAACCATTTTCACTGTGGCTTGTGCAGCAAACATGTGTATGCATAACGTTTAGCCAAAAATCCTTGTTTTCTTTTTCAGAAATATCCTGTATTACCGTATCTGGTTTTAGTATTGAAACAGTTCCTGTTACAGAGGGACCTTAATGAAGTATTCACAGGTGGAATTGGTTCATATAGTCTTTTTTTAATGGCTGTCAGCTTTCTTCAGGTGAGTTAACTGAAATTGTCGATGCTATTATGGCAAAAAATGTTTTTTCCTGCTTGTGAAATTTCAGTGTTTGATGCCACGTCTATAGGAAATTTCAGTGTTTAATATCATGTCTATAGGCCAAATTCTGCCCTCATTGTTTACATTTGATTGTTGCTGGTGTAATTGAGGCCAAATTCTGCCCTCATAGTTAGAATTTAGTTTAATAATTCTGTCTGAAAATCTTAACATTGGAATCCAGATTGTGGAATTAGAGCCATTTGCTTTGGAGGACTTAGAGTGAAAGTAGTTCAGTATATATGTATATTTATTAATATGTGAAACTTGCTGTTCTGGTCCATGCCATTTATAATGGCACTTGAGGGATCTACTGTAAAAGGCACTCAAAGTAACATGCTGATAGCATTTTCAGAATATCAGACTGAAGGTAATTGGCAGTTCTTCAGCGTAAAATTTTGATTAAACTCTAGGTGAACCCTGATCAATAGTGGTACAGTGGACAACACATTATCCCCACTTCGGCAGACCAACTTCAGAGATGAGTTGGTACCTTCCACAGACTCATAGAAAATTAGGGTTGGAAGGGACCTCTGGAGGTCATCTAGTCCAATCCCTTGCTGAAAGCAAGACCATCTCCAACTAGATCATCCCAGCCAAGGCTTTGTTTAGCCAAGTTTTAAAAAAACTCCACGGATAGAGAGTCCACAACCTTTCTGGGTAGCCTGTTCCAGTGTTTTCCTACCTTCCAAGTGAGAAAATTCTTCCGGATATCTAATCCAAACTTCCCTTGCTGCAACTTGTGATGGCTGCTCCTTGTTCTGTCATCTGTCACCACTGAAGAACAGTCCAGCTCCATCCTCTTTCAACCACCCTTTCAGGTAGTTGAAGGCTGCTTTTAAACCCCCTCTGTCTTCTCTTCTCTAGACTAAGCCCAGCTCCTTCAGCCTTTCCTCATGTCATGTGCCCCAGCCCCCTCACCTTTTTTATTGCCTTCTGCTGGACTCTGTCCAACATGTTCATGCCCTTTCTGTAGTGGGAGGCCCAAAACTCCAGTACTCCAGATGTGGCCTCAGCAGTGCTGAATAGAGGGGAATGATCACTTCCCTTGACCTGCTGGCAACACTCCTACCAATGCAGTCTAGTATGGCATTAGCCTTCTTGGCAACAAGGGCACACTGCTGGCTCATATTCAGCTTATTGTCCACTGTAACCCTCAGGTCCTTTTTTGCAGAGCTGCTGCCCAGCCAGTCAGCCCCCAGCCTGTACTGGTGCATGGGATTGTTCCATCTTAAGTGCAGGACTTTGCACTTGTCCTTGTTGAACCTCATGAGATTTCATTTGGCCCAATCCTCCAATTTGTCTAGGTCACTCTGGATCCTAGCTCTATGCTCCAGTATATCTACTACTCCCCCCAGCTTGTTGTCATCCACAAACTTGCTGGGGGTGCACTCTGTGCCATCTTCCAGGTCATTGATGAAGACATTGAACAAAACCGATGCCAGGACTGACCCCTGGGGCACTCCACTTGATACTGGCTGCCAATTAGACATTGAGCCATTGATTACTACCCCCTTGAGCCCAATGCTCCAGCTGGTTTTCTATCCACCTTACAGTCCATTCATCCAGCCCATACTTCCTTAGCTTATCTGCGAGAATGTTGTGGGAGACTATATCAAAAGCCTTGCTAAAATCAAGGTATACTACATCCCCATATCCACACAGCCAGTCACCTCATCATAGATGGCAGTCGGGTTGGTTAGGCATGACTTGGCCTTGGTGAATCAATGCTGACTGTTCCTTAGCATCTTCTTCTTCTCTTCCAAGTGCTTAGAAATGGATTCCTTGAGTATCTGCTCCATGATTTTTCCAGGGACTGGAGTGAAGCTGACTGGTCTGTAGTCCCCTGGATACTACTTCTTTACTTTCTTAAATGTGGGCACTATGTTTACCCTCTTCCAATCCTGGATCTCTCCCAATTTGCCATCAGTTTTCAAAGATGATGACCAGTGGCTCTGCAGTCACATCAGCCAACTCCCTCGGCACTCTCAGGTGCAGCCCATCCAGCCCCATGGACTTGTATATGTCCAGCTTTTCTAAACAGTCCCTAACCTGTTCTTTCTGTCTGCTAGCTGCATACCTCCTCCCCAAACTGTTCTGCCCTGTGAAGTAGTTTGGGAGCTGAGCTTGCCTGTGAAGACTGAGGTGAAAGGCACTGAGTACTTCAGCCTTTTCTGCATCCTCTATCACTGGTTGCCTCCCACATTCAGTAAGGGACCCACACTTTCCCTGATCCTCCTCTTGTTATTAACATACTTGTAGAAACCCTTCTTGTTACCCTTCATATCCCTTGCTAGCTGCAACTCCAATTGCACTTTGGCCTTCCTGACTTCATCCCTGCATGCCTGAGCAATACTCTTATACTCCTCCCTAGTTGTTTGTCTAAGTTTCCACTTCTTATAAGCTTCTTTTTGTGATCTAGTTTACTGAGGAGTTCCCTGCTCAGCCAAGCTGGTCTTCTGCCATACTTCCATGTCACTCCTACAAATAAAATGAGAAAATGAATTTATTAAATTAGAACATGATACCTATTTGGGTGCGATTTTGGCATTGCTATTTTACCATATTTATTTGAATCGGACCCATTGACTTCTACCTAGAGTATACTCACAAGGTTACAAGCTTAAATGCCATTTTTTCTCACGTTGACAAAATCCACATTAAAATGTTTTGTGGTTTAAATCCATAAGTACTGTTCACATGGGTCAGTAGCCATGCATCTTGCTTCAGACCCATCAATTAAAAGGCTGAAGTAGTGGTCAATTAGATTTTCATTACAGCTCATAGTGGAACTGAAATGTAAAGAGAAATTTTGTATTCAGCTGCGTAGCATCTGCAAAACTGATTCTGCTGAATAAGTTCAGGTTGTTCAGTCTAAGTTTGATTCGTGCATCTACCTAAATGCATTTATCCTCCACTAATATCTATTCAAACGATTTTATGAAGTTCTGATCTTATCACAGCTATTGGAACTGTGCTTTTGTTGCTTCTCTGTATTATGACCCCAAGATCCTATCATTGGAAGCACTTAGAATTTGCAGATAGTCTCTTCTTTTACCACTTCTCTTCCTCCTCTATATCTTGTATACTGTGCTGTACTTTTTCAGTTATGCACAACACGTGCAGATATCTAGGATAATCTTGTACTAATGTTTTCATGATGTTAGTGGCTTTAGTTTGCAGTGTAGTGCTTGGGAACACAGCAGTTCGTTGTGATATTCCTAGAAACCCCAAGATGGCATTATGGCACTAATTTTCTAAGTTTGCATTTTTATTCCTTTAAAAGTAGTACACAGCTCTGATTTACTTTTTTTTTCTTGTCCCATTTTTTTAAGCACAGAGGAAATAGTCTTACATTGCATTTACATTGGAGAAGCTTTGGTTTTCCACAACTCAGTCACTTAATCAGATGGAACAAAAACATATTATCATCAAATGTGAGGAATTTCATGTTTGAACAAACAACTTCATATCCATGACTTTAAGCACTAAAATGTGTCAGTATGGATCATATCATTCCTACAGCTAAAATGAGAAAATGAATATATTTAATTAGAACAAGATCCACTGCAGGTCCAACTCCAGCCTTGAACCCAGGTCAGGGCCAGAGTGGGAGACATTGCAGCTGCCTGTCTCCCACAGCTTCTACCTGCTCCTTTTTCCTCTGCTGCTTAGTGTCAGGCTCCATTCCCTCCTGGGGTACAGAACACATGAAGTTTTGGTCTTTGCCCAGCCACACAGCTCGTTAAATTCAGAGTTTGATTTAGGTAAATGTGGTAATAGCCCTTACAGGGGTGTAGGTTTTAGCTGTGTTGGTCTAAGGACATGGGCAGACAAGGTTCCTTGGGTGAATTTGATATCTTTTATTAGCCCAACCCAAATAGTTGGAGAAAAGTTATTAAGCAAGCTTTCGGGTTCACAAACCCTTCGTCAGGCTAAGGAAGTTTCCAGGAAGAGCACACACCAACTGCTGAAACTTCCTTAGCCTGACGAAGGGTTTGTGAACCCGAAAGCTTGCTTAATAACTTTTCTCCAACTATTTGGGTTGGGCTAATAAAAGATATCAAATTCACCCAAGGAACCCCTCGGGGGTTACGAGAAATAATGGCCACAAGCTAGCAGAGAGCAGATTTAGGTTGGACATTAGGAAGAACTTCTTCACAGTTCGAGTGGCCAAGGTCTGGAACGGGCTCCCAAGGGAGGTGGTGCTCTCCCCTACCCTGGGGGTCTTCAAGAGGAGGTTGGATAGGCATCTAGCTGGGGTCATCTAAACCCAGCACTCTCTCATGCCTATGCAGGGGGTCGGACTCGATGATCTATTGAGGTCCCTTCCGACCCTAACATCTATGAATCTATGAACCTTGTCTGCGTAATAGCACTTACAAATTTCAATGCTTTTATAATTCTTTCAGTTATGATTACAGTATATACTGTAAGTGTGAGTATGTGGCAGTGTATTTTGCTTTCTTGGTCTTGGATTAGTTATGTGCAATCACCCGTGTTAATTTCTAGAAGATTGATTTTTAAGGTGATAAAATATTTTAGCAGTAATTATGTAATGCAAACATGCCTTTTACCACCTACATCTCAACTTTTTTTATAAAGTGCTTGCTTTAGTGGTGCATGGAGGGTGCCTTCAAACACATGCATTACATTGCACACACATGACCAGGATTAAGTCTGTTCACAGATTTGGAATCCTGCAGGAGTGAGAGAAGTCAATGAAAAGAGTATTTGTTGGCAATCAGCAAATGAGCCTCAGTCAGGTATTGTAGCTTAACATATGAAACATCAAAATCTAAAGCTAACCTCAAAGAAGCCAAATGGGAAAAGTAACTTTAAGAACAACTCCACTTTTTAAAACTCTCTTCATTCAATTTTTGAAGATTCTAGGCATCCTCCTTTCAAGAAAACGTAATCTACTTCAACCCAGTTTTCCCTTTTTTTGGTCATGAATGGTATGTTTAACATGGGAAATGGATTGATCTCCTCTGAAGTTTTATATCCTGTCTACAAAATTACATGAGCCACTTGTTCACACTTCAGGACTTATACACAATAGCGTATAGGCCACACTTAGATAGTTGTCTAGATTAAATTACATTTGTATTAGAAGTACAAGTCTGTGGTATAGGATTTTTTGCACAATCTGCTGGAATATTAGGGTGTTTATGCTTCACAAGGGCATAATGAATTAATTTGTGGTAAGGCAGTGTTTAACATGTTAACAGGTTAAATCTAGGCAGATTGCATCTGAAAGGAACATAAAGAAATCTGAAAGTGGGACTCTTTAAGAAAAGATGAAACAAGTTTATTTTTCCTTTTCTTTTAAATAGCTACATCCCAGGGAAGATGCCTGCATACCGAGTGCCAACTATGGTGTTCTTTTAATAGAATTTTTTGAATTATATGGCCGCCATTTCAACTACCTAAAGACTGGAATCCGAATAAAGGATGGTGGCTCATATGTAGCAAAAGATGAAGTGCAGAAGAGTATGCTGGATGGGTATAGACCTTCAATGCTATACATTGAAGACCCGCTACAACCAGGTATTGTATCTTAACATATGAAACATCAAATTCTAAAGCTAACCCAAAGGAGTCAAATGGGAAAAGTAACTTTAAAAACAGCTCCACTTTTTCAAACTCTCTTCATTCAGTTTTTTTAAGATTGTGTACTGCATATTCCAAATGAGACTAATCCTTATTTCTGGTGAACAAAATGAGCAGTCTGTCATCTCTGACTGCAATGTAGACATTCCTTTAGAAGTGCTTGTGCCATGAGTTCACGAAGATCCTTGCCAGTGGCTGGGCTATGATGCCTGCCAACTCCTTAAGTACTCTGGGGTGCAAACTGTCAGGACCAGCTGACTTGAAGGTGTCCAGCCTCTCAAGGTGTTCCTTACAAGGTCTACACTGATATTGGGTATAAGTTCACCCTCACCCTGGCCGTCCCGCATAGTGTTAGGCAGGGTGGTCCCTCTTGGCCTGGTGAAAAACCAATGCAAAAAAACCATTAAGCAGGTTGGCTTTTTCCTGGATGTCAGTTGTCCCGTTTGGTTTAGTGGGCATCCAACATTACCCTTGCTTTTATTCCAACTCCCCACATATCTGAAAAAGGACTTTGTATTGTCCTTGATACATGTAACCACTTGGAGTTCGGTTGCAGCCTTGGCTTCCCTGGCTTGCTCCCTACAGGTCCGGACCAGTACAGAATATGCCTCCTTTGTGGTGATTCCCATCTTCCATCCTTTTATAAGCCTCTCTCTTCAGACACAGGAGATCCACAGATTCCCTGCCGAGCCAAGGGGGTTGCTGTGCCCTTTTGCTACCTTTCCTCTGAGATGGAATGGACATTCCTTGTGCTTTCAGGATCGCTTCCTTAAGGAGCAACCACTCATCCTGAACTCCCTTCCCTCTCGAGTCATGGTCCCTTTAGGGCCTAACGTTGAGGGCTTCTACATTGCTGACTGACTTGCCAGCTTTGCGGTAGATAGTGAAAGTGATCAGCTTGCGGTCAGTCTCCCAGCTTTCCTTCAATTCTTAGGTCGCTGACTAGATCACCCCCTTTGGCCAGTACCAGGTCTAGCAGCACTTTACCTCTTGTCGGTGAATAGACTTCTTGAGTCAGGTAGAGCTGGTCCATGCACATGAGGAAGCTTTGTGACTATTTGGATTTGGCCCAGTGCTCTTCCCATGAGATGTCTGGGTAGTTGAAGTCTCCCATGACAACCATGCACCAAGAGCATGCAGCCGTAGCCAGTTCCTCGGCAAATTCCTGGTCAAGCTCTTGTTCCTGATTAGGTGGTCTCTAGTAGACTCCTACCATTGTGTTCCCTGTGCCATGTTCCCCACGCACTTTAACCCAAAGGGTCTCTAGTCCTCCCTGGGTGCCAATGTCAGCTTGCAGGGACGTGTAGCTTTCCTTGACAGAGCTACACCCCCACCCCTTTTTTCTGCACAATCTCTCCTGTACAGGGTATAGCCATCTATACCTGTGGGCCAGTCATAGGTGGAGTCCTACCAGATTTCTGTTATCCCTATGTGATTGTAGTCATTCTTGTTTAGCAGGAGGACCAGTTCCTCCTGTTTGTTCCCCAAGCTCCTGGCATTGGTGTACAGGCACGTGAGTGTCCCATTGGAAGCCCTAGGCTTCCTTGCACTCCCAGGAGGACATCCTTCCAGGGCTGGGGTAGGAGTGGATTCCCTTGAGTGCCCTCACTTGCTGGTTTTGCAGAAGTTGCCTAGTGGGTTTGCTTTAGTGGCTGTCCACCCATACCCCAGCGAGTTTAGTTTAAAGCCCGGTTCAGCAGGTCAGCCATTCTGGCTGAAAAGAGCTACTTCTCTAGTTAAGAGAGGTGGAGGCCATCTCTTCCCAGCAGACCACTGCCTCTCTCACCAAAGAGCGGACTGTGATCATGGAAGCCAAAGCCTCCATGATGACACCAGCGCTGCAGTCTTTGGTTGACTACCTCAGTCCATCTCTCCCTCCTCAGCTCATGACCCACAACCAGGAGGATTGAGGAAGAAACCACTTGTGCCCCCAACCCCCTAAGCCCCACTTCCAAAGCCCTGTAGCCACTCATGACACGGCCAGGATTGCTCCAAGCCGTGTCATTCATACCCACATGGATAAGGAGAATAGGGTAGTGGTCAGAGGGCTGGATAAGCTTTGGGATCCTCTCTGCAGCAGATCTTCTGGGCTAAGGAGTCAGGGCGGCAGATTGCTCCCTCAGTCCCCCTCAGGAGGGAGTCTCCCATGACAACCATGCTGTTTCATTTTGGGGAGAGCAGGGGTGGTAGCTGTGAGCGTTCCTCCCTTGTCTGGGTGCTCTGCAGACTGTACTAGGGCTGCAAGAGGTTCATACCTGGTAGCAGGTACATACAGCCACAGTCCAGTGGGAGTGAGTAGGTAAAGTTTATTTTGTTAGCACTGGACCTGGAGTCAGGAGAGAGAACATTTAGACATGCCCATGGCATCCATTTGATTCTGTAAATGGACATATACTTGGCAGTTTTGATATATGTGGTCACAAAATTGGTATTTATAGGATTCCATTTTGATATAATTGATATTTTATAATAAATTGTATTTATTCATCATGTTAGAAAGATACTCTAAAATCTTAGGATCCCACACAAACTGAAATGTTGTGTTGCTCTATATGGCATTTCATGCTCTATAAAATATGTACTTTTTGATGTGTTGCAGTTTTGACTACTGCATGATTTATTATGTATTTATTTTAAGGTAATGATGTTGGGAGGAGTTCATATGGTGCCATGCAAGTGAAACAGGCCTTTGATTATGCATATGTTGTTTTGAGCCATGCTGTATCGCCAATAGCTAAATATTATCCCAACAATGAAACTGAAAGGTAAAACTTTTAAAAAATTAAGTCACACCATATTTACATGCATTCTTATGTATTTAAAATCTGAAACTGACCAGGTTTTGCTTTTTTTCTTTTTTTCTTTCACAGTATATTAGGTAGAATAATTAGAGTAACGCAAGAAGTGGCCACATACAGAGATTGGATATCAAAGCAGTGGGGAATTCAGAGTAGAACAGAGTCTTCATGTAATGGTAAGATTTGGCTACTTTGCTTTTGATTCAGATAAGGTAATGGCAAAGGTCTAAATATGAACATTCTACATTGCATCTAATTCTCTGGCAAACTGTTAGCATAATCAAGAGGGAAAATTTGGATTTGAGTAGCTGTGGAAAAAACGGCATTAACACTAATCTTTATTCTGGTGTCACTGATTTTGCCTGGTAACAACCCTAGAAAGAGCACTGACACCCAAGGGGAAAACTTTTGTAAAGCTTCTATTTAAAATGGTTCTAAAAATTATCACTGTATGTTTCTCTACTGGTGTGTTTGAAGTGTAGATTGTTGTAAAATGAATATACACAACACAGTCACTTTTAAAGTAGTCCAGACTTTAAGGACAGTAACATAAACCTTGGTTGTTTTTTAAAAATTATTATTTATTTACTTATTTATTTTTTGTTTCTCGGCTGAACTTCTGAAGTGTGTTCCTGATGTGAAATTAAACATGTCTTTGATCTCAACTAGCTAAGGATGTAGCTGTGAGCATGATACAAAAGAGATTGACTTCCCTGGGGGAGTGAATATCAAAAACAGAGCAATACTTGAATAATAATCATAATTCCTTATAGACTTTTTATTACTAAAGAGAATAGATCATGGGGGGATATATCCAAGTATATGAAGAATATTCAAAGCAGTCTTTCTAGTCCTGGACAGATGTAACATCTAAAGCCCTTCAAACATGCACATGTGCACTTGCGCAGCCTCAGCAACCTCTAGAACCAGAAAATCATTTGCATGTCTCTGCCACAGGGTCTTACAGTTCTGGCAGGGAGTGCAGGGTCTCCAGTCTCTTGTTTTCCACTGGGAGGTGCACACTTGCCCTCAACCTTCTCTGGAGTCTGCAAGAAAGTGTTCTCTGCCCCCCGCCCCCAGCCACAGGATTCTCCTCTGGCTGGAGAGCACTTGCTGCATACCCTCATTGATTTTTTTGGAAGCACCCTGGCAGTAGGTTACAGCAGAAGGCTGCATGTCTGTCCCTGCCTAAAGCATTCCGAATTGGAGTGAAATTTGGAGCACTTGAAATGTATGTCTGTCCATGGCCTCTGTTTATTTTAACCTTCTAATTGTTAAGGATGACTCTAGGATTGGTTTTTGGACTCTTTGTTATATTTTCTGCCATGCTTAATGACTTAATGTAAAACAGAACTCCAGTGCTCTGTTTTGTGGCTAGAGATCATCATTTAGATGAGTTAAATTGCATATACTGTAAAATGCATTGAAACTATGCAGTGTCTAAAAATCTAATCATGTTGATTAGATTAGTGATGACTAAACAGTTGAGAAATAATTGGCCATCTTTACGCTTGACCAGAATTTAAAGCTTGCCTTAGTGGGTGGATTCCAGCAAGCTCTGTCTTGATTGGAAGACTGCTTGTGGCACCTTCTCTTCTTTTTAATCTGTAAATCAGTATGGTAAAGATATGTCAGCTGGCTGTGGCAGTCGGATCTCTCAAGCTTCATAGTATTACTTCATTGTTAATGTATTTACATAACGTTAGTTATGTATATGAATATACCTAACTAGAAAATGAACCTGTAGATCTACTGGAAACCTACCTCAGTATATGGTGAGGGCATTCATAAAGGGCCACAGAGGAATATTTCTCCTAAAAATCTGCTGTTTTGAATAGAAGTATAGCACTGTCTTTCTAGGAATAAGCAAATTTGGGCAACTTTGCCTTGTATTGGCCCCTTTTATGTATAAAACAGTAAATCTTGCTTATAAGAAACGTAACAAGGAAGTTCATACTGGGATTCTTCTTGGTTTTGTTCCAAGATTGGCTATTTCTCTGCTCTTAAATCTTTTTTACCACATTTGCCAGAACACAAGGCCACATTATTTAGAAGATCTGCACCCAGCAGTTCCCATTTAGGAATGCAAATTAAGTAGCCAAAGGCATAGATAGAAAGTTAAACAGCATTTCTGTGGTCTGTTCTCTTTTTGAACTTTTTTATGTATATTTTTAAATTTGGTATAGTATGGTAGTTTATTTCATCACACTCCACAGTGGACTTCTTGAGTGTAGGTGTGATCCCAAGTTGCTACATCTGGGAAGTCTATAGGTTTTGCTGGGACTACTCTGAAAAATACTGTGCTGTGTATACAAAATGTAGGGTTTATTAGAAATGAACAATTTCCTTTCATTTTACTTTTTAAAATATTTTTTGCAGGTAATGGGGTAACCTTGATAGTAGATACTCAACAGTTGGACAAGTGTAACAATAATCTTTCTGAAGAGAACGAAGCACTAGGGAAATCTAGAAGTAAAACTTCAGAAACGCTCAGTAAACACTCTTCAAACTCATCATCAGGTCCATTGTCTTCCTCCTCTTCCACGTTATCCAGCTCTAGTGATGTAGTAAGTATTAAAGTTCTTATTTTGAACTTGATCAGAATTTTTTTTTCTCCCTCTTTGTATATGTGTATAATATACTTTAGACAAATTATGATGGTTCCAATAATTACATACAGAAGCTAGATTTGCATTGGGGTTATTTTTCTTACAAATCCAATCAGCATTAATTGATTTGTCAAAACTAAACTGATATGATGGCCCACTGCATTCCTATATAAAGTGCAGTCACATTCTTTGCCCCTGTTTCCTGAATAATGCATGCATTTCAAAGGGCTGATGTGATTTAAATAACATTCCCAAAATAAATTGCCTATGAACATGTATTTAAATAGGTTTTTTTTAAATCTGGTTTAATAAAGGGATTTTAAAAGACTTTAAACAGTCAGGACTGTGTATTGATGGAGTTGATGGAATTCTAGATTGAAAATTGCTTAGTATCTGGTGGGACCAACATATTTACTCCTTAAACTTTGTTTACTTTAGTTTTATTCTGAGAACATAAGCTGTCTAATACCCATGTCTTCTTGAAGGATTCTGATGGAACACCATG
Source organism: Alligator mississippiensis (assembly GCF_030867095.1). Lineage (NCBI taxonomy): Eukaryota > Metazoa > Chordata > Crocodylia > Alligatoridae > Alligator > Alligator mississippiensis. The sequence continues at coordinate 52,280,000 of NC_081833.1, read as the reverse complement.
CAAAACATCTAAGCAGCTGAGTTGTCGTCAGTCTACCACAAACCGAGTGGGGTCACAAGATGTATCACTGGAATCTTCCCAATCAGGTGGAAAAATGCAAAATAGTCAAACGGCTAATACATCTAGCAGCATGAACAAATCTCAGGTTTGGAACTGTTCTAAAAACATAAATATTTTAAACTATTTTAATAGGATACATGCTTCTGAAAGTATGGAGACATTCTGTGGAAGAACAGCTGATCTTGAAAAGGATTTTTTTTCCTGATTATTTATTTTCTAGTGTAACAGAATATGCAGACTTTTTCTTGAGGCATTCCAGGATCATTAATTATTCTGGGGTCATTTCGTTCCCTCTCGGTCCTTTTTGGGACTGGTTGTTCAGTGATATTATTTTTATACCTGTTAAACTGATTACATAGACTTCCTTTTTTATAAGTTCTCGGAAATTTTAGATGTAGAAGGACACGTGCAGTTGAATTATCCACTTCCTTTTAGTAAAGGGTACATAGTACAATTCTTACTGCAAAATAAAGTATGTGGTCCTGTCACTCTTGAAGTGTTATGTAAAGGCTAGAGATCATCATTCTATTTCTTTCATTACTGAGGTTGCTGAAGTGAAAGCCTTTTAGCACAAGAAGTTAGATCTAGATATAATTCTTCCCTTAACATTGAGATCTTTTTAAATACAATACCTCCTGAAATTACAGTGTTTAAGGGTTTGTTTTTGGGTTTTTTTAACCAGAACCCAAATGCTATAAATGGCATATGTTGTTTGTAATGCATGTTGATTATGTTCTTTTTGTTTTGCAGCATGGATCTGCAAGGTTATTCCGCTCTTCTTCCAACAAAGGCTTCCAAGGTCCAACAAACTCGAGCCATGGTACCTCAGTGACAAACAAACAACATCAAGGCAGCAAATCACATAATCAGTATTTCCATGGCAAAAAGAGGAAACACAAGAGGGACGCAGCCCTTTCAGACCTTTGTAGATAGTTGCCTATTTAATGACTGTTCTTCTGTGTGCAATGATCTCATGCTACAGGATAGTTTGATAGTGACTCCTTGGATATCTTCTGGAGCTTCAGACTGTTCAGACGTTGATTAGCAACTGCATTTTTTTTCCCAGCTCGCCACGGAACGGATCATGAAGATTGATCACCGCAAAAAAGAGGAAAAAATGGCTGCTCATTTGATAAGTCATATGCTACAACAGGGTCATTTAGGATATAAAGCTTGAATGTAAAATAAATATATTTCCCATCAGCTCATGCTGACCTGTAGGGGTAGTATTCAGTGTGTTTAGGGGGTGGTATCAAACAAAACAAAACAAAACAAAAAAACAAAAAAACCCAAAAAAAGATGAAAAATTGTATTTTTGAGGGAAACCCTGCCTTTAAAGGTGAAAGTAATTTGTGCATGATTTTTTTATTATTTTTGCATATATTTACCATTTTATTGTGTATATATAGATGACCACATAGGAAAACTGACATTTGTAATAGTGGATTTGTTAATACTTTTTACATAATATTACTGTTTAAATTGTAAACAGAATTTTTTTTCTCAGGATTAGTTTGGAAAATAATCTAAATTATCATCTTAACATCCGTATAAAGATACTTTATTAGCTATATTGTTCAGAATTTTTCTCTTTTTTTTTTTTTTTTTTTGGCATTTAAATAATTTCATAGAACATTTGATCTGCAAAAGTTGTTCCTCTAAGAAGAAAGGTTTACGGTGGCAAATGAAGTCTTTCATTTGTGTAAAATGTACATGTACTCTTGTGTGAACACTGAATTTGTGAGCGCTGAAAAAATCTTCACCTTGTTTTCTAGCGTGCCATCATTTAAGGCAGTGGGGTTTTTCAGGTTTCTCCTCCCTCCCTCCTCCTTCAACAGTCTCCCTTTTTTAAAACAAAAACAAGCCTCTGGTTTTTCTTTTTCTTTATTTTCAGTACAAACCAACTCAATTTGTTACCAGTGTTTGCATTCCCTGGCTGCTTTAATCCCATGCCTTTCTGTTTGTGCCTTCCCCACCCACCCAAGTCTGGTCTTTTTTATATTTTTTGCTAACACTTGGAGAAAAAAATAACTGTTTAAGCTATCTGTAAATTTTACTATTAAAGTATTTTTTTTCTCATTCCCCTTTTAGGTATTTTTATATTTACACTTTAAAAATTTAAGTAGTCTTCAAATAATGGAAAATATATTTTGTATTGCCTTAACCCATACCTTTCATAGCCTTCTAATATTTCTTCATTGAACTTGTTACCTTTAATTAAAATTCAGCATGTTTTGGTTCGGTCACACTTTAATTTACAGTAAATTATTTAATGCCGTGAATGTAAATTAAATATGTGATTACATCCACATACATAGTTTGAAAAAAGAGTTGGGGCACTTTAATGATAGAATGTTAAATGGCATTTACTTTAACATATTTCTTTAAGAGAAAAGAGTTTGTGTTCAACCTACGTGGCTGCATTTAATGTAGCTTTCCTGGAGACGATGCTTTTATAAAAAGTACTGTTAGCTTTTAGCAATTTCTTTTTATATACATTTACAAAATACTGCAGACCAACCTGACCTTTAATGGGCACTGATGTGTGAAATGCCTTTTTAAAATAAAATAATGCTAAAATAAGACCAAAACTGATGTCATCAATTAAATTAATCATCATTCTCAACATGTTTAAAGTGTTTTACTTCAAAAAGAAAAATACATATTTCAACAAGATGGAATTCATAACAGTTACTCATACCAACACTAAGAGTTTAAAAAGTGATGTTAATTTGACAATGTTTAAAATTTTAGATTCACATTTTTATTCTGATCAGATAATTTTATCAACAAGTTGTTGAGCTTTTATTCATAGAAACTAGTACAAGTTGTACCACATTATGCATAATCACAGTATTTATTTTGTTCTAGATTATTGTGAATGTGTAGACTTATGTTCACCGCTTAGGGAACAATTATTTATAAATTATATTAATCCAGTATTGTTAGCTGCTATTAGCAAAACTGTTCCAAACACTTAATACTTGCAAAGATCTGTATCGCATTTACCACACTGAAGTGTTTTTAAAGAATCACCCTCATTGTTGAAAGCAAATGTACTCTTAGGGTGCAGATATTAGTGTTCCAATAAGCATGTGATAATTTTAAGGTGGTGGTAGCGGGAAGATAATCTTGATTCCATTGGGAATCTTAGGTTTGCCTCAATTTATGGTTTTCATAAATTTTATGGAAAATAGGTTTTCCTGGACTGCTCAAGTTTCTTTTTGGTAAACAGTAACTTTCTAAAAGAAAAAAAAAGCATGAAGGAAAAATTGAGGTGTATTTTACATTGCCTCAAATGACCAGCATTGTATTCATAAAATACTGTATATCTTGCAAATCTTTATTTAAACAGAACAGTTGAACTGTTCCTTTTTTTCAGTCTGAAGTAAAATACTTTCAAGAACTTTTAGTTTGCCTGCTCATTTGTCTTGTACATTTCATCTCTGTATTTGACTCAAGTCTAATTCCTTTTTGAGTTTCAATACTTTTGTGAAGATTTTGTGAATATATGAAAAAATAAATGTTTAATCTAAATACTACAGTTTATCAGCATTCTTGACATTCGCCCTGTTTTTTCCTTTGCACTGTTATGGAAAGAACAGGATATATCAATGGCTCCTGTTTGTAGTATGTCTCCTTTGTTGTCTGTTAGATGCCTTTAGTCTTTGTAGGTAGCTTCCTTGGGTGATTGCCCGCTCTTTTTCTCCATTAATTTTTGAAGTTGTGGGTTTTTTGAGAAATGTATATTAGACCAAATCTGAGAAGTTAAAATAAATGTGCAGGTATTCATATGTACAGGTTTTTAAAGTAATATTTGTGGTCCTAATGTCAAGTGGCAAGTCTAAGAGATGGTGAGAGTTATACTATACAAACCTTGGGGGGTTTTTTATTGTGTTTTTTTCTTTTTTTATAATGTTTAATTTTTCTCTTCTGTCTTATACCAGATACCCACTCTCTATCTCTTGTATTTCGGGAGCAGCCAGAGGCCCTATTCAGGATTGGGGTCTAGATATTGTACCTACAGTAGGCTGGGTAGTGTACAGGCACATTAGTAAATTAAAATCCTTGCCCTAACAGGTGTCTAACTTTTAAGTAACATTTCACTGTTCTTATCCCAGATTTTCCTGAACTTCATCCATGCTCTTGACACTAAAATGTTTCTTTAGTTTTTTTTAATATAGAAAAGGCAGTTCAATTAGTAGATAAACATCTTTTGGAATGTAGTTGTCTGTGACATAGCTCATTTACTACTTAAGAATTGTTCTAACTGGAGTTCAGTTCAGGCTGTTTACTTCAGGCTGTTTCTCCTGCTTGTTCAGGTTTGGGAAGGAGCAGCTAAAATCTTAGTGCAATAAAAGATATTACGAAATAAATCTAGCTTCTAGCATAGTCCCTGGACCATCAGGACTACTCAGATTCTACTGTTATACAAACCTTTCAAATTCCAAAAAATCCCAGCCTCTTTCTGTAGGCCTCGTTTCTGTTCTATAACCAAGAGCATCCAAGTTATTTGCAAAAGAAGCTGAAACATCCAAAAACCTGTTTTAGGATGTCAGACTATCATTTCTTCAAGTTTACCCTACTTACTCATTTTAAGTCTATTCAAATGTATTTAAAAAATTGAACTTTAAACTGTAAATCACCTTCCTTGTACAGTGTGATAGAAAGAAGTGTGTTTTTTTCCATACAATTATTATTTGATAGGTAAGTTAGTCAACCAGTAAAAAAAAAATGTATTTTTGTGTGAAATTAGATATGATGCTGGTTTTACAAAATGTCATGCTCTGGGTCATCTGAAATTTTACAAGTTTTGCATCTTAATTTTTCTAATAATCCTTTATTACATTTTGTAATTACTTTTATTTTCTTAAACTATCCGTAGAAAAAAATCATGTTCTGATCTACTATGGAAGTTTTTCCCAATACGGTATATTAAAAATCGACCTCTCCCACTTGTATCTGGGGCCATGCACAATTCCTATGGGATGCACAGTTAAGTTATCAGAAAATGATGCATCAGAGCCCAAAGTTGTGCTATTAAATGAAATCACCCAGTAATTAGAACTTTGGGTTGACATTTAAATCTAAATGCAAATGTGACTCCAGCCTGAGTTTCTTGAATCTCAGGATTTGGCCCTAACTCCAGTAAAGTAGCGACAGACTCTATAGTAGAGTGCCTTTAACTAACATTCCATGTTGCTTCCAAATTTTAAATTAAGAGCAGTGTTTCTCAACCTGTAGATCGCAACCCAAAAATGGGTCACAAGAATTTATGAAAGGGTAGTGAACAATCACAGAAAAACATGGAAAATCATGTTTTCTCTTTTAATGGAGAAAAACATGGGAAACCTTGGGTTTCCCCTTGCTGACTGGCAGGAGGCTAGCTACTTGAACTATTTACCGGGTCAGGACTGGCCATCAATGTTTACAAGTGGGTCCTGGAACAAAAAAGGTTGAGAACCACTGATCTAAATGATGTAACTGAAATTGTACCAGTTGATTGAACTGCTTTTAAAATGTATAAAATGGTAATATTTCACTATTTCACTATTCATTACTATCCATATCTTGTCTCTAGCACGATACCTTATGTAAGTAAGATTACTTCTGTTGGAAGGGGAAAGCAAATTCAAACAGGTAAGATTTTAACATTATTTTTATTTCTTAACTTTGCTTTCTAATGTACTGGAAGCCATAATTTTAGAGAGTAATAGCATAACACCCTTATATTCATCAGTAGCAAAGTTCCCTTTTTTGAGGACTGTGTTGCTGTGGCTGTATGCACTCCAGGGAGGGGGCAGTGGTTTCAAAACCACATTAAGGAGATCTAAGCTAAAAGTTTTAGAATCTTGACAGGTACTTTTAGTTTCCTCATCAATAAGTGGACAGCTCCTAAATCTCTTGTTTCAAAGTCCATTTTCTTAAGTTTTACTCGAGAAAAGTTAACATTTCTTGGTGACTGGGGAAGAGGGAGCTTACATCCCTGAGAAACCACTCTGGATTTGTCCAGATTCCTACCAAGAAGCAGGAATAGATTTAAGCACCTGAGCAGTACTTCTGGAAGTGCTTGCCCAGAGTAACACCCACCGTTTATGTAGGCTGTTGATTTCAGTCACAGGACTGGTGACCTGGCATATGATGAAGAGGATTTTGTTTTGCTACGTATTTTTTCTAATGTACAGATTTGACCCATCCGTATTTTTCTGTTCAAATTGCAATGCTGTTGGAGCATCTGGGTGGATGGACTTTTTCTTCCTTTTGATACATTCGCTATCATCACTAATAAATATATATATATATAATATAAAATGCCTAGTATAGATTTATTTAACATGGTTACAACTTGAGGGGCATGTCTACACAAGACATGTACTGCACAGTTGACTAAATAGCTGGGCAGTAAATGTCTTGTGTTTACACATGTTCCCCTATTAGGCTGGAGTAAACTAATTTACTCTGCAGCAGGATAGTACTTGTAAATACACTCCACAGAAGGATAGTATGTGTAAAACTCAGCAGTGCACATGTACATGCCACTGGGGCTGGCTTGACCATGAGGGTGCTTCAGTGTGGGGACTGCCTGCTGGGTAGCCCCACAGTGAAGCACCCTTATGTGCTGGCCAGCCCCTCCACAGCACATTGAACTGGGAGGGAGTGCTGGCAGGCTGACCCCCAACCCCTTCCTATGGCCACCAGCCCCCGACCAGGTGGGGCTGCTCCAGCTCAACATGCTGCAATCCCGGGTGCACGTGCGGATGCATGCCCAATTTGAATAAACTGTGAAGCATTAAGTTCCACAGTTTATTCAAACGTATTAATAGGCATGTGTAGATGTGCCCAAGGGGAATCAAAAAAGAATTCAAGAGACATGGCTAGGTCCTGGCTTGCTCTGATTTATTCTCCTCAGTATACAAAGATGGGATAATAGATGGGTATTTTGCATAATTGGCAGAGTAGCAAACTTGGAGAAAATTAAGGCAAGAGGACTTTTCCCTGGCCCTCTCCACCTGCTGCCAAATTTTTTAAACATTGTGCATTGGAATGGAAGTCTTGTGGGTCACTACCTAAAGAAGCCACGTTAAAATTGGAATAGAGCCCTGTGCTTTGGGAGGTAAAAATAAATGGATTCTATTTATACACTATCTATATTATGAGACCTTTGTACATTATCCTAGAGTGTGTCCAATACTGATTATTTTGGAAAATATATAGCATGTATTTGAATTTCAAATCCTTTAGTATCATGGTAAATAGTCCAAGAATGATATGTAAGAAGGCTTTATGCAAGCCCTACCTTGTAAACCAGAGGCGGGCAATTATTTTCGGTGGAGGGCCGCTTATTGAGTTTTGGCAAGCCATTGAGGGCCACATGACAGGCAGTCAGGGGCAGATAAATATAAATTTTCTAAATGTTTTAGGGGCCCCGTGGGCCAGATAGAGTGGCCTGGTGGGCCGCATCCAGCCCGCAGGCTGCATCTTGCCTGCCCCTGTCGTAAACCCATGGCACTCTACTCATATCTTGGCTATGAGAATGTTAATGCGTAGGTTTTTTGTTTTGTTTGTTTTTACTAACACCATGGCATACTGTAGGCTCTGATGCCTCATTTGTCAGATATAACTGAAAATTATCATATCTCCATATTCTGACCTTTGTTTCTGCTAATATTTTGCAGTTTTGAATCTCTCTTGAAATGTGCGAGATCCCGGAACAACATCTTGAAAAATTCTTGTTTCGTTAAAACACCAGAGGCACCAAGCAATGAGGAAGGCAAATTTGCTTGACTGAAAATATAATTCAAACCTAAAAAGTCAAAGAGCTGTGTCACATCTTATGATGACATCACTGAGCAAGCCCTAGGTTATGCAGAACTCAGGTTATACAGAACTCGTGCAGAACTGTTTTGTCTGAAAACTTTTGTTCACAGCCAATTTTGCCTCTTCAAAATTATAAATAGTTTCTCAATAATGTTTTCCAGTTGTCTGTGATCTAAACATTGGTTTCTTGACTGTATTTCCATGCATGTCATTTACCAGCAGTTCTGACAAAGAGTTGCTCATAGTTCAATCTGTAAATTTTAAGGATTTGGCTTATTGAAAAAATTTAAATATATTACTACTTTATACTATTTCTGAGCCACACCTCTGAATCGTTGTCTTCCCTATAATATTAGTTTGCTCTGTGTCTAATCTTACTGACTTCAAAGGTTGTTTTGCATTTGGTAAGGATAGATGATCTTAAACTTCTTTAAACAATAAAAATCCATGGGGGACAGACTACACAAACAGAGGGTAAACTGTCTAGGATTTAAAATCAAATCAGCCTTCTTTCTGGGTTGATTTTTAATCCTTTTTACTCAAGATGCTCAGCCCAAAGTTTGTAGATTCAAGTAGAAAATAAATAATAACCTAAAAGACAGATGTTGGCCGTGCAGGTTAGTTCTCTACTATTAGATCCAGAACTAGCTTTCTGTCTCTTGATAGTCACTGGTGTGTGTGTGTGTGTGTGTGTGTGTGTGTGTGTGTGTGTGTGCGTGCACGCACGCACGCACGCACGCACGCACGCACACGGGGAAGTAATTTTCTATTATAAATCTTATTAAAAAAGAACAAAAAGTAAGAATTTCTGTCTTGAAACCAGACCTTTCCACTTTTTGGGGAGGGATGCTGCCTCTGCCCAGCACTTCAATGCCAAGTATATACCCAAGCTGCTCTGAACAAATATTGGCCCTTTAGTGTTGAATGCCATATAGGTAAATTAGCCCTGCTGAAACAGGTGTAGGAATGCAGCAATTCTGCTTTTGGTACCCAACCTAGCTTATTTGGAGCTATTTCTAGCAACACGGCCACATAGGTATATTGTCGATATCCAGGTAACCTGGATTACCAGACAGTGTTTCATGCCTGATACTGAAGGACTCCAGCAAAGAATCTGCTCAACACCCAAATAAACTGGGAAACTGTCAATTTCTGAAGCAGGTTTGTGGCACTAGGAGCTTCTGCCATAAACCTCTTCACAGGATTAATACTTTCCCCATTTTCCTGGACCCTCATCCTAAGAGTCTTTGAAAGATTTATTTGAGGCATTCCCATTAAACCTCTGTGGTCCTCGGTACATTAGCTTCCTGCACTAAGTCAAAAGTGTCTCAGATTGTCCTTCTTTATTTAAGGCTCCAGGTTTTCACTTCACGCCAAAGAAACATCTTCTAGTGGCCTGGAGACCAAGATAACCTCATGGTTATACAAGAGAGGCTTTATTGATTGCATTTAATGGCGAATCTCTTGCTACCAGTCCATCCACCTGCATCTTAGAATTATTCAGGCAGGTTTGGAATTTAGAGTGTAACCTAGTTTACTTGAACAAATATCTGCTCTTATTGAGAAGTAGTAAAATCATAGTAGAGTCCTGACCCCTTTTCTGGTCCTTCTTAAAACCAGTTTCATCAATAATTCTTCTGTGAAAACAGTTTTAATATTTTAGGCTCATATCCTCTCTGAGTCTAGACCTTTTCTTCTCCAATAATTTCTCCCTCTTTATTGCATCTTTTTTTACAGCAATTACTTCAGCCATGTGAGGTAGGCAGAAAAGCATTTCTGATCTCTCAGGAAAGAGCACAATTCTTAGAATGCTTCTTCAGAAAGGTAAATGTTTCTAGATTCCCCACAGCTAAGTGAATAACACTCTAAACCAGTGGTCACCAACTGGTCAATCCTGATCGACAGGTCATTTGGGAAGCCCCTGACAATCGATCTCTGGGTGTTTAGCACCCCCCAGACTGAGATCGACTGTCAGAGACTCCATGAGCGGGAGTGGCCGGCATGCAGTTCAGGAGTGGTAGGATGTACAAGTGGCAGGATGCACGTGGCTGGGCTGACCCGCACCCCTTGCCGCCAGGGCTGGGCTGGGTGAGTGTGACAATCCCCCTCCACGCCCCCTGCCACTGGGAGTGGGGCCCCAGCCGGACCAGGGGAGGGTTGGAGCCCAGGTGGCACATCCAGGTGTGCGGGGGGAGGGGCTCCCAACCTGCAAAGCCCAGTGCACAACGGCAGCTGCCTCACCCTATGCACAGATTGGGGGGCATGTGCCCCCCCCAGTCCTCTGCTGGGGTGCATACAGCAGCAGAAGCCCCCTGTGCGCCTGGATGAGCTACCTGGGCTCCGACCATTCCCCAGTCTAGCCCGGGCCAGCAGGGTACTCATCCCTGCCCCACTTCCTCCCTTGCCCCACATAGACTGGGCTGGGGGGCAGTAGATCCTGGATTGCCCGTTACTTCAAAAAGTGATTTTCACCTTTAAAAGGTTGGAGATCACTGCTCTAAACTATTTTGGCACATTAAACCATAGGATTGTTTTTCCCAGAAACCTTACTTCAGAGGCCATGAAAATAGAAAAGGTGGGCAAGCCTGCCACCTGGTGGTCCTTGTATATCTTCTTGAAAGCTGAATAGGTTTGATATGTTATCCTTGCACTTGACAAGTGGGTGCTGAGTACTTATGACTTGTAAAAGAGGTGGGTTGCCAAAGTGTTGTTTGTTTGTTTGTTTGTTTGTTTGTTTGTTTGTTTGTTACTTGGAGCCTGTTTATCCAGACTGAAATTAATAGAAGTGAGTGACATCTTTCCCTCCCCTCTTTAAATTTGGTTTCTGAAACAAATCATTCAACATGCTGGAGTGTTCCCAGACCTCTATATATTAAGCTGTCAATCAGTTAAGATTTATTATTTTAAAAAGGTAAGCTCACTCTATATTCTATAGGTTTGCTATGGTATGTAGATAAAGATCCTCATAAAGGGAAGAAATCAACTGAAAAATATGTAGAAGGCAGTCCTGAGAGGGTGTGTATCAGCATGGTGATGGAAGAAATCTGCAGAAAGTCCTTGACCCAGACTGAATACTTTGTTTGCAGGTAGGGAAAAATCACCTATTGGTTCATATTTCTGGATAGGACAGGGTTCGACTTTTCATTGTAGAGGCGGTTTGACAAATCAAGTGGTTCTAACTATCTATTAGAAGAAAATCATAAACACTCAACTGCACTTATCTCAGGTTCAGAGATCATTCACAGTAGCAGATTTTTTTTTTTCCGTTTTCACTATTGCCAAACGAGTCTTACTAAATTATTTATTTTATGAAGTCTAGCAGTTTAGCACCGGAATGACCTCTGACAGCCTCTTTTTTAAATTACTTTTTTGATTTCTGTGTAAGGAAGATTGTTATATATGGATACTGTAGAAACATTTCTTTGTTTCTTGTCTCTGATTGATTAAAATGTAATGCATCTAATTACATATTGAAAGTAAAATCTGAATTATTACTGTTTGTTTCTTTTTACCCATCCAAAACTTCCCAAACCTAGCATTTCATTGCTATTTTCCATCAATGGCCTGTTTCCAAACTACATTTATGTTAAACCTGCAATAACTAGGAGATTGTTGAGATTTTTTTCCCCCTATTTATTGCAGTGGACCTTAAATCAAAGTAATCTGTGGTTGCTTGATAGTCAGTAGCTGTGAAAAGATCACAGGCTGTCAGAAAATCCTTAGACTGCTAATCCGACAGCAACTAGAAAACTTTACTGTGTTTTTTTTTTCCCGTCAGAATATCTTTTTCTTCACTTTATTTTCAAAACCTTTAACACCATGAGCAGAACTAGTATTAGTTTTGTTATAATAGAATAGCATTTGTCTGAACTTCTCTGGAAAGTTGCCATTTACATCAGACTTCTCATCTTATACTGTGTGCTATCAAATGATGTTGAGATCACATTACTATGTTACCACGGTGAATTTCTAAAACCCTTATTTGTCTAAACACACATCATTGAAACATCTGGACACCTCAGTGTCTCACAACTAGACCAGTAAAACACAACCCAACAATAAGCTAAAAGATACACTACTACCATTTCTAATCATTCAAAAATCCTGAGTCAAATCCCCAAAGACTGATGAAATTTAATTGTTGAGGTTTTTTTTCTTTGCTAGATTAGAGCTATTAGGGGTACACTTCAGGTTTACCATCTTTTCATTGAATGAAAACTGAACTTTTCCTCCAACAAAGCCCTTCAGGAAATGTGGCATTAAGAAAAACAAATATTGTGAGGCTCAAGAGAAAACTTACAGGAGTCAGTAGCAGAGCCAGCCTTAGGGGAAAATGGTGCCCTGAGTGAACTTGTATTTTGGCTCCCCACCCCCCCCTGCTGGTGCCCCATCCGTGGCACCTTCCCCTACCCCAAGTCACCAGCACCATGTATGTTGGGTGTGTGGCAGGGGGTGGGTAGTGTGCATGCATGCCCCGGCATCTGCAGGTGGCAGGGGACCCCTTGGGCTGTTACAGGGCAGCGTGTCTGCTCACCCAAGTTGCTGGGCTGGTGCCAGGCAGAAAGGTCAGGGGGTAGTAGAGACTTGATGGCAGGAAAGGCAGGCAGGTTGGCAGCAGTCAGGGCTGTCTATACAGGAAGCCCAGCCCCAGTGGTAGGGCATTGCTATACCCTCACCCTCCACAGTGGTGGTGGTGGTGGTGGCGGCTGGCAGGGAGAAGGAGCTGCAGCTTAGCCTCCAGCCCCAGCAGGTTGATGATGGCGAAGACCCTGGTGCACAACCTGAGGCTGCCTAGCTGCGTTGCCTTCTTGCTGCACACTGCTGCCTTGGCTTTGGCCCAGCCCCTGGCACCCTTCTCCTGGCATGTCATGCTGACTGGTAGTGCCTGATGCTGCTTGGGGACTTCTTAACCCATTGTCCCAGCTGGCTAGTTCTAATCAGCTCCAGATATGGCCAGGAGTGGCAGGCCCTGCTGCCCAACCCCTGGGGATTAGTTGTCACACAAGTCCCCTGACAGCTCCCACCCTGCACAAACAGCAAGGCAGGGCAGGGCATGTGTGTGTGGTGCTCCTCAGACCAGAGCACCCTGGGCAGTTGCCCACCCCACCCATCTCTAAGGCTGCCTCTGGTCAGTAGTAGTTCAGCCCACCATCTTTGGGAGAGAATGAAGATTTCATCTTTTATGGTTGTCATAAAACCAGAATGTCTTTTTCACTGGACTCTGATTAAACTAGCCACATTTGAACTCAGCCAGGATCAAGGTTTACTAATTGAGGGTTTCTTATGAACAGGTTACTGCTGCTAATCCTAGAAACCTTAAACCTAGTTATTAACAACTGTCTGAAACCCTGTCATAACCCATGGATTTCTGGGTTGTAATTATCTTTGAATATTCTTTTGTACATAGATCATAGCCAATAGTTTCAGCTGCACCTTAAACAGCTGGTGCTTGTTTACCAAGGGTTTTAGAAACTGCTCCTGCATTCCTTGCATATCGAAAACTCCAACTAAAGCTTGGTAATACAGCATTCTAATATTATAAAAGACTTAATCTGTCTGTCTATAATGCTTTATTCGCGCTCTGATTGACTGACAAACAGCCAATCAGAATGCGAAGAAGCGTTCGGACAAGTGGCGGCACACCGCCATGATGGCAGGACACGGGGCAGGGGACAGAGCTGGCCTTGGCCCTCCACTCCCCCCTGCAGGTGGCAATGATGGAGCGGAGGGGCAAGGCCACCAGAGCTGGTCTCACGCCCCTCCCATTGCTCCTTGCAGGTGACGGCAGCAGTGGTGTGGGGAGGAAGCGAGGTAGGGACACTGGGGGGGACTAAGGCCACCAGTATTGGCCTCAGCCCAACCCTCCCCCTTTCTGTTGTTGCCGCCTGCAAGGCCGATGCGATGGTGGTGGGGGGGAGGAACAGGCCTGACACGGGGAAGAGTGGGCGGTGTGGGCGGGGATGAGTTGGCCTGGGCCCGATGTGGGGGCGGGGGAGGAGGAGCGAGCACAGCTGTGGAGGTGGGAGCAGTGGGCCCAGCCTGACATGGCAGCGGCTGGGGGAGGGAGGGACCAAGCATCTCTTCCCCCCCCCCCCCACTCTGCCCGGCCCACTCCTCCCCCGCACACCCTCCCCCGCGTCAGCCTCGAGCCCGCTCCTCCCATCCCCCTGCCACCGCCAGGTCAGCCTGGGCCCACTGTTTCTTGACGGGCAGTTGGCTACTATTTTAATAATAGAGGCATACACAGGCTTTGAAGCAAATTATAAGCCTTTAGCAAACAGATATAGAAGGTATAGTGTTGCCAGATAATAAAAGTCCTAAATGAAAAGTCCAGACTAAAACATTGAACTGATACTATAGATTGTGTTTATAAATGCAACTTTTGAACTAAAAGATAACCATCTGAGAAACTGTACCTGAGCTGCAGGCCTGTTGTCACTATATTTGAAGGAAAACCTCTCGCATTTTCTGTAGAAAAATGCAGCTTTCTTTGAAGTTTGAATATAATAGTACCATAAGTAATCTTCAGATTATTGAGTTCAAAGCTGTACATCTGTCAATAGAACAAGGTTTTGGACAGTCTAATGAAAATGGAGTTTGAGAATCTGGAAGCTGAAGAGTTAGGAGAGAACAATTTCTTTCCAGTAATAATGAAAAAGTGGTGATCTGCTGCTATTATTATGCATAACTACTCGGAGTTAAAAAAGAACAATTTTTAAAATGCTATCATACCACTATTTCTATTGTAAAACTAATAATCCTTTTATACATTACAATGGTAATTGAATAAATACAAAATATTTTTTAAAAATAAAATGATAGTTCTACTGCATTACGTAGTTTTTCTTGTTATTAGCACTCGAGTAGAAGTGGTCTTTGAAAAAAAATTATTTTAGTTATGTTATGCATTCTAATTACAATACTGTATTTATATATTTAGCTACTCTATTCTACTGTTGCTTACTAACAGAAAAAATCAACTGCCCATTTAGAAGAGCTGTCACATGACTAAAAGGATAATTTATCAGAAAACAGCATTACAGGTTAATTTTGGGACTTCTTTATTAGACAACAATTCTTTATTGCACTTTGTACATACCTGGCTTCTGATTTCTTCCTTAAATTTAGGTTGGATTAAAAAAACCCCAAAACTCTGGAACTTTTCAGTGTAGATGAGGTTTAAAAATCACCTTTTCTGGAATTAATTTACCCCAAAGAATACACTGGAGAGAAACAACCAGGAATGGATAGAGGTGGGGTTGCACTGGTGCAATTGCACCCCTCTTAATCTCTGCTTCACCGAAAGTTTAAAACCAACTGCCTGGAAGTGGCAGCAGCATTTCTATTCAGGCAGCATTGAGTGTAACAATAGAATTCGTGACTTATTTAATGTCTAACTGATTCCTTCTATGCTCTTCATTCCACAGGTGTTAATGACCCTCTCTCCTTTTTAATAGTTTTGATGCTTCACTAATCAAGGTAGCCTTTCTGTCTGTTAGCTGCACGTAATATAGCTTCTATTTCATAACCCTGCAGACTGTTTTTAACTCTTTCCAATAAAGTTACTTTACTCCTGCTTCAATCTTCAACTGAATAATATGGTCGTAGGCCCCTAGCATATTAATAAAGCTTCTAATTTCTTTTTACCTGGAGAAAAACGTGTTGTGGTACATCATCCCATATAATACACCATCTACACCCCCCTTTTCAAAATCCTAGATCCACCCATGCCCACAGCTACCTTGTTATCAGAGTCAAGGAAAGGCTTCCTTATGAAAAGAACATGAAAATATTGTGTTAATTGTAGGCAACCATTGATCCTCTGGATGATGGTGTATATGTAAGAGGTCTGTGGCCACCACATGAAGACCTCTGATGCATACCCCTAGGCAAGAGTATGGAGGAGTTTGGCTGCCCAAGATTTACTGTCTCCCTGCTCCCCCTTTAGACCATTGAGACAAAATCCAAAGGCCAGACCAAGTCCAGACATTCCGTGCTTCAGTGATTGTAGCTTCTGCCAGAGTGAAAGAGATAAGCACAGCTGCTGACTGCCTAATACCTCAGCAAAGGCACATTCCTGCCAGGTTGATGTCCCTTAGCCTTTCTCCAACCAAGGAGTATCCACCAGGCAGTGAGGGCTAGGGTATTTTAGGTGCCCTATACTCGTTTTACTTTGGAGGTTGCAACATGGGGTATGTTATAGGAGCTACTCTACCATGAGTAGCCCCACTACGTTGCCACCAGGCTTTCCAGTTGGATGCAGTTTATGGTCATAACCAGGTTAATTACGGTACTTAATTATTGTAAGCAACTTTTATCCATAAAGTGCCTTAGAGTTGTATACCCTCACTGTTGTGCCATATGAGGGAATAAACAGAAAAGGGTGATCTACTTTACATCATTCATTATTCTGTATACAGTATTTCTACCATTCCTTTTAACTTGTTGTAATGGATATTTTCAAAGCAGCACAGTGCATTTGCCACACATTTTTAATTTGCTCTAATAGCTAAAGTGTGGCTGAATTTCTCTCTCATTGACTTTGAAATTAAAAGAAGTTGTGCATCCAGCACCTTTTTTTTAAGCAGAAGGTGGGGCTTCAATGCTGAAGTAATACAAATCAATTTGATATGGACCATCCACTAGCAAGTCAACACTGGAGAAAGCAGTAGTATATAAATGCCAAAGCACTATTTGAACAAGCTAGCACAAATACTTGAAGCAAACTAGTCAAGCAGCACAAAACTCAGCATAGGCTAATTTATTTTGCTTTTCAGTGGCACAGGCTGCTTCTGTGACTACAGAATAGATGCACATTGAAGACTAAACAATCTTTTTACCTCTGCAGGTCTTCCCTTTACATCAAGTTTGGGGTACTAGTAACTGACCACCTGCGTTTTTTTTTTTCCAGTGCCTGTTACACAGAAGAAGATTTAACCCCTATGGGCGCTTGTATATGTGACAAAAATTGGCCACTTTTGCGGTTTAATTGCATCACACTGTACACTTGCAGGGTTTTTTAATGATTTAAAGGAGTTTGCTACATTTCTAACTAAACCACATCTGTAGGTAGTTTAGTTTGCAATGTAGCTATCTGTAACATTGCAGCCTTTGACAGCTTGCCCCCGCACCACTGGAAAGGCAGGCTGAAGGCAGACACAGTGAGGGGCCCAATCCTTTTTTTTTTCTTCTCCCCCCCTTCCCCCCCCCCCCCCCCCATGGAGCCTGCCCATGTCTCCCGCAGATGAGGGGTGAGCTGCTGGTGGGCTGAGTGGCCCCTGAGCAGTGGAGGGTCGCAGTCCTTCCTTCTGCCATGGTGGCGCCCCCTGGGGCTACCCAAGCAGGTTGCTAATGGGCAGGTGCTGCCCCAGCTCGGGCTTGGGGAACAGTTGGATCAGGCTGGGTGCTGCCTGCAAGCTGGGGCAGCACCTGGCCACTAGCCATCCATCTGGGTGGCCCCAGGGGGTGCCACCACCATGGAGGGAAGGTCTGGGCCTCCCGACAGCTTGGAGCCTGCTGGCAGTTTGTTCACGCCCAGCCATGGCAGAGGTGGGCAGGCTCTGTGGAAGGGACAAAAAAAAAAAAAAAAAAAAAAAGGCCCCTTGCCACTCTTTTTTTTTCCCCCCTCAGCGCAGCCTACCCACGTGAGCTGCTGCCGGGCTGAGCAGCCCCTGACCTGCCTGGGGCCTCCTGGGTGAGGTGCTAGCTGTGTGGGTGCTGCCCCAGCTCACAGGCAGTACCTGCCAGATCCAACTCTTCCCCCAGCCTGTGTTCTGAAAGTTGGCTGGGCGCTGCTTCCTGTAGGCTCGGGGAAGAATTGGATCCAGCAGGTGCTGCCTGTGAGGCAGGGCAGCACCCTCACAGCTAGCCCCAAAGGGGAGCATGAGACTATCCTGAAAGAAGTCCTGGAGAAAGCACGTCTGAAAGGAGTAAAGTTTTTAATAAGGACAAAATACAGTTTTTAGTCTACAGATATGGGCCATATCTTCTCAAAAGATGGTGTCAAACCAGACGATGACAAAGTGGAAGCCATCAACAGGATGCCCCCTCCAACACACAAAGAAGGCCTTTGGAGACTCCTCGGAAACATTCAGTACTTAGCACAATACGTTCCACATGAGTCGAGCCTGATGGCCCCATTGAGAGCGCTTCTCAGGAATGACGTTATCTGGCGATGAGGACCCGAGCATCAGGCAGCCCTGGATAAGCTGAAGCAAACCACACGCGCAGGGCATCAGGGGGAGAGACTGGGTCGTCCCACTGCTGGCCCCTTAAAGGTACATTCCATATACCACAGGCAGGACCGGGCCCTCCCACAGCTCAGGGGCCACTCATCCCAGCAGCAGCTTGTAGAGGCAGGCTGTGCTAAGAGGGGGGCTGGAAGTGAGGGAAGCGTCAAGGGGCCTAATCCTCTTCCCCCCTCCTCCCCCACCCACAGAGCCTGATTGCCTCCCCTGTGGCTGGGGGGCGAGCTGCTGGTGGGTCCTGAGCTGCAGAGGGGCTGGGACCTTCCCTCCACAGTGGCAGCATCCCCCAGGCAGCCCCCACCCCCTAGCAGCCTACCCAGGCAACCCCAGGGGCACCGCCACTGTGGAGGAAAGGACTGGGGCTTCCCACAGCTCAGGGGCTGCTTGGTCCACCAGCAGCTTGCCTCCCGGCTGCAGGAGAGGTGGGCAGGTTCTGCAGGGAAAGAAAAAAATGAAAGGATCAGACCAGTCACTATAATGGTGACAGAAGCACCTAAACTGAAATGGTGGGTTTTTAATCATCACAATTAAAAACCCATTGTTTCAATTTAGGGGGATGAGCCCCCGTCATGTGTACAAGTGGCCTCTGTCAACAGAGATGTGAAGACAGGGGTGAGCTTATCTTGTTGCATGTATTCTTTATTTTATTTCTAATCCTTAAGAAACCAGACATTTTTGTGGATACTATGTGTTCACATGCGGAGCCAAATTTTCCACTAATGTAAATCAGCAGCACTTCACTGACTTTTTAAAATGGAGACATGGTGATTGATACCAATTTGAAGTTCTGGTCTACAGTCTTTTAAAACAATGATTTAAAGTAAATCTTGGTAAGTTCATATTTCTCAGTAGGATTTCTCCATGACTTTAGATGCAATTGGATCTAGGTTTTACATCTCATCTGAGTCAAGTGGAAGTTAAATCCAAGTATTTTTCACTTGGAAAAAATATATACATAGGCTCTTTATTCTTTTCTGATTATTTTAATCACATAGCTGTACAAAAGCCAGAGCGTTTCTTTCAGTTTTCTATAACGACTTTTGGCTGCTAACTCAGAGATTTTGGAAGCATAAATCAAAGTCAGCTTGCTATTGTTTCATTACTCGTGAAAATAAAACAATCAGTGCTTTATAAGTGTTCTTTGTTACTGAAATCCATAACCTCTTTTAATTTTATAATAAACTCATTTTCAGTATTTTTATATCAAACAGAGAAGATTCAGTTTTTCCTTTCTCATTTCTTCTTCCTTGAATCTCTTGGTTATTCTGTTATGCTCTTAAATATAGGGGTTTTTGTTCTTTTTTTAAGGAAACTAAAGAGTGGCCTTTGATAGGCCCCTGGTAGGAGTTCTTCAGAGAAGGAAGGAATAGTTTTTCTTTGGCATCTGGAATTGCTGATAAGTGTTTGGATTTGGAAGGAAATGTTACTATTCAGTATACTTATTATAGTTCAGGAAAGGGGTGATTTAATACTGTTAGCAACTCTGTACAAAACTAACAGTAATCACCTTAGACCAAGTTCTATACTCATTTTTCAGGCAAAAAAAATCATATGCTTGAGTAAAAATAGAAAGGGTTATGTAATTAGCCAGACAGCATCTCTCAAGGTACAGTGCATGTAAAAACAAAGAACTAATTTGAACGGGAATATTTGAACACTTGTGGTGCATGGGCCAAGTCCCAGAGTCCCACCTATGTGGTCCCCATCTTCCTCCCCTTCTTGAAAGAGGACCTGGGCAACTATAGGCCAGTTAGTCTCACCTCCATCCTTGGCAAAGTCTTTGAAAAAATTATCAAGGCTCACATTTGCGAGAGACCGGCAGGACAAATTATGCTGAGGGGAAACCAGCACGGGTTCGTAGCAGGCAGATCATGCCTGACTAATCTAGTCTCTTTCTATGACCAGGTTACGAAACGCCTGGACACAGGAGGAGGGGTGGATGTCGTATACTTAGACTTCAGGAAGGGATACGGTATCCCACCCCATACTGGTGAACAAGTTAAGAGGCTGTGACTTGGATGACTACACAGTCCGGTGGGTGGCGAATTGGCTAGAGAGTCGCACCCAGAGAGTCGTGGTGGATGGGTCAGCTTCGACCTGGAAGGGGTGTGGGCAGTGGGGTCCCACAGGGCTCGGTCCTTGGACCGATACTCTTCAATGTCTTCATCAGCGACTTGGACAAGGGAGTGAGGTGTACTCTGTCCAAGTTTGTGGATGACACAAAACTGTGGGGAGAAGTGGACACGCTGGAGGGCAGGGAACAGCTGCAAGCAGACCTGGATAGGTTGGACAAATGGGCAGAAAACAACAGAATGCAGTTCAACAAGGAGAAATGCAAAGTGCTGTACCTAGGGAGGAAAAATGTCCAGCATATCTACTGCCTAGGAAATGACCTGCTGGGTGGCACAGAAGCGGAAAGGGATCTTGGAGTCCCAGTGGACTCCAAGATGAACATGAGTCGGCAGTGTGATGAAGCCATCAGAAAAGCTGATGGCACTCTATCGTGCATCAGCAGATGCATGATGAATAGATCCAAAGAGGTGATACTTCCCCTCTATCGGGTGCTGGTCAGACTGCAGTTGGAGTACTGCGTGCAATTCTGGGCACCTCGCTTCAAGAGGGATGCGGATAACCTGGAGAGGGTCCAGAGAAGGGCCACTCGTATGGTTAAGGGCTTGCAGGCCAAGCCCTATGAGGACAGACTAGAGAACCTGGACCTTTTCAGCCTCCGCAAGAGAAGGTTGAGAGGCGACCTTGTGGCTGCCTATAAAGTTCATCACAGGGACACAGAAGGGAATTGGTGAGGTTTTATTCACCAAGGCGCCCCCGTGGGTTACAAGAAATAATGGCCACAAGGTAGCAGAGAGCAGATTTAGACTGGACATTAGGAAGAACTTCACAGTTAGAGTGGCCAAGGTCTGGAATGGGCTCCCAAGGGAGGTGGTGCTCTCCCCTACCCTGGGGGTCTTCAAGAGGAGGTTGGATATGCAACCAGCACTCTTTCCTGCCTATGCAGGGGATCGGACTCGATGATCTATTGAGGTCCCTTCCGACCCTAACATCTATGAATCTATGAATAATTTTTATTCTACATTTGAGCCTGCCCAAAAAAGAATGTTACTTGAGTGGGAAAGAAGAGAAAATGCTTTTAATTTGTAACTTAAAAGGTCAAACAGGGCATCTCCAGCCACAGCTGGAGAACATAATTCTAAAAATACAAACAAAGTTTAACCCCTGATACACACTTACAATGCTGTCAAAAACGGGATATCTGGCTAATACTAATTTTCTCTAAAATGTCTATGTAACTTAGGAACCTCTGTGCCTTTTTCCAAAGTGACTTGAGAGTCGGTAGGATTTAGCTTCTTAATCAGGCATTTAGGAATATAGAGGACTCAAACTAGCTAAAGAGCTAAGTCACAGGAAAGTGGGACAGAGTTCCTAAGACACTCAGGTACTTCAAGAATTTTACAACAAATCTTAAGGCATGGATTGGGCAGCTTTTACTCTTTATGATGATCCAGTATTCAAATAGCATTGATTCCTGACTCTAGAGGGAACTGCTTTAAAACTCCTCCACTGATCTAAAAGCCTAGATGTAGATTATGATGACCTTATTTAGACAACACTTCAGCACCAATTAAACTTTGTTCTGTCCTCATCCAGGCTGAGGCATAATACTGATGCAGTGAGATACTTTTAAGTTTAGCAATATAAACTTGATAGCTTCAACATTTAATTTTTAATGTTACTGTGTGAGAAATAAGAATGGTACTGCCACAATAGTTATACAATATTTCTCCTGATTCCCAAGATGGGCTTTTGACATCTGACACTTTAGCATTGTCCCAGTATAATATATAAATTTCTCCAAATGTAGATAAATAACCCAATGTTTTTACAACTTTATTTTCTAAATTGATGATTGAGATAAGAATGTTTGGCTCTGGTCCTTGTCTATTTAATCTGCAAAAAATGTTTTTTTCTTAAGGATACCATGAACATGTACTTTGTATTAATAAAGAAAGACATGTTAATCCCTACATTCTGTATCAGAGGTATCATGCCAGTGAGGCACAGCAAGAGGAAATGTCCCTTCTTCCAGTCTTTCTGATATTGGATGCCTGGCAGACAAAACACAGTAAAGCATAATTTCCTAGCATGCTCTCTAGTTGTGATGCTGCAAAGCTTCGAAGGCATATTACAGAGGAGTGTATATATTTGAAAAGAATGTTTACAAATTTTAAAGTAGGGTTGGAGTATTTTTGCAGCTGGGATGTCCCAAGAAATGTGTGAGAAGTAAAGGTTTTTTGGAGGTAACTTTTACTGGAATACTTGGATAATTGGAAGAGATGATAGACAAGTGATTGGGCACACGGTTATTTAAAGATTACTTGAAGAAGGACACCTTAGAGTCATCTACACGTGCAGTTAGTGCAGATGAATAAACTCTGGCACCACTGGAGTTCATTGCTCCTGGGCTCAGCATTTACACATGTACCTGGAAATGCAGCACATTGACCTGGGCTGGCGCAGCCCTGGTTGGCAGGGGAGCCCCAGGGTCAGCCTGCCAACCTGGAGCTGTCCCGCCCCAGCTCGGTGGGCTAGGGAGGGGTTGGCAGGGGCATGAGGGTGCTACAGTGTAGGGCTAACTAGTAGGGAGCCCCCACACTAACACCCGTGTGCCCCAACCAGCTTTGGTCATTGTCTACATGTGTGTTGCAGCGCACTAATAATTCTGCCATAAGCTAGTACTTGTGTCAGGTAATATAGTAACCTACAGTGGAGTTTGTTAGTTTACTCCAGTGTAATAGCACTGCATGTGTAGGCGGTGATGCTTTACTATGGAGCTAATTGGCTAACTCCGCAGTAAAAAATGTATGTGTAGATGCCCCCTTTGGCCACATTCACACACAGTGTGGACATTTGGTTCCCTGGGGACAACTAGCAGTGGCATACCTTGTGCTGCCACTAGTCCCTGGGAAACAGCTGTGCCACATATCCTCTGGCATGTAGCAAGTTACCCCAGGGTTGGTAAGAGAGGCTGAAGCCAGCAAAGGACTGGCCCCAGCAGCTTTACCTGGGGCCCTCCTGAGGCTGCAGCAGTGGAGATTCTGCCTGGCTGGCAACCACAAGCTAGCTCTGGGTAACCTGGTGCGTGCTACCCGTGTGTGTGCCACTCCTCTTCTTTTTCTGTGGATTTTTTTTTTTTGACCCCCTGGATATCCAGGGGTCAAATAAACCCCTCCGTGTTCCTCCCTTGCTTTGTTGAAAACAACTGAATGTATGGTATGTAGTGCCACAGATGTGTTTGTGGCTCAACATACTGCAAGGTTATACTCATCTGGATGCAGCCCTTGTGTGCAAAAACTTGTCTAGCATCTCTCCAAATTGTACAGGTATTGCAGTAAAAGGTATTTCCAAAAACTTTCTTCTTACAAATTTGAAAGGAATAGCTTGAAAATAAGATTTAAGAGTGTTGTTATACTTGCTGATTTCCCCCATGTGCAAAATATGCCCCTCAATGGATGCATGCTCATCTCCTGAGAACTGAAAAAAAAAAAAAAAACAAACCTCTTTGAAACTGCAGTCCCATTCCTGCTGTGCTGGCACCAGCATAAGAGACTGGAAGGCAGTGTAAGAAGGTCTGTTGCTTCCTATATTTGTTTGCACAGCAGTTGGCTTTTGAATCCTAGTCTAGATCTCTTTATAGAGCTAATAGAGTAACTTTTGTGAAACACTTTAAAGACAAATTGCATGCAAAAAGTGTCTAACAGTTCTTCATGTTAGCACAGCTTGTTGCAGAAACCAGGAAGAATCACACTCACACTAGGTGGTGTGTATGTGTAGTTTATAGAATGTTTTAGTACTGATAGAACTATTGTCACTAAGACACTGCTCTAAAAATTAGATTGCCAAATCTAGAGCACATAAATCTTACTTTATGATCGCATACAGAGCAAATATTCATATATGTCTGTACGAGCCACTAAATTATCTGTGTACTTTCAATGTCCTTGGTCATCAAGAATGATGCGGGCGGGAGCTCGGATGGAGTGCTGCCACACAATGCCCCGTGCTGCCGCTGTTCTGTCTTTTCTCACTTTGCCTCTGTTGGTAGGTGGGAACGAGGACACTGCTGCTACGCCAGCACCCTAGTTTGGGGCTGGCCTCCCCCCACCCGCCCTCGTCACTTTGGAACTGGGCTACTTTCCCCTACCGTGCTCTCTCTCCCCATCCCAGATGGCTTTTTGTTTGGGTCTGGTGCTGGCACAGCTTGTAGGGAGCGGGGTGGCTCCCCCACCCTCTGCCTGGTCCTTGGCTCAGCTTCAGAATCATGGTGGCGTGCCCCCATACTTGGAGCACTCTGATCGGCTGTTTCTGTCAGCCAATCAGAGTGTGTATAAAGCATTACAGACAGACAGACGTAGACTTTTATAATATTAGAATAATGTCTGCATGAGCCACTGAATTATCTGTGTACTCTCAATGTCCTTAAAATGTTGTTAGTGGTAAATGGAGTCCATCTGTTCTGACATAAGTCCATTTATGATCTCAGCAAAGCGGTATACTTTAATTTCCTGCAGTTCTTTAATTTAATCCAGTTTCAGTGAAAGAAAGGAGGGTTTTTGTTTTGTTTTGTTTTTAACAATCATTCCATTGCAAGATTTATTTTCTCTTGCAGAGATCAGGCCAATAAATGGGTATTTTGCTTTGATATTTAATTAATAATACTATGCACTTAGAGTTCTGTCCACCAGAAGGATTTAATTTTTTGAATGCTTTTCACATATGTAGTGGTACGTGAATGGGAGAAAGTGGGGGTGGAGCAACATTAAGTGAACTACTTAAGGCTTTCCATAAAAACCTGCGGCAGGGCTGCAAAAAGAACACAGCTCAGTGCCAACTTCAGTAATCAGAGACATAACGGAACAACTGGGTGCCCAGGGCAACAGCAACTTATTCTGGTTGCTGGCTCAAATGCACAGCTTTGACAACAGATGTTATTTTTCTGCCTCCTCTCAGGTCTGGTGCCTGAGGATGCCACCCTGGTCACCCACTTTAACACTTATGCCATTGCCAGAAGTAATTAAGTAGTTAAACCATATAACTACTTTTCATTCCATTTTCTTAATGATATTCTCTCAAATGTCTAAAACTGGATACAGATCTCTTTCCTTGACACTTGGACCCAGTGTCCAAAAAGTCATTTAGCACTCCCAGAAAATTAACTAGTCCTGTTTGCCCAACTAACTCTTTAAGAGCCAAATATTGCTTTTTGGTAAGTAACTTCTTCCTTAGACCACTTATCACTGAGAAGTAATTTAGACAGTACTTCTAAAATCCTGCTTGGTAATATTCAGGTATACTTTTTTTATAAGGTACTATTTAATAGCCCAATATTTGGAGCCTAGGATGTACAAACAGAAAAGAGTCCCTATTGTTGCATTAAAAAAATAATTTTGGATCACTAAGATGTTTTTAATAAGATTGTCTCCTGCACTCTCTCTTCTTCTTTCTCAGAGTTGGCGATAGAATTTCTGCTGCCTTTGGCAAACTAGCATATATCCACTTGTCACTGTCTGAGTGTTATTTCTGACCAATAAATATTTTGAGATGTTTTGTTACTGTGTCCTGCTGAGGGCCTATTTGAGTGAAACACTCAACACTCTGTTGCCCTAATGAACTTTGGCTCAGATTCCTGTATAGTAAAGCCAGGCTTGGTCCGAGCCATTCTGAAGTTGTTTAAAATCTATCTAATAAAGGTGGGAGCACCAAGATAGGATTACCTGAATTACAGGTGTTTGGTAAGTTGACTACTGATAAAAGAGACAAGTCTACATCCTGACCTTTTATCACTTACACCCCAAAACACAAGAATAGGTACTGGAACAAAGGCTTATCTGGATACCTACAAGGGTGCAATATTCTCATCTGTTTCCCCTGGGGAGACTTGAGGAGGAGGAGTGGCACAGAGCCTGGTAGTGGGTCTTGAATTTGCCGAGTTCTTCAATTTTCCCTCCAGTCGATATCTCATATTTATACATAGCTTTCTCTAACAAACATTCTCAGATTTATTTAAATGTCTTTGTTTCACTAAAACTTTAGGAATCAGAGTGCACAAGTTTTACTATGGTCTTGGAAACTCTTAATTAGATAGAATTTATATCCTTATGAAAATTATAATATTGGGGAGGGAAGGATTTCTTATTACCTTGTTTCACTGTCTTGGAACGTTGCTTGGCACCATCCTGTTTTCTTTGCACCTGTTTTATAGTCCTTTATTATGTTTTGTGATGAGGTTGCTTTTGTTTTTATAACTCATCTAAGAAAGACATAAGTGTATTAATT
This sequence comes from Alligator mississippiensis, assembly GCF_030867095.1. Lineage (NCBI taxonomy): Eukaryota > Metazoa > Chordata > Crocodylia > Alligatoridae > Alligator > Alligator mississippiensis. The sequence continues at coordinate 52,253,523 of NC_081833.1, read as the reverse complement.
ACAGCAAAACTATAATACAGTTGGGTTACAACAATCATTGCTATTAACATTTTTTTTGCTAAAGCTATGATGCACTCAGTTTGAAGGATCTATTTTAAGTCTTTTTTTGTATAATGTGTCTTCTCAGGCCTTGCATTCTATTTAATTTTGACAACCAGCTAAACCAGTGGTAGATCAATTTTTTCTTTACTTTGAATAGGCTAGCTGTAATGTCCACAAAAAAATGCACTCTGTGGCCACTCAAACAGGCTTTGAGGCCATTGTCTTTAGACATACTTCTTCAGTTTGTCCTTTGCCCTTTGAAAATGACCAAAGAATAGCAATAACAGTTAGCCCTGGCTTGACATTTGAGTAAGAACCGTGCAGATGCACATGTACTCCTTTGACTAATGAAATGGAAAAGCAGATCAACAGAAAAAACAATCCTTCATTTTTGGGTATCTCCTGGATGCAAGAATGAATAGTTTATAGATAATTGCACCTTTTTACCCCTCTTCCTCTTTAGTCACACAGGGTTATTGAATTACAGTTAGTGAGGAAACGTGACTTGAAGCGTTATCAATATATTGGTGATCCTCAGAAATTCTCAGTTCTTTGTCTGACCCAGAGTGCAGTTTCTCAAGTGTGTGTGGTACAAACTGTGCTCAAAAACTTGCAAAGAAGAATTTTTTCCAACTATTTGAGTTGGTCTAATAAAAGATACCAGATTTACCCAAAAAACCTTGTCTGTCTATGGACTTGTGGTGCAGTTCGTATTGTAAGCATTTGCTTTGCTTTACAAGTGTTGCCCTGTGGGGTCAGGCCAACTCTCAGAATCTCAATATTGCGCTGTTAGACAGGAGGGTGTGACACAATTGCACATATACAAACACACAAATCAATTAGGTGTACACACACACACACACACACACACACGCACACACACACACACGCACACTCTACCAATTCAAGCACATACACTATACACCCCAAAAGTTAGACAAAAATCAATTGTCCATACCCGCACACTCAGTACACATACACAGATCACTAATTTGTATATCATGCATACAATGAGAGAGAGAGAGAGAGAGAGACGTACACACACACACACACACACACACACACACACACACACACACACACACACACACACACACACACAACCCACCTACACATACACACAGGTAAGCTCCTAACTTAAAGTGTAGGGAGTAAAAGTTGCCAGAACCAGGATTAGAACCAGTGGACTAGAGAGAAGCTGGCTGAGGAACTGAGGCTTGGGTTTACTTAAGATCAAGTGGCCCCAGGGTTACTCGAGGTCACTGGTGCAAGGGAAAGAAAGAAAAAAAAAGCCTGGTGGCAAGGAGGAGACAGCCAAGAAAGAGAGAGACAGAAATTTGGGAGCTTGGGGCTGAAAACTGAGGCAGACAGCTGAGATATTGGTGGGGGGCAGATAAGTGGTGGCAAGGAGGAGACAGCTAGGAAAGAAACTGAGGCAGAAACCTGGTTGCTCAGGGGAAAAGGCAGTGGGGTTAAAACAGTGGCAAAGAAATGGGGTTTGGAGGTAGAGAGGAGCTCAGGACAGGTGTTGGAGGTGGCAGTGAGCCAGAAGCAGGAGAGGGAGAAATGAGACACAAGTTAGAGGGGCGAGGAGCAGAGATTGGAGCAGGGCCAAACCATAATAAAGCAAAACCCAACTTAAGGGTCCAAATAACAGTTTTATTAAATGGACAACACACACGCGTGCACACACTCACTCTCTCTCACAATAGCAGCAGGAGAAAGGGACTCAGTAGAAGGGTTGAAGTCCAGGTGGGAGAGAAGCAGAGTCCAAGTCTTTGGTTGAAGAGAGGGTGAGGGGTGATAGCTACCTATCCAGGCTGGAAAGGGGTCTTTGTCCAGTAGGTGTTGTCCAGAGGGGGGTCACCAGCAGGGCCTCTGGGTGGATAGGTGATGTGGCATGGTGCTGGTCCAGATGGAGAGGGCATCCCAAGGAGTCAGTCTTCACTACCACTTTTATGGGTTAAACTACCTCTGATCTCCTATGAGGAGGGCCTGTCCAGGCAAGGTCAGTCCTGTTCCAGAGGGTCCCAAGTGTTCTTACTGAGCACGTGTAGCCTGGCACAATGGTGGGTTGCCTCATCTTTTGTTTCTTAAATGCTGGGGGTAGTTTCAAGGGCTGGGTCATTGGTCCAGGTATTGGTGTTGATGGTTTGGTCATTCAGAGTGAGCTATTTTTAGACTTAACTGCCATTGTCTCTCAAGCACCCTCATCCATCCCCGTTCATTCAGGAACCAAGTTACGTAGGAGGGGTATATGCGAGTCATACGTTACACAACCGGGCATGGGGATAAGATGGGGGCTTGACATTACAAGATGGAAACTTGATATGACTTAGGTTAACTTGCATATCTAGGCCTAAAACAGTAATCACACAATATAAAAGCAGTAAAAAAAAAATCAATACAAACAAAATAATTATCACTTATAAAACAGTGGATATCTATATCAAAATAGCAGGGCACTTACTTGCAAAGAAGGGAGAGAAAAATAAAATTTACTTCCTAAAATAAAATGTTAAAGCTTATCCTACATCTTAGCTTACTTATACTTATCTAAAGGGAATAGAGAGGGAGAGAAAAAGTCAGAAATGGTTGGGGAAGAGGAGGGAATGCATTTTTAAATTTAAAAAAAAAAAAAAAAAAAAAGAAAAACAGGGGGTTTTGCTACAGAATCAGCTGGGAGTCTATTGCATAGTAAGAATAAGGACTATTTTTCCCCCTTCTACATCTGGATAGCAGATTGTGGACCTTTTTCTTAGATGTTGACAGGCGTAGATCCAGGGGGGTGAAGTGGTGCAGTTGCACCCCCCTTCGACTCCTGCTTTACCCAAAGTTTAAAACCAACTCTGACAGTGGCAGCAACATTTCTATTCAGACACCTCTGAGGGAGTCAATTGACTCCAACAGCTCATTATAATCGACCTGATTCTTTCTAAACTTTTCATTCCCCAGGTGTTAAAGACCCTCTCTCCTTGAATGGTCTTGATGTTTCACTAATCAAGCCAGCCTTTCTTCTGCAGTGCTGCTCTGTTAGCTGCTCCTGGTAATGTAGTTTGTATTTCATAGCCCTGCAAGACCTGTTTTTAATGCTAGATAAAAACATAAACTTAAGTATGGAAATCATTTTTCATACCTGAATACAGTGCCAAGATGCACTGAAGCACTGAATACACTGCCAAGTTGCTTAAGAAGGCTACATTTTGTTTTATGAATCTGACAAAAAGAGATACACACTTAATTCTAATGACTAATTATTGAATTCTAATAACTAATGCAGGAACATATTTTGATTATTTTGCCTAGTTTGTGCTTTATACATAATGTATAATATAACAAATTAATGCACATTGCAATAAAGTTATATTTAGTTTTGCTTCAATCTTAAACTGAATAATATAGCTCTAGGACCCTACCTTATTAGTAAAGCTTCTCATTTCTTCTTAACTGGAGAAAAATGTGTGTTGTATTGCATGTGATGATGAACCACACCATCTGCACCTCTGTTTTCAAAGCTGTTAACCTCACTACAGTCATTCATACTTTGTTACTTCAAGATTAGGCAGGTGTAGAAGATGCCAGGCCACTTGTTAGATATATTTTGTCAAAATCATGTAATATCAGTGCATCACTAGTCTGCATGGCTGCATGTTGTTTTCCAGGTGGAGTACCTTTTCTTTGACTTCAGTGGGCTTTCACTTAGGACATAGATCAATACAGCTATCATTTTATTGATAATAAAACATGGACAATGTGCAAGCAAAAAAATTTAGTAATGGATATTGTTTTAAAAATAAAAACATAAGAATTCTAAGACAAAGTAAAACTTCTATTTTAAAGAAATTTAGACATAGATCCTTTTAAAGGTCAGGAACCACGGCATTGCAAAGGGGCATCCTGAGTTGGACGAGCCTGTCACTTTCACAAATTTCACACTCCTAGAGTATTTTCCTGACTAGGGAAAACAATAACAAAAAAAATAAAGCATATCCTTTGGGATCATCCCTATTCTGCTGTGAAGGCCACCTGCTGGGAGTGTGTGTTAATTTATTAAAAACAACAACAACAAAACAGATATGTTTCTAACATAGAAAGAACATTGAGTTGGCAAGGGACCAAATAAATGATCTAAAAATCTGTTTCCACAGTTCCGCTCCCTACTCCTCTGACTGGAATGTCAGAGATTTTAGAAATCTCTTTGCAAATTTCTTAGGCCAACATTTTCGGTCCTCTCTAATTATTTTACTTGCTCGTTATTTTCTAAGAATCTATGTGCCTTTCTCCAGCTGAAATCAACGGCAACTGTGGATTTTCAATAAATGTGAAAAAAAATTAGACACAAGCTGTGTGTGTACTCAAAAATCGGGGAATGGGTTTGAAAATAACCCATAAAGCCTGTATTTTATAGGTCTGATTCTGGAAGTTGCTAAGGCTGGAACAGGATTGGTCCTTTGTTTCTCCATCTGTAAAATGGGGCAAATTATCCTCCGAACTCTTAAAGGTATTGTGACTCTTAATTTATTTCTGTTTGTAAAAATGCCTTGAAATCATCAGATGGAAAGGGCAAAACCTACCTCTAGTTTCTGTGATCTTGAAGCATTCAGCTTTCTGAGCTAGCTGTGTTCCTCAGTAACAGAGGAGTTTTTGAGAACAGACAGTTGATGAGGTTATATATCCTTCTGTCAGCATGAAAAGGAACATATCCGACAGAAACAGGAGAGCCAGGTTGAAAAGGTTGGTAGATAAAGAAGCCTTTGTTTAATGTACCCCAGCCAGGGGGGCTGCAGGGAAACAAAGGGAGAGGATGCAATTAAGTAGCATAATGCAGAAGTCAAGCCTGTAGCTTGATTAATTTGTAGAAAAGGTGCAATGGTAATCATGAAAAAGCAAGATGCAGGAAGGTAGGGGTGCAAAATAATACTGACTATTCCATGGGTGGCTATGATGAAATTGTATGTAGTGCTAACCTCCTGTAACCCTACCTCAGAAAAGATATACAATAGAACAAAAGGGGTTTTGGAGATGATGAGAGTAATTAGTAGCAATGAGATAAGATGTTGATCTAAAGTTTCTGAAAAGTATTGGATGACCCTAGTATAGAGAAACTATACTATAAAGCAGTGTTTCCCCATCTTTTCCAGCCCAAGGCACACTTACATTAATAAAACTTTTCCCTGGCACACCTTCCATGTTAAAGCATGAGCTCACTTTAGCTCATTTGCCACAGCAAAATTGCACAGCACAGCTGTTCAGAGGCTTGTGACCTACACATCCCCCACCACCAACACATGCACAGTAGATAAATTTCCTTCTGCTTTGCTGGTTCTCCTTCTCCCCCACAGCCAACACATGTGCCAGTCTTCTGTGAATAGCTCATCAATGCGGCTTACTTGTTCACACCAGGCAGTGGAGAACTTTCTTCTCATTATTCCAAAATTCTTGCGGCACGCGGGGGAGCGTGCTGCAACACACTGGTTGAAAAGCACTGCTGTAAAGATATGTGAAAACAATGAATGGTAAGGACAGGTGATGTATTGTCCCTATTTGTACTCGTTTACTACAGGAACCAAGGATCATGCGAGAAACTTAAAACAGATCTTTTCAACCCCCTGCCTCTGGGCTATGCAACTTGCGATGACCAACGATCCAGATCGAGAACCGGGCAAGATTCAGCACAAGAGATGCTGATGGCAGTGGCGACGTGTAGAGGGGGCACGTGCACCCTGAGAGCACTGGTGCACCCCCTGACAGGCTGCACTCCCTGCTTAGGCACTGACTGGTCGCTGGGGGGGCACATGCCTCCCCTGACCAAGGTGGCACCAGTTGCCCATGGCTGGCGGGGACAGTGGAGCATCTACCGTGGTGGTTCCCAACCTTTCTTAGACTCCAGACTGCCCTGGGAAAATGCCGGCTTCCAGTGTTCACTCATTTTGAGTGCGGGAACGTACCGGAGCCATCCTGCCGCCACTGGAAGCACGGCCGGGCACGGTGGCATGGCTGTTAGAAGTCTCTGGGTTGATCCTGTGAAGAGGAGGCACCCTGCGGCACCCCCAAAAGGGCCCTACTCGAGCCCCGCGGGTCTGAAGCGATAGCAGCGGGCAAGGGGGAGCCCTGAGGGTCGGGGCAGGGCCGGACCTCCTGCGGCGGCGAGGACCTGGGCCCCTGGGCTGCCGAGGCCCGTGCCCGCGGGGACCCTGAGCCGGGCGCTGCCGGGGGAGGCCGCGCCGCTAGAGGGCAGGGCGCGCCGGGAGACACCCCGGGCGGGGCGGAGGCGGGAGGGCCCGGCCCCGCCTCAGGTGAGTCGCGGGGGCTGCGGGAGGGTGGACGGGGCGGGACGGGACGGGACGCCTCAGCCGTGTGCGCCCCGGCGCGGCCGCCCCTCGCCCTGCCCCGCAGCCACCTGGAGCCGCGCGCCGCTTCCGCCCGCTGGGGCGAGCGCACCCGGTGGCCCCGACGGCGGCTCTGCCCCCGCTTCCTGCTTCCTGACCCGCTGTCACAGGCAAGTGTCCCGGGCCCGGGCGGGGGGAGGCTGCAGCCGCCGTGGGCGCGGGCCGGGGAAGGGGCAGCGGGTCCGTGAGGCAGACGTGACGCGGCGGTGGAGGGAGGCGGCGGCGGCGGCGGCCCCGCCGGGGATGCCCGCAGCCTCCTGCCTGCTCCTCGGCCACACGTGGGATCCGCCCCGGGGGTGCAGGCGAGGGTGGATTGGTCGGCAGCTGTGTGTCTGGGAAGAGCGTGGGAAACGCAGCTTGGGGAGATACCTCGCCGGTGTCCTGGCTGCGGCGGGAGCGGAGCGGAGCGGAGGCCGGGCTGCCCGCCGCTTTGAGTCTTGGGCGCGGCGCCAGCACACACTTCCTGCGCCTCGCGGGCGGGCGGGCGTAGGGGCCCGAGGGAGCGGGGGCAGCGCTGCAGTCGCGCAGAGATTGGGGTCTCGCGAAATGTTTGTTCGCTGAAGGCAGGACGGGCTCCCAGGGGCTCCATGAGGGGAGATGTCGGTACCAACGTTGACGCGTGCTGCAATGAGCCACCCAAACATCTGGCCGCGTCCAGCCGTATTATGGTCTGTTCATCTGGATTTGGGGAGAGCTGGCGAAGTTCAGGGATTGATGACTTTCCTCCCCACTTTATTTAGGAAGGTCGAATGAATGAAATTGTAACCGGCTGAACATGTCTTTGCCTAGCGTAAGGCACAGTCACAAAGCTGACTCAGGTGCAGTGAAGTGTCTCCTGTCCCTTTTCCTTGTATTTCTACATAATGTGTCTCAATGGCTGAAGGAGTTGTTCAGGAATGGGAGAGAGACACTTGTGAACCTTTTTAAGAAGGCTGTTCAAGTGCTGATAGGCTTAAAGAATTAGAAGTCTGTGATTCACTTCTAATGGGGGGGGGAGATTTAGGGTACAGACTCATCACATATGATGACTTTATTTCAATAGCAGGATAAAAGTGTTTCAGAGTGTTTGCCCTGGCAATCAAGCTCCATTCTTGGATGTTTTATTTAAAATACATCAAGTAAAACATTTTGCAGAGGCAGATTGTCATATTGTTAACACTAAAGACTGGGATTTCTCCAAAAGCTAATGTTTATTTTGTGGTCCAGGAGATGCTGACGATTGGAAAACACACTTAAAGACTGTTTGTAAATTCAAGTACAATATTCTGTTTCAGTTCACGGAGGAGGAGGGTGCTGTGTTCCAGCCAGATGGATTATTACTTCTTAACTGTATTCCTCTACCACTTATGATTCCTAGTCATGGGAATATGATTCCCCCCATTGTGCTCGGCTGCATGAAAACAGAATAAAATATAGTTTCTGAAAATGCAGCTGCTAATAGGAAGAATTCTCTGTGTGCTACACCCCTAAAAGATACCTTTCAATTATTTTTAGGTCAGATAGTCAAAATACTGTTGTCTGAGCAGTCCTGATCCTTCAAATAATGAAGTTTTTGCATGTGAACTGTTATTTACTCTTTCCATTTCCTTTAATCAGAAGAGAGGACTGGTTTTAGGTTTAGTTCTGAGACCAATACTGACTTTCATTTAAGCTAGGTACAGACATTTGGGGAGGTTACATTGAGTTTAAAGTGGCCTCCTGATTTAAACTTAGTTCATCTGGGTTCCTACCTAACACTTACAGACCTGGTCTCAGTGACTGGCACTTGGCCTAAACCTGTAATTGCACAGAAGTTCTGTGCACACAGACTGGTCTAAAGATTCCACAACCTGGTTTAAGATGAACCTGGATCTACGTAGTATCAAACTTACTTGATTAAGTCAAATCGGTGCATGGAACTTCTGTACACTTTCCCTGCGCAGCCCCAGGACTGGGAAAACCCGGCTGCTGGCCTCAGCCCCCCTACACTTATAGACCTGGCTGCTCTTTTCACCCTCTCCCCTGCACTGGGCTATTTTTCCCCCCCCTGCGCCAGCCCTTTTGCCCCCCATTCCATAAGCTGCTCTGGGTGCAGTCATTTTTATTGGTGTTTGCTGCTGCCAGAGCCAAGCAAGTAAGTCCTGGTGGGAGGGATGGGGGTATAAGTTCACTGAAGGGGGGTACCCCACTCCACCTGTGGGTCATGCCTGCCCTTCCACCCCTCATAGTGCGTGCCTCCCCCTTCATCCCCCAGCAGACCCGCAAGCCCCCCATTAGCTCCCCCCATCCTCACTTACTTGATAACTTACCCTTGACACCTCCGAATGTCTGTACTTAGCCCTGTGGTGTGGTGTACTTTGTTGTGGTTTCTGAAAAGTTTTACATTGGAGTGGTCAAACATTAAAATTGATGTATTCTATCCGTTGCCTCCAGATGTGGAATATTGTATGTTCCAATTATTTTAGAATAGAAAATAAGGAGAATACCGCTGCCTGGCAAGCTAAAAGTTTGTTAATTTTAACTTTTAATGAATATCATTATGTAATTGAAGAAACTTGACAACAGCAATAAAGGTAAAAGGGTTCTTATAAAATATTTAAGAGCAATTATAAAAACTTAATGAAGCTAATGTCTATGGGATTACAAGAAAACAAGGAAGATGCATTAGGGACTGAATTATGGGCATATTCACACCCTGATGGCTTGCAGTAAGTGAAAGAGCAGGTGCTAGTTTAGAGATAATTAGCTAGGTGCTAGACTAGAAGCAGTAGGGCAGTGTCTTCATTCAGTACGTTTGTATAACTGGGAATTGCTTATGCATCAAAAAAGACAACATACCTTGTGGAATTAAGGAAAATCCTAGGGACCCCATCTGCAATCCTATAGGTTCATAGGTTCATTTCTTAGGTTACGTCTTTGAGTCGTGTCTATCTTTGATGATTTTAAGGTCATGGAGGACCATTTTGAGCATCCAGGCTGAATTCCTGCTTAGCACAGGCTAGAGAATTTTACTCAGTGATTTCTGGTTGAGCTACAGCATAGCCTGTTAGAAAGGCATCTGGTTCATTTGGTGTTTGGGAATTACACATTTTAAGACTTATAAAATGTAAGTTGGAATTCACTAAGAACATATGCAGTTTTTATGCTGAAAGACTACTGTGGACCTTTTAAATGAAAATGCTTATCGATTTTTATCTTAGTGATTGCTTTATTGATCATAGGAGTCCAGGTATTTGGCAGTGCACATAGGTAATTTCCAATCAAATGCAGGAGACCCAAGTGTCCTTTCTGATCTCATGCTCTTCTGAATATCCAGGGCTGCGCGTGGTGTGCTGGCTGTCTGACTGATTAAGCTTTTAACAGGTGTGTATGACCAGCCTTACATTCTGACTTATGGGTCTTCTGATGCTCCTCATCCGGTATTGAAAATAGTGTGATAAACATGACACTTGATACAGTTCTTTGTTGACATGGAGAGACTGTAGCAAAGGAGAATAAAGCCATTCATCTCCTTTTGAAAATCCCAGATAGGGATTTTAATTAAGCATAGATTTTTTTATTACTGGTTTTATTATTTAGGGACAGATTTTGATACTCTTAAACAGAGTAGCACTTTACTTCCTGAATAATCTCCCTGACTTCAGTATATCATTCAAGTTGAGTTAATATATACAAATCTGACCCTTAAAGATTCATCCCACTTGAAGTAAAAGATTACTTAAATGAATATGGGGTCCTGGTTGGCTTAAAAAAGATTTGCTTTTCTCCTCATTTCTTGAGAAGGTACAAAATCTTTAAATGCTCAACTACAGTATGGAATTTCATGTGAAAAGCTGAGTACATTGTTTGAGGGTTTATAAATGATGGACAGTAAATATTACCAGCATATAAAAACATGACGTGCCTGTTAAGAAAAGATAACATCCACAAAGAGTTGAGAGAGAAATCTGCTGAGTTGGCAGGATATTACAGCAGATAAGATGATGTTTCTAGCTGTTAGTGCAATCAGATCATACTGTATTAAAATCCGGAAGTGCGATTTCATTCTTAGCTTAATATAGTTTTGGAAACTCAGTAATTTGTTTTGTAAGAAATAACACCATGAAAATTCAAAGTCTAGTGTTTTGCTGATATGCATTATAATTTAAAGTGGGGAAAAGAAGGAAGTACTCTTCTGGGGTATTTCAAAACTGAATTTAGCAGAGTTCTTGAAGGAAAATATATAGCAACCTTTTTACTTTAAAATTAGCTTTTTCTTTGCGTACAAATGATACTGAAGATTCTAGATCTTTATCCCATTTGTATTTATTGATATAATTTCATGGTAACCATACTTTAAAAGAAGCTCTTGCCTAGAAAAAGAAAGAACTAAAATCTCTATTAAGTTTGTCCATAGTTTTATAGTTGTACCTAGATTATAGATCTTAGAGTTCCACCTGTGAAGATGTAGGAATTGGTCTGCGTACTGGGCGGGCCCCACCGATTTATGGACATTTATAGCTGTCATGGGTCATGTCCCTTTCAGGAGAAGGTCTGCCTCAGGACTCCCCAAGAAACCTTGTCTGATCTCCTTCTGAGAGACCCCTTGCAGCCAGCCCTGGCATGGCTTCTCAGAGGGCAAGCTTCTTGCTGTGTTACCCCGGCTTTTCTCTGTCCCTGGCTTCCCTGGTGATCCATAGCAGGCCTACTTCAACAGAAGTCCTTCTTTTATGGTCAGCTCCTGGAGAGGGGATGTTTTCTTCTTCAAAGAGTGGGGTGGGGGATGGAGTGCTGATGTCCCAAACAGTACATTGACTCTGCTTCAAAACAAACTGCTATTGCAGTGCCCTTTGTCCTTCTGTAGACTCTATTCTGTCCTCCCTGGGACTATTCCTCTCTATATTTCCCTGTCCTCCCTGGGCCTTTTTTCTCTTCTCTACAACTTTCTGTCCTCCTTGGGACTGCCCTTTCTTCCTCCAGTTTTCTGAGCCTTACTTTTTTCTTCCTGGGCACAGTTGGCCACCTTTACAACACAACTTAATCTGAGGACAATCCTTACACAAGCAAATGAAACATAAAGACATGGTACCAATCAGAGAGAAGTCTCTGCAGCCTGCTGTCAGGCCTAGGTTGCCATCTGCCCTTGGGGTGAAAACAGCATAAAAGTACCCTAGTTATGAAACTGCTTATAGGAACTATACAGCAAAGCATGGTCATGTTAAGCCTCCAAAATGTTCCTCGCAAGAACTGCAGGCCAGAACTCAGCTCAGTTAACCTCCTTCATCTTAGTAATGCTTTAAGCAACTGTAAAATGCTGTAAAAAAATGAATGGACAGGTGCACAGTGCTATAGTACTACAAACTGTCCTGGACCATATAAAAATGACTGTATGAATTGTGGATTACTCTGAAGCACTTCACAGTGACACTTCAGGAGGCAGATGAACATCTGTATGCTACTGATGTGCTACAAATTAAAAGCACTTAAAAAAAAAAAAAAAAAAAGACCAAGTTTGAAGCACTGATGAAGAGCCTGCAGATATGGATAGATGCACATGTAACCAAGGATTTTCTCAGGAATAAAATATGCATTCAGATTGAACTACAATTTTTTTTTTCAGCCTTAAAGGTGAGAATTTGTTTGTGTGGGGAGTTTATATTAAGACATTGTATGTACTTGTTCCTTAAATGCTGTAGTGTCTCTGCAACATCTTGCACATCTTCAGACATTTGGCAATGTAAGTTATGCTGGTAGATGGAATTCAGACGGAATTTAATTTAAACCATTTAAAACACCATTTTCCAGTCCTTATCCACAAAAATTCATGTACAGTTGCACAGTTTCTTTAATTAATGATTTAGGAAAATATTGATTAATTTAAAACAGTGCCACAACTTAAGTTTGTCCAGTAGATAGTAAAACTAATATTTCAGTTGAGTGTATTTACTCTTTTATAACTCTTTTGAATTCTGAACTGTTGAGCTTAATAACTGAAATGACTTGACTGAAATGCCTCTTGACTGAAATGATATTAAAGCTGACTGATGGTATATGTTAGTTACTAAATTTCTAGGTACAAATTGTTTACTAACAGTAAGTGGTTTTGTCATCTGCATCATAAATGAGAACATAAAACCATAGCTCCAATTCTTTGGTGAGCCACTGTATAGACAGAAACCTATACTGACTAAAATCAGTATGTGACATGCACACTGGGATCTAGGCCTTCATCTGTAAGTAAAATACAAAAACTAGCCTCTGTGTGTATTGATAACAATTGATAACAAAACTGTGACCAGTTTTAAGTTTTGGAAACAATTTTAGTTGTTTTTTCAGTTTCTTCTTTCATTAGCTAAAAGAAAAGATCTTTTCCCTCTCCAAGTTGTTATTTTAATTAGTTTCTTGATTTACTTGGAAGTTCATTTTTAAAAGACCATTTATTTCAATTAAGATTTCCAAAGCAGTCTTTCCAAAACTCTTGCAAAGCAGGTTTCTTTTGGTTTCTAACATGTGGAATAGCTCTAGTGTCAGTATGTGTAACACAATAGAATTGTAAAAAGTTGTCAGGTGATAATGGCCAGAAGCTGGTGGCAGGTAGGAATTTCTGATATGGTTCATATAATTTGTTTACGTGTATCCTAAGGGGTGGGAATGGCTAAACTCTGTTTGCAAATTGTGAGAATAATTTGTGTACATAAATGCATGTTCCCATTGCTGTTTTTGCCCTTTTGTTATAGCCACTTGCTGCATCATCTTAAATTTACGTTTGTTAGCTCTTTAGATTACAGACTGTTTCCTGCTATATGTATGTAAGAACACAGTGGGTCCCCTGTCTTGACTGGAGCCTCTGAGAGATACAGTAGTGCTATAGGTATAGTAAATATGACTATAGAGAAGAATGCTCAAATGTATGTACTTTTAGATATATCTTTGTTTGCCCAATGAACAAAATGATGTAACAAGTGTATTTTGTGCAAAGACAGACAAGGTTCTTTGGGTAAATCTGATATCTGTTATTAGATCAACTCAAATAGTTGGAAAAATTCTTCTTAGCAAGCTTTTGGGCACAAACACTCTTTGTCAGGCTGAGGAAGCATCTGCAGATGGTCTGTGCTCTTCCTGGATGGAATGGTAAAGTAGCCAGAGGCCAGTATGTATGCAAGAAAGCCAGTCAGTTGAAATGTAAATTGAGGTGGTCAGTAGGTGAGAGGCAGGTGGGGGTAGGGAATGAATGTAGCTGTAGTCAAAGGATGAGAGACAGGAGGGTGGTGGGGAAGGAAATGAGAATAGATGGTAAAAAGTGAGGGTTTACCTGGGGAGTCAAATGTTAGGCTGGTTATATAATATGTCATAAATCAAGTGTCTATATTTAGTCCATGATTTTTGTATCCAGTAGGTTGATGAAGTGAATTTCATAGGCTCATCTGTGGAAGGTGTTTTGTAAATTCTCTTTGAGGATTAGAACTAAGAAATTGGAGAGAGAGTGGTTTTCTTGTGAGAAACATGCTTGCACAGGTAACTGGGTATTCATGTCTTTGATAGATTTCCAGTGTGCTTTCATTCTGGTATGCAGTTCTTGTTTGGTTTCTCCTACAGATTTTCCATCAGGACATTTGGTGCACTGGATGAGACATCTTACATTTCTGTAGGTACAGCTGTAAGATCCAGGAATGCTGATGGTTCTGTTGTGGGGTGTAGTAATTGTGGGGGGTGGTGGAGATGTGTTGGCAGGTTTTACATTTCTTGTCCCGGCATAGTCTAGACTCATTCGGTGTGTTTTGGGCTGTAGGAAGTTTGGTTCTGGTTATGAGGTTGGCAAGGTTCGGTGCTTGTTTAAAGGATAGGGTGGGTGGTTCTGGCCTGGGAAGATCTCTCTTAAGAATTGGGTCTCATAGTTTCATAGTTGGTAGGGTCGGAAGGGACCTAAGTAGGTCATGAAGTCTGACCCCCTGCCATGGGCAGGAAAGAACGCTGGGGTCAAACGACCCCGGCTAAGTGATTATCCAACCTCCTTTTGAAGACCTCCAGGGTAGGAGCGAGCACCACTTCCCTTGGAAGCTGGTTCCAGATCCTAGCCGCCTTGACTGTGAAGTAGTGCCTCCAATCTACTCTCAGTCAACTTATGGCCATTATTCCTTGTTACTCCCGGTAGGGCTCAGAGGAACAGGAACTCTCCCATTGCCTGCTGGTCTCCCTTGGCCAGGTTGTAGACGGCCACCAGATCCCCCCTCAGCCTTCTCTTGTGGAGGCTGAACAGGTTCAGGTCCTGTAGCCTTCGCTCATAGGGCCTGCCTTGCTGCCCCCTGAGCATGCAAGTGGCCCTCCTCTGGACCCTCTTGATGCTGTCCACATCCCTTCTGAAGTGCAGTGCCCAGAACTGGACGCAGTAGTCCAACTGCGGCCTGACCCTTGTCTCATAGAGGGGGAAGATCGCCTCCTTGGACCTGCTCATGATGCATCTGTGGATGAATGACAAGGTGTGGTTAGCCTTCCTGACCATGTCCCCACATTGGTGGTCCATGTTAATTTTGGAATCAATAATGATTCCAAGATCCTTTTCTGCCTCTGTGGTGATGAGAAGGGAGTTCCCCAGCCTGTAAGTATGCTGCTGGTTCTTCCTCCCCAGGTGCAATACCTTGCACTTGTCTGTATTGAAGCCCATCCTGTCCTCATCAGCCCACCCCTGTAACCTGTCCAGATCTAGTTGTAACCTGTCCCTCTCCTCCAGCATGCCCACTTCTCCCCAGATCTTAGTGTCATCTGCAAATTTGAACAAGGTACATTTCATCCCCTCGTCGAAGTCGCTGATGAAGATGTTGAACAGTGCAGGCCTGAGGACTGAGCCCTGGGGGACCCCACTGCCCACATCCTTCCAGATCTCCTTCTAGTATGGGTTGCAATTGTTTGAGGATTTTCTGTATAGGTTCCAGGGTGGGATGATATGTCATAAGCAATGGTGTGCTATTCATGGGGGGTTTTCTTCTGTACTGCAGCAGTTCTTCATGTGGTATCTGGGTGGCTCTTCCAAATGTGCTGTCTATCTCTCTGGAGGAGTGTCCTTGTTGAGCAAAGCCCCTTTTGAGATTTGTGAGGTGATCATCACAGGTATTCTCAGTGCAAATTCAGTGCTATCGGAGGGCTTGGCTGTATATTACAGCTTTCTTGGTGTGTTTAGGGCAGGGATGGGCAATTATTTTGGGAGGAGGGCTGCTTACTGAGTTTTGGCAAGCCATTGAGGGCCGCATGATAGGCAGCCAGGGGCAGATAAATACTAATTTTCTAAATTTTTTAGGGGCCCCGTGGGCTGGATAGAATGGCCTGGCGGGCCGCATCTGGCCCCTGGGCCACATTTTGCGCACCCCTGGTTTAGGGTGGTTGCTGGTTCTGTGCAGATATGTATGTTGGTCTGTGGGTTTCTTGTATATGGTGGTCTGTATTGTGCCACTGCCGCATTTGGTGGCAGGGGAAGCCACAATGGTGACTGAAGTTGGGTGCAAGAGTGGCTGAAGTAGCTTGAGGGTAGACCCCACAGTTTGGGAAACATTGTTTTAGAGCAGTAGTGCCCAAACTTTTTGCCTTGTGGGGCAGATCTGGCTGGGTGGGGTGGGGGTTGATCCAGCACATAGTGTGGGTTTGAGGGGGAGGGGGCAGTCTGGCACATGGGTTCGGTTTGCCTAGGCCCTAGGGCCTGATCCAGTTGTGTGGCAGTGGCCAGGGCCTGATCCAGCCACACAGTAACATCCCAATCTGGCCACACGGAGTTTGGCATTTTGTAAGTGGGGAGGGGTGGCAGTGATAATTGCCGCTACTCCTCCACCTTCAAATTTCTCAACCTGTGGGGAGCCCTGTGGGCTGGATGCCATAGCTTCCACAGGCCAGATTTGGCCTGCAGGCTGGGGTTTGTTTTAGAGAATCATTTTGTAGGCAGGAGTCTTTCTTGACTCTGTACAGAAGACACTTGTACTCTCCAGTCAGCCAGGGCATTTGTACTCTCTCATCAGGGGGATATTTGTGCACTGCAGAACCGAGCTCTTTTAAAAGGTGTTTAAAAGGCACGTCAAAGATGTTTTAGTTCAATAGCGCACCGCTGCCATTTTCTGTGTGCTGATGCGCATTTCATCATTTATACAAATGCATGCAATGCAGCGCTGGGCACGTCAGCTCGTGTGCCCTGCAGGCTTGATGACACACTGGATTTCTGGCATGTTTGAGCAGACAAAGCTATGTGTATAAATGCCCTAGGTCTGCATGCTGCTTCTTTGATTTTGTTCAGAATGACCACCATGCTGCATATTTACAGTACATTTGCTGAAAAGCTCTCTCTTTAAATGCCTCACTTGAAATTCTTTAGACTTTCCAGAAAAAAGTGTTCTGGGACAAATCTCAGGCCAAAAGGAAATGGGGGGGGGGGGGGGTAGAGAGCAGAAATGTCGCTTTAGAGCATATAAAAGTATAAAGGGTCAAACAAAATAGCAAATTTAGCAGTCACATAAAAAAACAGAAAGTTTTCACGTTCACTAAAACTGAAGTTTTTCCTTACTTTGAAAGTGTAAATAAACTAGAAGGAAGTTGACTAAACTTGGTACAATGTTAGTTTTACTTCAGTGACATCCTATTATGAGAGAATCTGCCAAATGCCTCTTGGCAATACATAATAGCATAATTTAAATAGCAGATGTGTAAGTGCTAAATAGGTGCATATTGACACTTTCTCAGGGACATGAGTCACCTAGGGATAGTCCACAATTTACATAGAGTGAAAAATGCATCCAGCTCACTATGAGAAGACTGTATTCTCTGGGACACTTGGTTTATAAAGTATTTTTTTTTTATAATACTGTTTTTGTAAATGTCTGCTTATAGGAACCAAGAACTTGCAATAACAGTAGAAGTAATATAAAGAAGTTTTTTGGAAAGCACTTTAAGTTGGTAGGTTTTAGAGTACATGTCATGTATCAAGGAAGCAAATTATCGCAGATTCCTAAGATAGGTGGGTAGGTATATTTAGAAATCATCTACATGTGGGTAACTATATTTGTAGTGATTTCATCTGTTTTTTTCTCTTCTTTGGTGCAAAAGTGTGTTCTCATGGCTAATAGTGTTTAGCACTAATGAGGTGAACTGAAAAGCTTTGTTTTTTGTTTCCAGGGTATTTGAATGTTGGTCCTTATTTTTTTCATGTACAAACTTATGTTAGATTTGCTTGTTTATTTTATGGCATGTATTTTAATTAGGCTGGCAGCATGTTTTCAAATAATCATGCCTCTTAGCACTGACTAATTTTTATTCAGACATGTGGTTTTCCATCCACGTAACCAAAATGATGAGGAAACGATTCCAGTAGAATCACAAAGTATACCACAGAAGAATGGATATTGTATAGGTAGTAGTCACAGAGCCAGATCTAAAGCTTACTGAGTGTTTCCATGGAATTTAATTGACTTTGGATGAAGAGTCTCATTATGTAATATTCTAGGTATCCTCAATTCCTACTGCAGTCACTTGGAGGGTAAAAAACTCATCTTATTATAGAACGTGAGCAGAACTGATTAGAAGATCAGACTGTAGAGCAGGATTTGTATACTGAAACAAGGTTAGATTGGGACAGTCACAGAAGGGAAATATTTATAGAGATATGTGCCTGGTAGTGGCATGGGGTGTGTGTCTGTCCCTATGTTTATTGCTGCTATATGGGCTTTAATCAGAAATGTGTCCTAGGAGCAAAATACAGATTCAGTTTGAACTTTAAGTTAGGATGAGTTTGCATTTGGGATTTGATTTTTCAGCATTGATCTTGGCTTTGACAACCCTTTCAAAGTGTTGCACTTTTTCTCTCATTTTACCTGTGAGAAACGCACATTACTTAAGTGGGATAAGATGTAGGTTATGGGCATATTTTTATTCAACATCTGGGCAGAGGTGAGTGAATTAATTCCACATTGTGTGCATTTGGCCACCTGGTAGATATACAAAGTATCTTGCCAATCTTGCTGCAAAAGGAGAAAAATTAGTTTGTGCTTGAGAACAATTTATTAAAAAATTAAACATTGGCTCTCATGTCCATCCCCCATCCTCTCCAAAACCCATAGATGGCCCAGGCAGAATGTACAGAATGTGGGAAAGCAGCAACTCTGAGGTATGGTTGCCATTTGCCATTTCTTTAGAAGCCCCTCAGTTGTATGTATGCTGCTTTAAAAAGGCCTGTTTCAAGCAGGAGTAAAATTAATGTAGTTTCATAGATTCATAGTTAAGCCATAGTAGAGCAAAGCTTCTCTTTGTCTATACTTAGGGGTTAATACTAGTACAGCTTTCCTGGTGGCAGAATTGGAACTATTCCCACACACAGTGTCTCTCTCTCCCCAAAAGAAGAACCGTTTTCTCTGAAATCAGTAGGATGTAAAAAATAGTCTCAGAAGACAGAGAAATGTTATTTGAGTTGGAACTTTGGGGCTCAATTCTTCCCTTTTGTACTCTCCCTGATGGCCTGTTGCATTGAAGTTGATAGATTTAGTGTATGAGGTTGCCAGATTTAGTATACATGTGTGAGGTCTAAATATGTTTTGTTTGGAATAGCTTGACAGCTTAAATGTGGTTTTGTTATGAAAAGTGCCTTTATAAAACGGCACCTTCTTATTCTGATTTGCTCCTGGTTTTATATTCTGAACCAGATCTGCATTGTTTTCTGATCAAAAGGAGCTCTTCTGGCATTCTAGGGAAGCAAGCTGGTTTGCATTCTGGTTCGCACTCATTTGCAGAGTTGTTAGTCCCATTCCAGTTCTGTTCATGAGTAACAGGATTTGTGTATTTAACACCTTTGGTTTACTTGTATAGCAGGAAATTAAACTAACCTAAAAATATTTCAGTGAGGTTTTTTCAAAATGATCTGCATTATTTCTTTATACGTTCCTGAGGAGCATCCTGTTTTAGTCTTTTTTGTAAATTTTAGACTTGATGTTTCCACATTAGCAGCCAGTGAATTTTTTTAAACAATCAAAGCCCTTATCTGATAGTAAATGTGTCGGTTCATATTATGGATGGTACAAATTAATGAAAGACCTTGTGTTTGGATCTGACAGAGTATTTCTGAATTTGAGATTTGTAAATTTTAGGAAGTAGGTAAATCTAGGATCTGCTCTGAGTGGGAGTTGTTATTGATTTTATCCTTATGGAAAGTAAAAAGCAATATATTTATTTAATACATAAAAATTATATTTGATATATTTTTTATAGTCCCACAAAGATGCTGCACAAACAAATGCACCAGTCTTCTAAGAGCTTACATGCTATTCAATTATTTGTATACATGGAACTTGCGCAACATTTTGACAGGACAGTGTGGCACTTTTCATGAAAGTCCATTTATAGCATGTGATGAAGTAGGCTGTTGTCTACAAAAGCTTATGCCTTCTGAACCAGTTAGTTTCTAAGGTGCCACCCTGTCTTCTCTGTCTTCTGCCTGATTTCAGATTAACAGCCAACTACTTCTCTCCTATTTATGCAGTGTTTTGGAATGCTTGAGGACATTGGCTGGATGCTTTTGGTATAATGACCAATGAAAGTTAATCATATTTGTGTGGCTTAAGTTGGAATTTACAGATAACCTATTGAAAGGGTGGTTGTGTTTCTTTGTGCTAGTGTTTCAAGACTCTTGGCATATTTAAAACAGAATAGTGGATTGATTTACACTGGATTTGTCTTCATTTGCTATGAGGGTTTATAAGCCATGTTTAAACAGAGTTCAGATGTGGTTGCAGCCAAACTGATTTATCAGATTAGCCCCAAATGATGTTTTTAAATATTGGATTAACTGTTTTGGCCTCAGTCCACAAATCCTGGTCAAACCATTCTGAACGAGTGCTGCTGTGCTTATTTTTCAGCTGCATTTTAACATCGTCTTTAGCTGAAGATGTAGCCCCTTATTAAGGTTATTGGAGCTGCTAAAGATCTAGACATTTTTCTTGTTTTCAATTAAAGTTGCATTCTTAGAGAATACAGAATCTATAAGGGGTTGTGTTCATGTTTTCCTGGCTTTCTTGACTGTTTCCAATCATTTTCTTGCCTATAGATTTCCTGCACCGCATTCTTTTACTACAGCGTTTACAAGCACGCTGCTAATGTTTTAAGAAGAGGTTCCCACAAATATTTCCCCCTAAACTGGTAACAAGCCTCCTAGAGTATACTGGCTGCAGACAGAGATAATGGGTGAAGGGATTGAGACTATGTTAATTTGTTTTCCTATTTAAACCAAAAAAGTTTTCTAAACAAGAAAGGAGGCAGCACCACTTTAAAAAGCCAAGCTTTACTTTTGCTGGAAGCATTTATTTTCTGAAAACTACAGTGAGAGTACTAGGAGAGCACAATGTTCAACTAATTGGAAGGAGGATGCAGTGCAGTGTCATTCTTTCAAGTGAAAGTTTTCCTCATGATAAATTAGGAATAGCACTTGGTATAATGAACGCAAAAGGGAGCTCTTTACTTGGGATGCAGGGAATACATATGGAGATGTGTTCACTTCCAGCCATTGCACAGTGTTTTCTGAGAGGGTCTGGTTAACTTGGCCCAGATCTAGAATCAGGCTGGGTTGCTTACTTCATTGCATTAGGAAGGTCTGTAGTTCTCCAAAACTGTTCAGAGGGAAAACCTATTCCTTTATATAGCATAGCACAGGCAAAATGTCCATTAAAAGAATCCTTTTATAGAGGGGTTGCAGTCCTGATTGAGCTCCCCTGCAGGCAATCACTGGGCTGCTTCTGCTTGGACCTACACACTGAGTATGGGTGTTTTAAGTTCCCCTGGGTCTGAGTAGGCTCCAGGCTTTGTCACTTTTTCTGTCTCTAGGGCATAGATTTCCTTTCTGGCACACCCATGGTACCCCTTGGTCCAGCTACTTGTGGCCTAAGAACAGTGCTGATCCTTTATGCACCCCATTACAAGCATGCCTTTTCCTGTGTTCTGCTTCAGTGGCTATTGATCCTTCAGGGGTAGTGCAACAGACTTTACAACGGGATTTCTGAAGTTCTTTAATTATTTTGACAGTACAAGAGAGGTTACAGCGTCCCGGTGTGTCATTTTCAAACTCCATTCCCCGCCCCAGTTAAAGTTGTTGATGCTCCTTAATTATCAAATCCTGTGATCAGAGACCTGGGGAAGAATATCTTGCATTCAAAAGCATGTCTAACTTTATCCCAGTTATATAGTTGGTCCAATATAAGGTATCATCATATCACAGACATCAACAAGGGGAACATCAGCTGACCAACGGTTATTGCCAATATGGTAAAAGGACACTTGGAGGGACTTGATGTGTTCAGATCACTGGGACCGGAGGGACTCCACCCATGGGTAATGAAGGAATTAGCGAGTGTCATAGCCGAACCACTATCAAGGATATATGAGCACTCATGGTGCTCGGGTCAGGTCCCCGAGGATTGGCAGAGGGCCAATGTCATCCCAGCCTTTAAGAAGGGAAGGAAGGAAGATCTGGAGAACTATAGACTGGTCAGCCTTACCTCTAACCCAGAGAAAATCCTAGAAAAAATTATCAAGGAATGCATCTGTGGGAGCTCACTGGCTAATGTGATGCGGAGGGACAACCAACATGTGTTTATAGTGGGCAGGTCCTACCTGACTAACCTAGTTCTTTTTATGACAAGGCCACCAAATGTTTAGATGCAGGAGTTGAGGTGGATGTTATCTATCTGGACTTCAAGAAGGCCTTTGATATGGTTTCCCATACCATCCTTATTACTAAACTGAGGAGATTGCCATGGATGATTATACAGTAAAATGGGTAGCAAACTGGGGTTGCACTCAGAGAGTGGTGGTGGATGGGTTGGTGTCAATCTGGAAAGATGCATGCAGTGGAGTTCCTCAGGGCTCAGTTCTGGGGTCGGCGCTGTTCAACATCTTCATCAGTGATCTGGACGATGGGGTGGGAAGCACCCTGTCCAAATTCGCAGATGACACTAAAATATGGGCTGAAGCTAACGCCCTGGAGAGGAGGAACCAGATCCAGGCTGACCTCGACAGGTTGGGGAAGTGGGCAGAGAACAACAGGATGCAATTCAATAAGGACAAGTGCAAGGTGCTGCATCTAGGGGGGGAAAAACTGCCATCATACCTATAGGCTGGGGGGGGATGAACTTCTCAGCACCACTGAGGCAGAAAGAGATCTTAGAGTCACAGTTGACTCTAGGATGAACATGAGTTGTCAATGTGATGAAGTAGTCAGCAGAGCCAATCGCACCTTGTCATGCATCCGTAGGTGCTTCACAAACAGGTCCAGGGAGGTGATTCTCCCTCTTTACGCGGCACTGGTCAGGCTGCAGCTGGAGTACTGTGTCCAGTTCTGGATGCTGCAGTTCAAGCGGGATGCAGACAACCTGGAAAGGGTCCAAAGAAGAGCCACTTGTCTGATTGGAGGCCTGCAGGGAAGGCCCTGTGAGGAAAGGCTAAGGGACCTCAACCTTTTCAGCCTCTCCAAGAGAAGGTTGAGAGGGGATCTTGTGACAGTGTACAAATTCATAAGGGGGGAGCAGCACAAAGTAGGCAATGATCTGTTTACCAGGGCAGCCCCTGGAATAACAAGGAACAATGGCCATAAGCTATTGGAGAGTAGGTTTAGACTGGACATTAGAAAAAAGTTCTTCATGGTCAGGGTTGCCAGGATCTGGAATGGGCTTCCAAGGGAGGTGGTGCTCGCCCCATCCTTGGAGGTCTTCAAGAGGACAGGCACCTGGCTGGGATCACATGATCCCAGGTTTGGTGACCCTTTTCTGGCCTGCCAGGGGAGGGGGGTCTGACTAGATGGCCCATTGAGATCCCTTCTGACCCTAGAATCTATGAATCTATGAAGGAGGTATCGCAGCGATACACTCTGCTGCTTCTGATGCAGTTGTCTGGCTCAACCATCTAAATGCAAAATTACAGTTGCTGTTTTGTATCTCTATCAGCCATATGAAAGAAGAAGATAGAAAAATAACTAACAAGGGCCACCTGCTATATTTTATGTTGCGTGCAGGATATCTTTGTACTGAAACTGCTCCTTTTGCTTTTGTACTTGTGTAATGTGGGTTGCAGTGGGATTCGTTTATGTGCATGTCTGAGCTCTGAACAGGAACTAATAATGTGGCTGCTCATTAGCTGTAGTGCAGAAACAAACATCTGCTTTTATCAGTGAACTTCACTCTAGCATTTACCTTGTTTGCTTATATTGTGGATGTACTTACCTGAACTTACCTGAAACAAGTGTGGTTATCTTGGACTCTTAAAAACTTTAAGCCCTTTGAAAGGATTTCTTTGACGTGGCATCCACTGAATCCTTCCCACTCATGATCAAACCAAACTAAAAGGTGATTGCAGAAAGTCTTTTCTGTCTTAACCGTGGCAGATCTTCTCTAAAACCCAGAATCTATGTGGACTGAAAATGAAAATGTAAAAGGGAAGTGCTCTCATTGATTGCAGTGGGGCTGTTCAGGAAGCTAGATATTAATCGTTGTGGCTAAAGATAGAAAGAGGGGAACTGAAGGCCCTGATTCTGCATTAAATGCTCTAAGGTTGGACCTAGTCCTGCGTGGATTGCTGCTGAAGACAGTAGGGCTCCTGCACTGACAGCAGAGCAGGTACGGCAGTTAGTGCACAATCAAGAGTGTTTTTTGAGAGCAAAAATATCTTTAAAATTACGTGTGTATTTTGTGTATCTGTACTTAATCATATATTGTGTATCTATTAGTAGTAGTATTTCTTGTTTACCTAACTCAAACAATAGAACTGAATTGCTCCTATTTTCTGTTTGTATTTTGATCTCAGTTCAGAAGGGAAAGTTTTTGAGAAATTTGGAAATTAAAGAAGGCTAATAATTGCTTCTACCTGCAAGTCCTGAGCAATTCTTTGCTTGGTGTGGATTAAATTCTTGATTTGTATTTAGGAAGAAATTTTATTTTTTAACCATGCTAGATTTGTGGTGTCACTGTTTAATGTCCATGCAGACCTGCAGAATCCTCATCTTTTACGCTTGGAGATTGCAACGCTGCTGTTTTTGTTATGCTACCTAGAATATAGGGCTCTAAAAATCAGTTCTTGGGTGTAGAACCTAGTGGATTTTAAATTACAGATTCAACATTATTAATGGCTGCCTAAGAATAAAATTTTAATTCTAGCAGTTTAATTTGTATTTAACATTCTCTTCTGTTGCACAGAGAGCTCTCCTTCATTTTTCTCATTATACCAACTTTTCTTCTCTTTGTTTCTATGTCATCTTCTGTATCTTTCTTCACTCTTACTAGGTTATAGATAGATATGCTCTTTACAGCGCTACAAGTACCTTTGAAGCACTCCAGACAACAAAGATGTGCACAGCCAAAGTGCTTCAAAAATGGTTGAAGCACTTAAAAATTATCTTTGAAAAAAATACAGCTATGAAGTACTTTGTTTTGAAGTGCTTCCTGAAAGGTCTGTATGATCCAGCAGTCCTCTGGCATCTCACAGAGCTCTGCTTCCTGTCCACTACCCGTCCATGGGGGCAGAGGAGGTAGCAGAGCAGAAATCTAATGAGTCCTCTCCAGTGCATTTGCCTGTTCTCAGAAACCTTTGGAGGCTGAGAGGCATGCAGGGATTTTTACACTACAGCCATCTTGCCTAGCTGAAGAGCAAAGTAGCTGTATGACTTTGCCCATTTAAAGTGCTCCAAGGACAGAGGGCAATATGCTGAATTTAGAGCCATCTTGGGATCTGGAATGCTTCCAATGCACATCTGTCCAACGCATGGCCTTAGTGTCATTCCTTCAGAACTGCTGTGTTTCCTTTTGGCTTCGAAGACATTATTTTTTCCTTTTTATAGACCATGGTAGTGCTTTAGTATTGTATTTTAAAATGAGCAACTAAGTTTAACATCTTGGTGACTTCTTTTGAAATTTTATGCATAAAAATCAAGATTAATTTCCATTTTGTTTCCTGTGTCTGAAGATGCTTAATCAAATGCTTATAAAACAAACCATCGTGATGAAGTAGTGTTATGTGCAACTATATACATGTGTGTACATTAATTTAATCAAGTGTTTATCACTTCCAGTCCTTTAAAGAGGTAGTAAAAATTTTTAACATGAATGTAAGTTAAAAACATAAATGAAGACATCTCTCTTAGTTATCTATGATTTTTCCCCTTTCCCTGCTATTTTCTGACTTATTTTATTTTCTCCTGATGTAGACTTAAAATGTTGACTGAGAAACAAAAGGGTGTTCCATTACAACAGCCCTAAGCCATCCATTCCTTTTAAGTGTTGCAGCATTCTTTAGTGTGGGTGCGTGTATGAATATATGAGCATGTGTGAACGTATAAATAAAGAGAAAAAAACCTAAGAATGTAGTTTTACCTGTTTGGTATAGTGAACTAGGTCATTGAGTGGTGTTACAGAGATTACTTTGGTCTTTTCTCTGAAGCACTGGGTATTGGCTCCCTAAGAGGAAGGAGGATGACCCAGTTATTTGAACATAGGTCAGGGGTGGGCAATTATTTAGGATGGTGGGCCACTTAATGAGTTTTAATGACCTGTCAAGGGCCACACCTCCCTCCCCCTGGGGCTGTGACCAACGTGGAAGCCTGAACCTTTCTGCAGCTTTAGTATTTCCTGGCCTCCCCTTCCCTGTCCAAGTATCGACCTGGTAGCTGCCGGTCATGTGCACAGCTGCCCAAACATGGCCAGCAGCTTCCAGGTTGGGGTTCTGGGCATGGGAGGGGGGCTAGGGGGTGAGTTGGGGCATGCTACAATTGTGTGCATTTACAGTTGTTCCAGCATGGAAGCCTGAGCCTGCCCACAGCTGCAGCACACCTGGAGTTCTGATCCAGAAGCTGCTGGCTGCATTTGAGGAACTTCCAGATCTGGACTCGGTGGGGTAACATGTTGCAGCTGCTGGCAGGTTCATGTTTCTGCTTCTGTGCTGGTGACAGACCTGGCCCACAGAGAGAGGGTGAGAAACTGTTTGGGAAACGCTGGAAGCAGTCCTGGCTGCTGGTCACCGTGGAGCTGCTGGAGCCTGTGCCCACCCATGGGCTGGATCCCCAATCAGTTGGCGAGACAAATCTGGCCCACAGATCATATTTTGCCTACCCCGACACAGAATTTCCCTACTATATACATCTATGCTGAACATAATGGCTTCTGTTTGATATGTTAATTTTACCTTTGGTTCGTTACTACTTTGGATATACTTAATTCCTTAATGAAGCTTTCTCATAGGCAGTGATTACATCATCTGCTTTAAGACCAACAAAACATTCAATGGGATACTATCAACTAGAAAATTGCATTTCCCTCTGAAAATGTTTATACTATGTGAGTATATAACTTGAGAACAAATGCAGTTTCAGTTTGCTAGAACTATAAATGATATATCTATAGGTTCTGAATTTTATGAAAAATACTGTTAGGGTCAACATATGTAAAATAAGTGCTTCAAGTATTCATGTGATAGTATATAACTTGATAATGTTGGTTGTGTGTGTGTTTGTGTGTGTGTAGGCATACAAGTTTCCCATTTGACTTATATGGGAGTGTAGCTAAGACCCTTTGAGTAGCACTTATCGTAAAGGATCCCAAATACATTTTGTAAATTAGGCAGGGATCTCTACCTAGTAGTGGAATACAGACACTTCTGAGATGCAACAACCTGGTAGTTTAGCATTGCCTCTTGCCATACCACAGCTTAGGTTAGCAGTGAACAACATTGGGCACATCTACACATGTGCTTTACTGCAGAGTTGACTAATTATCTCTAGAGTAAAGCATCACAGTCTACACATGCGCCCGTATTAGGGTGCAGTAAATTAACTAACTCTGTTGTAGGATAGTACTGTCCTACGGTCAACTAATTATATGCACCCTGGCTTGGTGTGCTGTGGTCCTGGGCATGCATGCAAATGCTGAGTCTGGCAGCAGCAGACTGGTGCAAACTGTGCCAGAGTTTATCACATGGCCCTAATTGCATGTGTAGATGCACCCTTTGTGTGCCCTGGAAGTTGCAGTTTTATATAGGCTTAGGAGAGGAAATGTTATCTAGCAGTGAGGTAAAAATGTATGCCTGAAAATTGGGAGATCTGAGTTCTGTTCCTACGTGACTTTAGTGAGTCAGACTTTAGGTGGTTTGTTTCCCTATCTGTAAAATGGGGACAGTAATTCCTTCTGTGCTGTAAGAAGTGTGATGGGGCTTTATTCATTGAGCTTTAAGATCCCTAGGTGGAGATATAAGGCATTATAGAAATGAAAATATATTGTAATTTAGCAGAGCAGGAGCTTATCCAAGGTACTGGCACTGCATTCTGGCTCTTTGTGAAGAGTGATATAGGATTTCTAATAAGCACAAAAAGTCAGGTAAAGTCTCACATTAGGGTCTACGTGAAAGTCATCACCTATGACAGAATGGTGTCCCTGGAGTATTCTCAGGCATTGACTCAGTACTGACTCAGAGGGAGGAGAGCTGCTCCCTGAATCATGGATACCACTTAATCGAGAAAGATGATGCAATTATGATTCTCCCTCCCAGTCTGGGAAGGTTGTCTGTTATCCTTACACAAAGGAAAGATGAGCCATTTTTATTCTCAGAGCTCTGTATATCCCACGGTCTCTGCAGCTTGTTTCAAGGCTGAGTGCAGGAACTTTTATTGGAGGGCATTGATCTTTGACTACTTTTTGGTACCTTCTTTTAAATCATTGCTCCTCATTTATCTTTCCTTTAATTTACTTTAGCAGAGCATTGCCTCTGTGTAAGCTGATAAACCATCTCTGTTTTAACTTGACTGCTTCCTTATTCTTGTACACCGTAGTTAGTCAAATCCAATACGAGGTCATTTCCCTGGCATTTAACATAAGGGCAGGGGGAAGAGATGGATAGCTCCTTATCTTCGGTTTCAACTCTAACTCTGGTCCTGACCTAGACTCGGGTTTGGAGTTGGAGCTGCAGCCAATCCCCTTACATGGCCCCCCCCTTCCCTGTTACTTACCTTCTGGCTCCTCTGGGAATGGGGTCCAAGCTGTCGCTGCCACTGCCACCCTCACCCTTTGGCCCCCGCTCTGCTGTGTGGCTGAGTGGGAGCTGAAGCAACCCCATGCCCCAGCCTGAAGCAGGGCTGGACCTGGAACCAGAGCCAGAGGGTAAGCAGTAGTGGTAGTGTGGGGGGGTAGGTAGGAGGAGGAGCTGGTGCCAGGGGGTGCAGGCATTGTGGTGGGGGGTAGGCATGGGGGCAAATGGTGAGGGAGATGGGTGGCAGAGAGCAACGTATGGAAGGGCAGAGGTCAGGCCACTTGGCTCCCCTGCTGCCTTTCCCCTGTTGCTGCTTGCCCCACTGCAGTGGTGGGGGAGATGAATTTAAGATGACCCTCCAATAATTAAATTCTCTACATGGAAAATTATAAATATATATTTTCCATGTATAGAATCTAATTACCAGGGGTGGGGGAAGGCCGGGTGGTTCTTAAATTCAAAGTAATTTTGAGTTTGGATAAATACAGTATGTTCCAATGATGATGGATAACATCTCAATAGATTACTATAGCAAATAATTAGGTTTGACCTCAGTTAAAAGTAAGGGTGCAACTCAGACATAAGGGATCAGTAGCTATGTTCTCCCAGAAAGCATTGATTGAGGGGTAGAGGGCAAGAATCCCCCCTTTAAATCTCTGTTTACTGAAAAAACTGAAACCGTAAGCTGCGTTTCCCACCTTATCTCACAAATCAACATACATTTGCTACAGAAGGTATTTGAGTAAATCTTTAAATGAATGAGCACAAAGAATGCAGTTACCTCTTGTTACACTGGGAAAGCAACCTAGTGAATTAGGAATCATTTGCTTGAGCAATATAATTGTCCTTTAGAAAGCAGTGAATTACTGCGGTTGACTCATGTGTTGGCTAGAGTTGTGTCTGGAGGAATAGTGGCTCCCTTGTTATTAAGTTGAAAGAGAGGCTGTAATCCCTCCCTGTACTGACCTTCGCATCATGTTAAGATAGATTGATGTTCTTTGCATTTGCAAAGCCAAACTTTATTTTCTAAAGCGATATGTAGCAAACCACAAACAAATGAATTGGTCTTGCCTGTTAACAGAATGTTTAAGCTAGGTTCCAACATGCTGCTATTCTTTGTGAATCCTCTGCGCTAGTTTTATATAGATTGCCTGCTGATATGCATGGTGGGGACAGCTGTATATCAATCAATCTTGTATTTCACATGGTATTTTAAAGTCCAGAATTGTGTTTCATACTGAAGCCAAGTGAGCATTTTTCTTGAAGCATGAGAAAAGAGCCAAAAATAAGAGACACTGAAGTGCAGTCTAACAAAATTATTGAAGTGTCAGAAGAGATGTTGACTGTATTGCTACAAAACAGTCCATATAGCCTACACACAATTATAATGCTTTGATTTACTTTACTCTTAAAATGCCTGATAGATATTAATATATATCTTGTCTATACCCTGGGTAAAAAAAAAGTGTTGTCCTAATTTGGAGGGAAAAAGAAACACTCAAGTTGGGCCATGTTTAAGGCTGTGTGGAGCCTGTAGCAGAACCACCAGGCATTATAACACGGATGTCCTAAATCTTTTGCTTTGATGACTCTATGGTATGATGCTTTGGAATTCAAATGACACAGTCAGCAATTCAGCTAAAATGCCTTTATTAAATCCAAAGACCAGTAGCAGTTGTAGAGTTACTTTAAATGAACGCTCTAAATTATTATAACAAAACACTAAGTATACATTAGATATAAGTATTGTAACACTGCTTAATGACTGCACCCACACTAATTACAGTTGCATCCATTTGATGAGAATACTCACAGCGAGGGGTAGTGAGGGAGATTCTACCTGTCCGATCCTGGCTGGCTTCAGCAGAGCAGCTTACACTTGCAAAGAGTTTTTTTTTCCTGCATCTTTCTTACCCCCTAGATTTTTGATTACATCATGCTTTTCTGAGTTCAAACTTAGCTGGAAACTTCACACAGTTGTCTTGCCCTTCCCATAAAAGGAAACTTCTTTTGTCTATTCTTGATGAGATTTGCTCTGGACCTCCTACAAGTAATGTCTGATATGTTAGCCTGACACCATTTTAGCCATCTTTCATTCTAGTTTAGCATATCTGTGGACCTCACACACTCCTTTCTAAGGACATTAACCTTTCTGTACTTTCAAGTGAGTGCTGCCAAGCCTTCTTCCTCTCTCTCTCTTCTCAGATCGTGGATTCCTGGAATTGTTATGCTTGTACCTGATAAAACATCCTGTCACCTATTGCATTGCCTGCATTCTCACTGCAGATGGCAGGGGAGCTGTGAGGGGCCTGATCCTTCTTGTGGTAGTGCAACCCCAGCCCTTTCCCTGCTGTCTACCCTGAGCCACGTGTGTATCTGCTGCTGGCAGTGAGCTGGGCCGGAGCTCTGCAGACCTCGATGCAGCTGCTCGCAGCTTCTGGCTGCCTGCTGCAGCCAGTCTAGGCTCTAGGCAGGCCCCTACTGCCTGTCATAGAGTCTGGGCTGCTTGTGGCAGGTGGCGGGGAGGCTGCAAGCAGCTGCACTGGGATATACAGAGCTCCGGCTCAGCTCATTGCTGGCAGCGGCTGCACGTATGGCTCAGGACAGACAACAGGGAAGGGGCTGGGGTTGCACTGCCACAAGAAGGATCGGGCCCCTCATGGCTCCACTGCCATCTGCCATGAGATGTGTGTGCACCTGCCACCGGCTGCCTGTAGCCAGCCCTGATCCCTGGGCAGTGGTGCACTGGCAGCAGCATCAGGTGAAGGGTTTTCCCAGCCTGCTGCTACTGCTGACACACAACTGCCTGGGGTCTGGGGTTGGCTGCAGGCAGCAGCAGTGAGCCTCGCCACAGCCCTGTCAAGTGGTAGGTCACAGCAGCGGGTGAGGGTCTTTTCCAGCTCACTGCTGCTGCCTAGAGAATGAGTGAGTACAGACAGGGGCCAGTCCTCGGTAGATGGATGTTATTGGTTAACTGTTTAACTGATCATGTTAGGGGAGTTTAAACAGGTACTTAATTAATCATTATTTCCATCCCTACTACAGGTGTCTTCTGAGACTTGTAAAAGCTCCTTTGCATGGAACAGAACTATTACATTATTGAGGGAAATTTTGTTTGGGACTAAATTTTTAGCAACAGTGGGTTTTTTGGAAGACTCTAATTTAAGGCCTGATCCTATATAGGTTGCAGTTGCTCAACACTTAACTTTAGTGGAAGATAATGGTTGTTTGACCCTTGAAAATTAAGGAAATGGGGCATTAAATTCTTTAATGTAAAGGTGACCCTTTCCATGAGAGTTAGTGTGGTGTAAAGGATAAGTTTTTGTACTGGGAATCCTGAAACTTGGGTTCTATTTTGGGTTCTCTCTCTGACTCTGTTTCTTATTCTTTGTCTCATCTAATTAAGATTGTGAAAGTTTGGGGTCATGAACTGTTGTTAAGTAGTTACCAAACTGAATCAGACTGAAAAGCAATGAATTCCGCTATCCTCTCTGACAAATCATAGAAAATTAGGGTTGGAAGGGACCTTAGGAGTTACCTAGTCCAACCGCCTACTCAAAGCAGCACCATCCTGAATTGAATCATTCCAGTCAGGGATTTGTCAAGCCAGGCCTTAAAAACTTCCAAGGATGGAGATTCCACCACCTCTCTAGGTAACTCATTCCAGTACTTTGCCACCCTCCTAGTGAGAGAGTTTTTCCTAATATCCAGCCTATACTTACTTCCCTTGCTACAACCTGAGACTATTGCTCCTTGTTCTGTCATATGCCACCACTGAGAACCATCTGTCTCCATCATCTTTGGAACCAATCTTCAAGTAGTTAAAGGCTGCTATCAAATCCCCCCTCAGTCTTCTGTTCTGCGAAGTAAATAAACCTAGTTCCCTTGGCCTCTTCTCAGATGTCATGTGCCCCAGCCCCATAACTGTTTTTCCATTGCCCTCCACTGGACTCTCTCCAATTTCTCCACATCCTTGCTGTAGCATGGGGCCCAAAACTGTACACACTACTCCAGATGTGGCCTCATCAGTGCTGAATAGAGGGAAAGAATTACTTCCCTTGATCTGCTGGCAGTGCTTCTACTAATGCAGCCCAATATAGTGTTAGCCTTCTTGGCAACAAGGGCACGCTGTTGACTTATATCTAGTTTAACCCCCAGGTCCTTTTCTGCAGAGCTGCTGCTTAGCCAGTTGGTCCCAAGCCTGTAGTGGTACATGGGATTGTTCCATCCTAAGTGCAGGACTTTGCACTTGTTGCATCTCGTAAAATTTCTTTTGGCCCATTTCTCCAATTTGTCTAGGTCACTCTGAATCCTAGTCCTACCTGCCGGTATCTACTACTTGCCCCAGCTTAGTGTCATTTATGAACTTGCTTAGGGTGCAGTACATCCCGTCTTCCAGGATCTTGATGAAGATATTGAACAAAACTGGTCATAAGGCTGGCTCCTGGGGCCCTCCATTTGATACTGGCTGCCAACTAGACCTCGAGCCATTGATCACTACCCATTGAGTCCAACGATCCAGCCAGCTTTCTGTCCACCTTGCAGTCTACTCATCCAAGCTATACTTCCTTAGCTTGTTTGCAAGAATGCCATGGGAGACTGATGTTAGCAAGGCTTTTGATACAAACAACAGCAGGCTCTCCCTATGCCTGAAGAAGGGTATTTGTGCCTGAAAACTTGCAAAGAACAATTTTTCCAACTATTTAGTTGATCTAATAAAAGATATCACATTTACCCAAAGAACCCTGTCTTGCTAAAGTCAAGGTGTATTATGTCTACTGCTTTCCCCACATCCACAGAGCCAGTTATCTCATCATGGAAGACAATCAGGTTGGTCAGGCATGACTTGCCCTTGGTAAATCCATGCTGACTGTTCCTGATCACTTTTTTTCTCTTCCAAGTGCTTAGATATGGATTCCTTGAGGGACCTGCTTTATGAGTTTTCTGGGGACCAGGTTGGCTTAGCGGAGAACTCGTTGGTGAGTTTAAACACAAAAGGAAGCTTACAAGAAGTGGAAGCTTGGACATATGACTAGGGAGAAGTATAAGAATCCACATCCCCCACCAATTTCTTCCCTGTTTGTGAGCAGCAGGTCAAAAAGAGTATGGCCCCTAGTTAGTTTCCCCCAACACTTACACCAGTAAGTTGTATTCAGTGCTCTCCAAAATCTTCCTGGATTGCCTATGCACTGCTGTTTTGCCCTCCCAGCATATGTCAGGCTGATTGAAGTCCCCCATGAGAACCAGGGCCTGTGAACCTCATCTACCTCATCCTCCTGGTCTGATGGTCTATAGCAGACACCCACCACGACATCACCCTTATTGCTCTCCCCTCTGACCTTAATTGGGAGACTTTCAATAGGCGTATCCCCAGTTTTGTACTGGAGCACTAAGCAATCCTACAGCTCTTTTACATACAGTGCAACTCCTCCTCTTCTCCCCTGCCTGTCCTTCCTGAGCAGTTTGTACCCATTCGTGACAGTGCTTCAGTCATGCGAGCTATCCCCAAATCTCTGTTATTCCAATCATGTCATAGTTCCTTGACTATATGAGGACTTCCAATTCTTCCTGCTTGTTTCCCAGGCTCCTTGCATTCATGTACAGACAGCTGAAGTAGCTAGCTGATTACCATACTTCCCTAGGAAGAATGAGGAGACTTCCCCTGTTGCCCCCTCCTCTTTGTGCTTCTTCCAGGTCTCCTACTTCCCCACTTAGCACAGGGCTTTGTTCTCACCCCCCTGTGAACCTAGTTTAAAATCCTCCTCACTAGGTTAGCGAGCCTGTCTGAAAAGATGCTCTTCTCTCTCTTCGTCAGGTGGATCCCATGTCTTCCTAGCAATCCTTGAAAAAACATCCCATGGTTAAAGAAGCTGAATCCCTGCTGGCAAAACCATCCTGTTCTGCAGGATGCACCTTCTCCTACCCAGGCCCTTCCCCTTGACCAGAAGGATTGAGGAGAACACCATCTGTGCCCTGTCCCTTTCACAGTTGCACCAAGGGCCCTGTAGTCGCTCTTAATCTGCTCAGGGTCACCCCTGGTAGTATTATTAGTGTCCACATGAATAAGTGGCATGGGGTAATAGAGGGCTGGATGAATCTTGATAATCCTTCTGTGACATCTTGGATCCAGGCTCCAGGCAAGCAGCAGATCTTCCAAGACAACAGGTCAGGCCGGTAGATGGATCCCTCTGTCCCCTGCAGAAGGGAGTCTTCAACCACCACCCCCTGTCACTTCCTCTTTGTGGCAGTGGTCTTGCTACTTCCCAACTTGGGGATTCCTGGCCTGGCCTCTTCCACTAGTGGAATGTGGTCCTTCTAGGTTGCTAGTGGTCCATATCTGTTCTCCAGGCAAGCTGTTGCAGGTGGGGAATGACGACTTCTTGCTGCCAGAGGTCACAAGCTCCCGGCTTCCACCTTTCTGAGAGCCCATACCCTCTTCCTTTTCTAGAACCACCTCTGGCTGTCCTTTCTTCCTAGTCCTAGAGGTTTCCTCCAGCATTGAATTGATGAAGTCCTAAGGGTGGAGGATGCTTCAGAGCCTTGCTATCTCCTCATGTAGCTTTCTTGCCTTCTCCCTGAGGGATGCCACCAGAAAGCACCACTCACATTGCAGGCACTCTTCCACCTGGCTGACACAGGAAAGAACCTTTAAGCTGCAGTCTTCACAGCACCAAACTGGGACCTGGGTGGAAGCCTTGACCGTGTGCGGTCTTTCCTGGACAGACACCTCACAGGTGGAAGCAGAGGAAAAGCTGGAAGTGGCAGTGGCTCTGGGATTGCGATATCCTCCAGCCATCTCCTTGGGTCTTCTAATCTGCTGCCTCTATTTCCAAGCAGACCTTCCCTAGCAAACTCCTCTGTAGCTGGCCTGTTTGCTGTTCCTTGATTCTGACAGGTTTCCTTCAAACCTCTTTTCTCTCAGCAAGCTTATAGTGAAGGAACTAGAGAGAGTTTCCAAGCAAACTCCCTGGCAAACTCCTTCTTGCTTTGGACTCTAGTTAAACAAGGGGCTTAAGTCTTGGTCTAGCTGCTGAGTTTTATCTGCTTAAAATAAAACAATGTAGGCAAGTCAGTCTTAATCTAAAAAAAGAAAAGAATCTTGCCTTACAGGTTCCCCATCGACGTGGGGGGCAGTAAACTGACGTACAAACTGCTTGCAGTAGGGAAAGCTGTTGAGAGTCTTGCAGTTGCTGGTAGCTTTTTGCCATGATGAACATTGATCATATAATCTTAATTGTGTTATCAGTCACCTACTTAGGTTTACGCTGGAAGAGTATTTTATTCCAACCCCATGATTATGTAGTTTCCCTAGTCTCTTGTAAGAGGCCTTTTCAAGTAAAAAAAGTACCGTGTGTTGGTTCTTCTTTATCTGCAGTTTTATTGACATACTCAGAGAATACTGAAAGATTGGTGAGACTGTCTTGTAAAGAAACAACACTGGTTAGACATTACCTTGTTATGATCTTCTGGGTGCTTAATTCTTGTATTTTAAGTACAGATGTAAGGCATGCTGGTTTTTCATTCCCAGGACTACACACACATCTTTCTTTCTCTCTTTCCCCCCTCGCCCCTCTTGCCCTTTTGTGCGTGTGTGTATGTGTATTTTTTGTACCTTAATCCTTTGGAGCAGGAGCTGATTTTAATGAGAGAGTATTGTTAGTATCTCAGACACTTCATTCCTGAGTTGCTTCAGAGCTCTTGGACAATACAGTCTGGGTCTAGTGATTTACTGTTTTTTAAATGATCAGTTTATTCCAAGTTCTCTTCTTCTGAAGTATCAATCTCTGATACTTCCTCATCCTTATTACCAGAAAAGATCAGGGAGTTATTTCCTCAGCACTTTCTGCAGAGTTGCTGCAAGAACATTTAGCTTTTGAACAA
The DNA here is from genome assembly GCF_030867095.1 of Alligator mississippiensis. Lineage (NCBI taxonomy): Eukaryota > Metazoa > Chordata > Crocodylia > Alligatoridae > Alligator > Alligator mississippiensis. Next base: position 52,217,239 of record NC_081833.1, on the reverse strand, counting down.
TATCCTTACCTTCCTTAATTGTTTTCTTTAACCCTTGATGATACAGCAGACTCACTAACTTTCTCAAGTGAATTTTTAAACAAATTTAACTAATATTAATTTTAAAATCTATTTTTGTCCTAATTTCCTTCTTAAATATTAGCTGATGTAATTTACACTCCTGTTTCACTGGACTCAGACATGCAAATTTTGAAAGATTTCTGTTTGGCTTCTGTGGTTTGTTGAACCTTGCTAGGTGGCTAGTGTTGGTTCACTTCTTATCTGTCGGTTCCTTTTCTGTTCAGTGATACCTAACTTCTGAAATTCTGATAGGTGATTTTTATTAAGTAAATCCATGCCACTTCTAATGATTTTGACCAAAGGGCCTTTGGACAATCCTTCCTGTCGTATAGAAATCTCCCTTTCTAAAGTTGTTAGTCTCTGGTTTTGATCTCTTGCCTCTCTCAGGACCTTGTACCTAATTCCCAGCTACTGGTATTTCTTAAAATAGCTCCTGGGTGTCAGGCTGAGAGTTCAAGTGAGAAGAATTATTTGAGAAGTTTCCTCCTTTTATGTGCTCTAGACTAGAACTAGCTGAACCAAGAAGCATGTGCTTAAAGTATCAGGAAGATATCAGGACTCATGGTAGAGGTGATTACTTTTGCCTCTAGACCAATAAGGCTACAACTGGGGTACTTAAAGTATTAAGATTTTTTTTCTTAGAACTCTCCCATTGTAGCACTTGTCCAGTTTAAAGGTGGGTAATTAAAGTCCTCGATTATATTATTGCTTTGTTAGATGTTGGCACCTCTGTTTTGCACATGCAGTTTTCTTTGCTTCATCTTCTGCTGTAGATTCAACTATGTGGTTCTCTCCATTCAGAATTTTTTGATAGGTGTTTGTACAATATTTGGGACTATGGGTCCTTCATTTCGCTTGTGACCTCTAAGTACTACCATGGAGCAAATAATCTCAACAATAACTTCTTAGGATGGGGTGAGTTTTATTTAATGCTACCTTGAGCTTGTAGAAAATAGCACCATGAAAACTCTGGAAGTGGCAGCTACATGGCAAATCATTGGTGTATTATTTAAAATGATTTCCAATGATAGTGTTGCTTCGCTGTTGGCTTTATTTATGTGAAAGCAGAGAGAGGTATTCAGAACCTGAGGAATCCACAGAGTAGGTTTTACACATTTAAGTTTTAACAATGGACTCCTCAGTATCTGACTTCAAACAAAGTTGCAAGTAGTAGTTTGTGTGTAAGCAAAGCTTTTATTTCAGTTCAAGTCATGGTCATTGTGGCTTCAGATACAGGTCAGCGGAGCAGGATAAATTTAACTCTGTCTGTGCAGTGGCGATGATATTAGAAAATCTTGGAGATCTTCCTGACAACAAGCTGAGATTTGACTTTAATTTTGTGTGTAGGTTTCTTTAAATGTTCTGTGTTTAAGGCAACAGATCAACAAAATATTGCTCCCAAGATACTAATGCTTCCTGTGGGGGAGTTAAGTAAAACAAATCTTTAAGATACCTTACAATGCTTGTATTATGTTTGTGGGCAAGAAGCTCAAAGCACAAGTAGTAAAAGAAAATATGAAATGAACATATGAAAAGCTAAAAGAGCTGCAGCAAGAATGGTTGCTCTTTAAAAAGAGTTAAAGCACAGTTTAAATACTATTAATTCACAGATTCATAGATTGTAAGGGCTGGAAAGGACCTTGGAAGATCACTTGGTCCAGCCCCCTGCACCAGGCAGGAAAGATAACTGGGGTCAGGTGGCCCCAGCAAAGTGACCGTACAGTCTCTTCTTGAAGATTTCCAGGATAGGCAATTGCACCACCTCTGGAGAGAGCTTATTCCACAATCAGGACATCCTAGTTGTGAAGTAGTTTTTCCTAATGTTGAGCCTCAAATGGTCTTCCAGGAGGTTGTGACCATTACTCCTGGTTTTCCCCAAGGGTGCCCTGGTGAACAGTTGTTCACCAAGCCCTTGATGTATGCCTCTGATGTGGCAGTAAGTTGCTACCAAGTCCCCTCTCAGCTTTTCTTTTGTTCAGGCTGAAGAGCCCCAGATCCCTCAGCCTTTCTTTGTATGGCTTGCCGCACAAGTCTGATCATACTGGTGGCCCTTCTTTGGACTCTCTCAAGCTTTACCACATCCTTGTTAAAGTGCAGTGCCCAGAACTGGATGCAGTACTCCAGCTGCGGTCTCACCAATGCTGAGTAGAGTGGGAGAATCAATTCTTTGGTTTTGGTGGAGATGCATCGATTGATGCATGCCAGCGTATTGTTGGCCCTGCTGGCTACAGCATTGCATTGCCGGCTCATGTTCATACTGTGGTCTGTTTTTACCCCCAGGTCCCTTTCATTCATAGTGTTGGTCAGGTTGGTGTTGCCAAGCCTGTAGGTGTGCTAGGGATTTTGTCCCCAGGTAGAGCACTTTACATTTCTTGACGTTGACCATCATGTGGTTCCAGTCCACCCAACTTGCAAGCCTGTCTAGGCCCGCCTGTATCTGCAGCCTATCTTCAATTTCTTTAATTGATCACACACCAGTTCTACGGCAATAGTAGGCAGGAGGTCATATGAACCCTGTACCCTAGCTGGCGTGATTTTCCCCTTGGCCCGCTGAAAGACTGAAGCAAAGTAGTCATTCAGGAGTTTAGTTTTCTCCTGAGTGCTGGTGACTAGCTGTCCTGAGTTGTTGAGCAATGGCCCAACACTCCCATTCATTTTCCTCCTGTTCCCTGCATACCTAAAGAAGGACTTCTTGTTGACCTGGATTCCTGTTGCTAATTTTAGTTCAGTCGCCACCTTAGCTTTTCTAATCTGATCCCTACAAGTGCGGGCCATTGCTATATAGTCCTCCTTAGGGGGCTGTCCCTAGCTTCCTTTGACTGTATGCCTCTTTCTTCTTTCTTAAGAGGACCATGATTTCCCTGTTTAGCCAAGAGGGCTTCCCAGCCCTTTTGCTACATTTCCTCTGCATGAGAATGAACTTCCTTTGTGCTTCAAGAATCGTGTTCTTTAGGAACGACCACTCTTCATTAACTCTTTTCTCCTTCAACAAGCTCAGGTCACTACTAGGGAAGTGTGCATTTTTTAAGTCCAAAACTTCAAGCCTGCTATTCAATTTATCTGCCTTGCGACGGACCGTGAACGTAATGGTTTCATGGTCGCTATCACCAGGCTGCCTTCTATGTTTAAGTCAATCACCAGGTCATCAACTTTGGCCAGGACCAAGTCTAGAATTGCAGAATATGCTGGACCCTTGGGTTTTTCCTGCTGTAGGGTGAGGTATAATTTGAAGGCATAAGGGGTTGGAAGGAAGAACAAACCTTTTCTAAGAATGAACCTAGATTTTTCTGACAGAAATGCACAACAAACAAAGAAAAAAACCTTTATATTAAATCTCAGTCAAAACTAATCCCTATCATTTGTTAAACCGAAGTATTTAGAAGTAAAGAACTGAATAGTTCAGGACATCTTTAAATCTTACCATAATTAAACATGTTATTTGTGTAAAGCAGAAAGAGAGGTGCTGATTCAATACAAAATTATTTTTAACTTTAACAGATGATTGTATATTTTCTTTTGAGAGAGAGAGTTAGACAGGAAATATTTGGTAAATGAAAAATTTTTTTTAACTTGCTATTTATTTAGAATAATGTTGTCTAGGTAGTGTAATAAGAAAGGTTATAACTTTCATTATGCAGAAAAATGATTTATTTGAGGACCTAGACAGACAAGGTTTTTCAGGTAAATGTGATATCTTTTATTAGCTTTTAAGGTTGACCAAAAAGCATAATTAAATGTGCACACTTTAATGTTTGTATTTCTTGTACTTTGTGCTATTATATTTTGAGAATACTTGGAAAAATAACATTCATTTTTGTACAGAGTTAAACTTCTTGTGGTGGATTTTTTTATTTTATGTATTTAATAAAAGTAGGTACCCAGTCCCAGTCCTATTTCTGATTAACCAGCAGGCACAGTAGAAAAAAAAATCAGGTAAATATCAACATTTCAATTTAATTTAAGACGGATATTCTTTAGACATCACAGAAATGTTCTATTTGCATTTGATGTAGATGTGACAGTTCTCAGGCCAAATGAGTTTTATAAGCCAAAGTTACAGGGAAAATAAAATAGGATTTATCAAACAAGCTGGAGGCAACCAAAACTGTGCTGAGGCAGTTGCTGAAAGTAGACAGAATGAGCATTCAGTTGGAGATCTGTTTGCTATTCTGTATTGCTGCTGGGGTAACTAACCCCACAAACTTGCTTTGCAACTCCTTTTGAACATCGTGTAGGAGTTTAAAAAAAACAACCTGACAACACTGTAGAATTAAGAGATCTGTCCTCAGTTCTATGCGAGTATTTTTGTAATTAGATTCTATGGCAGGTAGAGTAAACCTGTTATATTTTTAATATCTTTATATAGTTATTTACAGCATATCCCCTTAAATATTACTGACGTTTTACAAAATGAACTACAAATCAGGATACACTTAAGTGCCTCCCAATGCTGGTACAAAAAGGGGGAGAGGGGAAGAAAAAATGTTAAACATTGTATTGTTGTTTATGCCAGTTATGTTAACAGATAATTACATTTATGTTTTCAAAGTTTAGTTAATGTCATGCTAGTAAACCTGTATCTTGATTAAATCTAGGAAGAGTTAAAAAGTCTGGAAGTCTGGCCTAAATTAGACAAATGTTCCAATCGGTTGGGTATGTTAAGTCTAGGATATCATAATACACACAACATCTTGCATTAGTTTACATTTCTACTAAATATGGCTTTTAATTGTTCTGTAAAATATAATTTCTGTGACTAGCAAAATATCTTTAAAGGTTAAGTTGGAATTGTTGTGCAGTATTGTTTTGCCCTTTTATTCCTAACTCCTTTTCTTAAAGCTTCAGGTCTCTTTATGAAAAAGAGAGATTTTCAATAATAAGGTAGCCAACAATTGAGGAACAGGGAAAAACTGCTTTGTATTTCAACTTGGTTTGACCAAATTTGTCTCTCTCAATGTGTAATATGCTTTAAACAGTTTTTTGTTTTTGGTAAATTATTTTTTATCTTTGCTGCAATTACAGAATATGGCCCATTCGATACTGTATAAATAACATTTTGGTGAGTGTGAAAAGCAACTGCTGCTAGAGCAGCAAGGTGTAGCCCTCAAAATGTAACTCGTTAATGTTCTTCAGTCAAAATGAAATTGGCCTGCAAACTGTTGCTAGGGAAATGGGTGCCTGTGGTTAGCATTGAGTGCAGAGGAGTTTGTCTGCCTTTCAGATCAGAAAATGTTTTGAAGTACTTACCGTTTGCTTCATGTTGCTTTATTTTTCTAAAACTCGCATCTCTTGATAAGGAGCAAGAGGCGTGTTTCTGTGCTCTTGAAAGTGTTCTGTGCGAACACTGATAGATTTTTTTTTGTTCTCCCCTGTTAAACCTCTTACTGTAAAATATTTTTCTTGCTTCCTTCCTTTTCCTTTCCAGGATCTGCTTCTACTGGTAAGCGTGTTGACTTCAGTGAAAGTTGGCTTTAGTGCTGCAAACACATGCAACTGAGCATCTTTACTCATTTGCACTTGAAACTGATCCACTTGCACAAGCCTTACCAGATTGGGACCCTCACAAATCTTGTCTATTTTTAGTACCTCTTAAAAAATTAAATCCATAATAATGAAACAAGGTAAAAACTTAAGAGTTCTGTCCTTGACTTTTAGCGGGGCCAGGACTTTGTCTGAGATCATTCTGTCAAAGACAATTTCCTTTTACAAGTGTTGGTTACTACATTAACTCCCTTAGGAAGTGTTGACAATTATAGTTGTAGCTCACCTAGGATGCTTTGAAACTCTGACCTGGAAGTGTTATGTTGATACAGAAGGATCCTTTATTCTTGGAACAACCAAAAAAATCTTATGTCAAAGCTTTTTAAAAATGCTGCAAATGTTAGTCAAACATATTTTTAACAGTGGTTGGTAAATCCTTCCTAGTCTAATTTCAGAAATCCCATTGAGGAAATTTGGGAACTCCTGTAGATATGCTGCAGCCATGCAGGTTATTGCCATTGTAGTCTGTGTGGGTTCTTATACCCAACTGCCAGTGTTGATGGTGCAACATTTTTGGCTGTTTTCACAAGTTTTAACAGTGCACAACAGTGTCAAATCTGCACCTTTTGGGAAAAATTCTGCTCCTTTTTAGTTAGTGGATATTTTTTACATTGAATTTAATGGATAAAGTGTGTGTGGATTGGTGATTTTACACATGTTTCTTCATCCTTTATCATGTTTCTCTCACTGCTGCTTTGCATTTTTCCTGGTGTTATCATGAGCTCTCCTTTCCACATTCCGTGTGTAGACAGGGAATATACCTCTGCTGAAGTCCTGTTTCCTTAAGTTGCAGAATACACTGGTGTAAAGCATGGGGTTTTTATAAAATGTAATTTAGCTGCCAGCGCGCACAACACACTGGCTCAGTCAGGGAGAGCTATGTAAGAAGGTAAAACTGATTAAATATCCCAAACTGACCTTAAGTTGGAAGACCTGGTACAGGGTTAAAGGAAGAAGCTAGGAACACCACAATTGTTACTATTCAGAGTGCGTATTCATTATTCAGTCATTTGGCTGAGTCAAAGAGTATGGGCATAATTAGCATGCTTGCTCTTTGATTTGCAGAGACAGCAACCTAATAAAATAAATATTTTTGCCTCAGTTTTCAATAAGGATAATGATGTTGACCATGGGAGTAAAGGCAGTATGGCTAATGTAAGTGATTATATAAAAATGGAAATTGCCACATCTGAAGTAAAAGCAAACACAGAGAGTTTACTTTAAGGTATCGAAGTTGAGAAGTCTAATCTCCATCCACAGGGGTGTAGGTTGTAGCTGTGTTTGTCTAAGGATATAGGCAGGGTTCTTTGGGTAGATCTGATATCTTTCATTAGACTAACTCAAATATTGGAGTTGGTCTATTAAAAGATACCAGATTTACCCAAAGAACCTTGTCTGCCTAATCTCCATTCAAGAATACTGAAAGAATAGGCATGTGAAAAAGCAAGTGTAGTAGCAAAGATTTTCAGTAAATCTTTCAATTTAGAAGTGTTATTGTGTAACTGCAAAATAGCAAATGCTGAATGTCTGTATAAGAAAGGGTGCAGAAGTGATCTAGTGAACTACAAACCTGTTAGTTTGACCTTGATGGTCTGAAAGGCTGTAGAAAAACCTTGGAAGGAAAGAATATTTAGACCTGCAGGTTAGTTGAAAATGAAAGAAAATGACATGGCTTTACCAAAGGTAGATCATGTCAAACCAAAATCTTTCTTTGCTAAGGTTAAAGGTGACCAATTTTTCCTAGACAACGGATATGTGACTTGCTCATTGTATCTGAAGTTCAGTAAAGCATCTGGGAAATTTATTAGCTAAGTTGGAGAAGATAAAAGATAGTACAGGTATTGTAAGGTTTCTAAGGAGATGGCTAATGTTAAAATGTGCAGGTCTAGAAGTTGCTGTCATGACAAAATGTTGGAGTGGATCTGCTTTGTGGATCCCAGCCTAAAGTAGCAAGGGAAAGGAGTCTCTCAGGATTTCAGGAATGTTAGGCATAGTGTTCTTTTTTGCGGAGGTGATTTGTTATTTTTTCAGTATAACTGTAGTGAGGAATTAGATGTCAGGAGACATCTAAAGTTGTTGGGGAAGCACCATCAGTGCTGCCTGAGGAACATTCTCTGAATCCAGTGGGAAGACAGATGCACCAATGTTAACATCCTCCTGCAAGGGTATAGAGGCAATGGTTATCCAACATCAACTTTGTTAGGCTGGCCATGTCATACAGATGTCCGACTCCAGACTCCTGAAGCAAGTTTCATTCTCCCAGCTCAGCCAAGGCATATACTCAAGACGAGGGCAGAGAAAGTGCTTCAGGGATGTTGTCAAAGGCCAACTTAAAAAAATGCAACATCGATTGCAACTTGTAGGAGGCTATTGCCCAGGACTGATCCAAATGGAGAAAGAGTCTACTGCAGGAATCTCAGTATTTGACACCTCATGACAACAACAGGAGATGGAAAAGCAGGAGCAGCAGAAACAGCGTGTCACAGACCAAATCAAGAATCTAGGGCCACCTACCCCACATGGAAACACACATTCGAGCTGCAGTAGAGTCTGTTGATCCTGGATAGGCCTCATCAGCCATCTTCAGACACACAGATAAGACAGTTGTGGAAGGTAATCATCCTCGACTATGAGGGATTGCTGAAGGAGTGAAGAATTTACACAACTTCCTTTCTGGGTGCCATCAGGGCATCACTTATGTCACTCTGCCCTCCTTTCACCTTCTTGTTTTTAAATTCCATCTCACTTGCTCCAAATGGCAGCTGAGCCATAGACTTTAAAAACTCAGTCTCCTTTATTTCCCAGAAATATGCAAATACACAACCCCTGTCTGAAATGTGCTATGTCCTGTCTGACACCTCTTAGTGCAGTGCTTGTTGTTCCTGTTTTTTGGTTGACTGCCTCTCTCAAATTCCTCCCATTTATGGTGGCAGCACTCAGAGATGAAATGGAATGAAGGCAAATTCATTGTCAAAGCAGGTATAGGAAAAAGAAAGCACCAGTATGTTCTAATTACAATTTTCATTTTTTGTCCTCATTTTTTAACTGGCCTGAGTAGTTATGAGGTAAATCACCCATCTCAGCCTACTGAGAGATTTTAAAGCCAAAGACATTTTAAACACATTCTCTTTCCCTGCTTTTGGGTTACTGCAGAATTCTGTATATTTTGTAGTTCCTTTTATGCTGATCTGCAAATATTTAAAAGGGAACTAAGGCCAAAAATAGAGCTTTGTTTTGGCATGGAGATTGCATGACTGTCCTTATGACTTGTGGTTACCTTCCTCTTCTGTAACCGTTCTGGGAGCACCAGCTTGGGAGACAGCAGAATGTCATATCTTTTAGTTTGTCTACTGTCTTTTTGAGACCAATCCTTCTCTAGATGGTTATTATATGTTTTTTTTTTTTCTCCCTTTGTTGTACCTTGTATACTGCAGCATCCATGGGCTGCGGAGCTAATGCTGAGTGAACATCAGTTTAGTTGTCACTGTCTATAATGTTTCTTAGCACAAAAGCTCCATTTGTCATTGCAGCTCATTGACTTGAGTTTCTAGAGATGACTTTGATATTTCTAGACCAACCCACATTAATATTGATGAACTTTTCAGGGTGCTGAAAAAGTTCTAGTCTTTGTAACACCGTGGAAACATATACGTCTCTGTTGATGAATTCTGAGGCTTGGTAGGAGGGACAAGTATGCATGTGGGTCCTATCAGTATTCCCAATACAACTTCAGAACCCCAACTATATAAACCCCTTAATAATCTCCTTTGCTTTCTTCAGCCTTATGACTCAAGGGGGGGCAGCACCTTCTTTAGATGTTGATGGCTGATCTAGGTTAGCTACTAACCAGCAGCAGCTGAGGTTTTGAACTTCTAGATAGCAACAGCCAAGTGTTTTTCTTGGCAAAGGGGTAGATGTTCTGGTAGATGGTTTGCTGCAGTAGCTGCAAGGTGAGCTCCATACAGATTTTAAGGAGAGTGGGTCTTGACATCCTGAAGTTCTCCCACCGCTGCTGGTCATCCCAGCCGGTAGGACTCCTCAGTCCTGCCAATCAGTACTAGTAGGCTAAGCCCTGAAGCTGCAATTCCAATATCAAAGTTGCTTCAGGAAAATGTTACTTAAAATTGGCTGTGTCATTTCAGCTACTTCCTCCTTCGGCACCTACTTCCTCCTTATTGCCTTGGTTCAAAAATCATTAGGTAACATGAGAGATTTTTACAGAAGCCTGGGATCCTCAACATAGTGAGTATCCCACTACTCACTAGTCCTTCCTCCAAGCTGTTTGGACAGAGTTCTGAAAATGGTGCTGGCTTGTAACACTAGGATGGAGGTTAGGGAGAGATGAGCAGAATGAAGGGAATTTTTATTTTAACCCAAATCTTATGATTCCATTGTTTCCTGGTAGATATCCTATTCACAAAGAGAAAAATCCCAGGATGCATAGAACTCAGCAGCGACAGCACGTGCAACAGTGGAGCAACACTGTCCAAAATTTTGAACTGCTTAGTGTGAAATAAGTGTTTGTGGACATGACAATGCAAATTTTCTTAAATCCTGATAAGTGGGTGGTGTGGATGAAACAGTTGTTCTGGATCTCTTATAAGGAAACACAAAACCTTTAATTACTGGTAGGACCTTACACTTAATATTGCAACTGACAGAGAGGCTAAGTGCTGTCCCTCCTTCAATTGTTCAATTAATGTTTCTATGTAAAGCTGGGCAGAAGGAAGGGTGCAGGCTGTGTGGTTAGGAAGCAGTTTTGAAATAGCATTGACTATATTGGGTTCAACTGGTGCTAAGATTCAACAAGTAAAGGAGGAAGTGCTCAGAGCTTTGTATCTGATTGCCACCAAACTTGTTTGCAACTGTCTGCTAGGAGGCCCCTCCAAACATATAATCTTTACATTTCATAATGTGTCATGCTGGCATGGCTGCTCTTTGGTACTGAGATTAGGTCTCAGTGTAATAAATCATGCTTCTTAGCAGCACAGTGGATACATACGTTCTTATGCTACTTGGTATTTCTTCTCTTTTTAGAGGAAGGACTTGTTTAAGAAGAGATTGTAGTTTTAGTTTCACTTTTGACTGGACCATAGATGTTGTGGTTCAGCAAGTGTTGCAGGACTGTGGTTTGAAAGAGGAGATGGTAAAAATATTAAATTGTCCTAAATAAACGCTATCAACTTAAAGCTTATTAAAACCATATCTGAAAATGTTTTTTCTTCTTGTTTTGCTTTTTCTAACTCTACCACTTCCAGGGCGTGTTAATGAATTCTATTTGTGTAGTAACAAGTCGCATTCAGTTTCTCTTTTTCTGGCTGTGTTTAAGACAGGGGTGTCAAACTCACCCTGCTTGTGGTGCTGCTTGTGTCTGGACTGTGGACTGCTCCACCTTGCCCTGCCCCATCGTCTCTCATGTGGTATATGCTTCATGCTGCATAAACAGTTTTGCCAGCCCTAAACATTAACAAATTATGAGATATAGTACCCCCTTACGAAACCCCCCAAAACAATAAACACTTGTATCTCTCTTTCTGCTTACCTTTTGGTTTTTGATTCCTTGAGGAGTCACATTTTCAAGCATTTAATTTCCAGCTAGTAGGGCTAGAAAATCACTTTTTTAATGGAGCTGGGGCTTTCCAAAAACTAACATACAGTCTGAAACTTGTGACCATGCTGTCAAAGTTGGTAATATTGAAAGCATGACAAAGCAAACGGAGGTTTTCCTGTAAAACAATTCCTGGTGTAAGAAGTAAGTGCTGTAGATATCACAGCAGTGATGGGTCTCTGTATTCTGTCCATTGTTTACCGTACTGACTCTGGGCAATGGTTATTTCCACTGGGTTCTCCAGGTCAGCCGTAGAGCTGAGGGAAGGTATTGTTTCTCTAGTACAGATATAGCGATAGTGTTATCTAAACAGAATTTCATATGGAAAGAACAATTTTTGCCTTTAGCAGTGGGGACACACTGTATTGCTGTTGCATTGTGGCTCATTCTTGAGTTTTTGCTTCTTTTTGGCTTGCTATTTAGTTTGATTTACAGTATCTGGAAAAATGTTTGGGTCTGCAGTACCAGTTAGTAGAATGGAAACGGAATGTTGTTTTATGCCTTTAAGTAGCAGCTGGGTTCTGCAGCACTACAGGCCATGTGTTTAATCTGCAGCAGAAAATTTTTCAATTTGCATATCAATGTTGTTAGTTCACTTTGGGATATTTGGATACTGAATCTGACAAGTACAGAATAGTTGCAGGGCTGTCTGTGAAGTCCTTGTGCTCTGTGTGGGTGCTTAACACCAATCAGTATCAGGCCGTAGGAATATATTGCTATTTATAACTTTAGTCTATAAATATTGTTAGGAGGGGAAGGAGGTTTTGTTTTTGAGCGCTCCCTTTTCTGTTTTTTGGAGTTACAGGGGTAACTTCAAGGGACTGAATGACAGGGTTGCCAACTGTCTATAAATTTACAAACAGTCAGTAAAAAAATCAAGCTAAAAATTTCTGTAAAGTCTGTAAATTAATTTGAGCTGTCCGTAAAAACACACAGCTGCTGGTCTGCTGGATTTAATATCTATCTGGGAAAGAAGCTGGACAGCTGGGACTTGACTGAAGGGCAGAGCAGAACAGTGCCACCTGGTATCTATAAGGGAGCACAACACCTTGCAGAAAGCCACCTCTCATGGGTTTGTAGACCTTTTTCCCCCTCTAGCCACATGCTGCTGTGTAATCCTGTAATACTGCTGGGTTGCAGGTAGGCATAGGCAACATGTGGGGGGCACATGGGGCATGTGCTTTTTCAGATTTCTGCCCAGACAACAGATGGAATGCAGCCCAGCTGGAGTCAGGACCTGGCAGCAGCAGGAGTGGCAGTGGCGGTGTGATTTCTGCACTGATGGTGGGGCATGGGGCTGCAGCCCAGCCAGAGACAGTGCCTGGCAGCAGCAGGGGTGGCAGTGGTGGCAGTACAGAGTTGTGCCCCCCACACCGTCAACACTTACCCATCATCTATGCAGGTAGGTATCTTTGGCGGTCCATGCCAGGGGAGGGGGAACAAGGCTGAGGGTGTTTGGCTGGGGAATAGCATAGTGCAGGGTGTGGGAATGAGTAGGAGATACCTGGGTTGGGGGAAGTATGATGTAAAACCATTGTTGCAGTCAAGCAGTGTTGCTGACAGAAGTTTTTTTTTTTATTGCAAACTTTTTACTGACAACCAAACTTATTAACTTTTACTGTGGTTGTTGCAAAACCCCTGAATTTGAACCCAGCTATTCTGACGGGGCCTGGCAGAGGAGTTGCATTTACATTATGTAAAACATATTAGTAAAAACATGTCAGTAAAAGTTTGGTTGTCACTAAAAAGTTTGTAGATTATCAGAAAAAAAATTTCTTGAGTTGGCAACCCTGGTGAGCAAGGTGGTTTATTTCAGATGTAATTAGGGACATTGCGTTATGCCTGCTAATTTCTGATGCTAGCAGTTTTCTGGTTTGCTATCTGCGTATAATTCAGCATCCCTTACTATAAAAAATATAAATATAAACATTCATCCTTTTTGTCTGTCATGATATTCCTGACCTAAAGTGATGTTTACTAATACAGTATTTCTAACTTCAGTAGAGAGCAAAGTTATGTCTTTTCTCTCCCAATGTCCCCAACTTTGTTTTAGAGAAAAATAATTCCACGAGGCATGATTTAGGAGGATAGTCTGAAAAAACTAGAATTATTTAGTCTGGAGAAGAAAAGACTGAGTGGGGATTTGATAACAGTCATTAAATATGTGAAGGATGATTACAGAAGGGATGGAGATGGGCCTTTCTCTGTGGTCATAGAGGACAGGACTAGAAGCAATGGCCTTAAATTTCAGCAGGGGAAATTTGAGGTTGGAGATTAGGAGGAACTTTCTAACTATGAGGGTGGTAAAACATTGGTAGAGGCTACCTAGAGAAGTTGTGGAATCTTTATCCTTGGAAATTTCTAAGTTACGCAGGTTAGACAGACACTTGACTGGAATGGCTTACCCAGGGATACTCCTACCTTGCAGAGAGGGCTAGACTAGATGACTTTGAGGTCCCTTCTTGCCTCAGTTTCCTATAATCCTGAAATCATTCTCTGGAAACTCCAAGGAAATATTGGAAAAGGGGGGCTTTATTTTTTCTGGAATTTTATGGTGGAGGAAGAATACCACAAATTTTATGATGGAGCTTTCGGCAGCTTGTCCCAGCATGCATATTTTTTGTTTTGTTGGGAATGGAAGATTTTTTCCACATAATTCCAGTTAGGTAAGCTCTGTATTTCAGAGGAGTTCGTAACTTCCAGTTCAATTAAGGGAATCATTATACTTTTTATCAGGTTGGCTGATCACCAGGGATCTTGTTTTTTTCTGATTTAAAAAAAAAAAATCAAAAAAATCTCAGATTCTTTGACTAAAACCCCAAAATCGGTGATTAAAATGAAAGGCCACTATATATAGTTGAACACAATGTTTTATTGATATATTTACAATTTTAAAGCAATTTGGAAGCCTACCAGTTCAATTGCTATAATAAAATACATTCAAATATCTATATATTTTGGCATTTGATTTGGGGGTTTTCTTCATGGAAAATCAGAGCTCCTGCTGAGACCACTTTGTATAACCCAGGGAATTATGCGCAGAAAAATTCAAAATTATGGACAGGAAAACTCAAAATTATGCAAAATTAATTACTTTTTTTTAAACAAATTAAAGCTAAACACCACGCTATTGAACATTCTTTAGAAATATATGCAGGTACTTTGTATGGTTGGAGTGGGTGTGGGGTGTGTGTGTTGGGTGGATTTGTGAAGGGGTGTAGGTGTGTGTGGGGTGGTTTGTGGTGCACACCCCCACTGCTGGCAGCTCAGTGGCAGCAGGCAGCGGGCCCTTGGGGCGCTCATGGCTATGGCAAGCAGGGCCCCAGTGGCACATGTCTCTGACTCAGTCCCAGGGCCTGCACAAGCTGGCACAGAGTTGGCCCAGCCCACTGGCATGCATCTCAGACCACACTGGGGTGGCTCCGTCCCAGCATGTGGGTCTTGTGGCACTGCAGGCAGGAGCTGCATGCCATCAGGCTGGGTGGGCTCCATGCCTCCATGTGCAGCTTTCCACTGGAATGCTGGAAGCCCCCTCTGGAGGCACGAAGCTGACTGGCTCAGCCTGATAGTGTGTGGACTGGGAGCCATGTGTCATTAGGCCAAGTGGGCTTCATTCCTCTGTGTGGGGCTTCCAGCACTCTAGTAGGAAGCCCCATGTGGAGGCAAGCAGGAGCCTGCCTGGCCCAATGGTGCACGACTCTGTGCCTCCATGTGCGGCATCCAGCTCAGCCCGATGGGGTGTGGCTCCTGGTCCACAGGCCATCAGGCCGGGCCAGGCTGACCCTCCATGTTGGGCTTTTTATGGACATCTCCCCTCTCCCTCTGCCCTACTCCCGATCCACCCTGCTGGCTCTTTCAACAGCCCTCCCTGCCAGCCCTGGCAGTCACCCACATCCACCCCACAGGGTCCCCCACCCCAGCCCTGCTGGTGCCCTGCCATCCCCAGCCTGCAGCCCTCCAGCACTGCTGGAGGGGGCCCCCAGCTGTTTCCTAGGTCCTGCAAGCCCCATTTACCCCAAAGGCTCCAGGAGGGAAAGTGAGCCTGAGCCAAGGCCCTTCTTGGGACAGGGCTTAGGGCTTGCTGCCCTTTTTTGCAAGAAGCTCTTCCAGGCTGGAACTCTACTAGCCTGCAGAGACTTCTTTGCAAGAGTGGAAAATCTGTGCGTTTCTCTGTTAAAATGAAAAACCTGCATTTCTCTCTGTTAAATGGAAAAATGTGTGTTTTTTTCTGTGGGAAATGTAAAACTCGGATCCCTGCTGATCACTAATAAGGCTGATTTACTATAATTGACTAGGGTGGCAGTGATTAGAAGAAGCAAGCAAACTTGTAAAGAGTTCCTCCTGGCAACAGTATTAACTTACACAAGCATTAATTCCTGGCACAGAGGATAGCAAGTGGAATAGTGGAGTGTCTAGGCTAAGCATTTGAAGTACTGAGCCACTGGGAGACTTGGTGGGAGTTAACAATATATTTCAGTCCTGCAAAAGAAACTCTATTTATGACACTGTTACCTGAAAAGAATGGGAGTAACACTGATATTTCCTGAGCATCTTGTGCTTTGAAGACTGATGCAAAGAAATCATTCATCATATTTGAAGTATTCTATTCCTCCTTGATATAATTCCCTTTTACTCCCTCTTATCGGACAGCAATTCTTGCACAGATGTCATTTTTTTGTTACAATTAAACTATTACTAGATTTGGGAGAGAACTATAAAATGTAACATGGGGTATAGGTTGTAGCCATGTTGGTCTAAGGACATAGGCAGACAAAGAACCTTGTCTGCCTATAAAATGTAAAGCTGATGAACTGTTGAGCACATAGGGTCAGAAGAAATAAATTTTAAATAGGTCAGTGAAAACTTAAAGAACACATGGGATATTGATTTGTACAGGGGTGAGTTAAGTTTCAGACTGATTACATTCAGAAAATCTATCCATAAGGCAAGACAGAGGCTGTGAATCATGAAATAATCACACACCTTGAGCTCCGAAAGAGAAAGCACAGCTGAACTCCCCTTTGGTGTGATATGTTGCATTACACCCTGGAGTTTGCTGCTTATGAAAATCAGTATTATGAAAAGGATTTTTTTTTTGTACTGATAAAAACTAGAGTTAATTATAAGGCTGAACAATGTCTTTGTTTGAACTGTGAAGTTTATATACAACAAGTTGTTTAAATTAGTGCAAGTGAGTTTGCATTTAAATTAATGCAAGCTTGTGCCCCCCCCCACACTCTTCCTTCAGTCTGTAAAGCGGCAGTAGGCATTTAAATTAATGCAAGCTTGTGCCCCCCCCCCCACACACACTTCCTTCAGTCTGTAAAGCAGCAGTAGGCAAAATATGGGTTGTGGGTCAGATATGGCCTGATCTCGCCCATGCCTACCAGCCTGGGTCCTGACCAGTGGGTGCAGCTTCTGGCAGAGCTGATGTTCCTGGTACTGTTCTGCTCTCCTCACCTCCAGCAGGAGCTGCCTGGCTGAAGCATCCCCCCTGCCCATCTACCCAGAGCAGCACAGCAGAAACAGGAGGAGGAACCTCCTCTGGAGGCAATAGGAGCAGAGCAACCTCCAGGTGGCTTCAGCCTCATCAGGAACGGCCCTGCCAGAAGCTGCATGCGCTGGCTGGGGCCTGGGCTGGTGGGGCTGTTCTGTTCCCCCTGCCACCAGCAATGGCTCCTCCTCCTGCTCCTACCCCTGCTCAGGGGGGAGGGGGGGGTAGCTTCAGCTGGGCAGTTCCTGCCTCAGCTCACTGGGCACCAACTTCCAGCTGCCTTCCACCCACTCAGGCGGGGGTGGTG
The DNA here is from genome assembly GCF_030867095.1 of Alligator mississippiensis. Taxonomy (NCBI): domain Eukaryota; kingdom Metazoa; phylum Chordata; order Crocodylia; family Alligatoridae; genus Alligator; species Alligator mississippiensis. The sequence continues at coordinate 52,200,229 of NC_081833.1, read as the reverse complement.
CTGGGAGCTGGAGCCAGAGCCCTGTACACTAGGGCAGGAACCGCCTGGCTGAAGCTTCTGCCCTGCCTGCCTTCCCATAGTGATGCGGCAGGGGCAGGAGCTGCCACTGGAGGAAAGGGGAGCAGAACAGTTCCACTGGCCTGGGCCCTAGTTAGTGCATGTAGCTTTTTTTGGTGGAGCTATTCCTGGTGCGGCTGCAGCTGACAGGGTACTGCTTTGCTCCCCTTGCCTCCAGTGGTGGCTGCTCCTCCTTCCGCTCCTGCCCCTGCTGCATTGTTCCGGGCAGATGGGAAGCTTCAGCCAGGTGACTTATGTTGGAGGTGAGGGGAGCTAAGCAGCACCCAGCTGGCTAGAGCCACACCAAGAACAGACCCCCAGAACCTGTGCGTTGGCTGTGGCCAGGCCAGGGCAGCCACAGACTGCCACATCCCCGTTCCCTCCCCTCTACCCTGGCTGGCTCCTGGGACCTAGCGCCCAGGCAGCCCTCCCCCAGATATGCACATGCCCCTCCCACACACCCCCAGCCACCTCCATACATATCCCCATGAGGCAGGATGTGCAGGGAGTGGATTACAGCTTGGCCTGGCCCTTAGGTATCAGTGCCCCGCAACCTGGCCCCATGATCCTGGCCTTGCCCAGCCATCCAGCTCCTGAATACTTCTCTGTCTGCCCAAAGCCCCATAGGGCGTTTTGGTAAGTTGTTGTGTGTGTGGGAAGGGGGAAGGGGACGGGGTGCTGACCCAACCTGTGACAGCTCATCAAAACTCCCTATGTAGCCCTTGGGTCCAGATAATTGCCCACCCCTGCTATAAAGTACAAATGTAGCCTGCCTTCTACTTGATTTCACACTAACATGGTTAACTGTGTCTCTTTAAATTAATGGGTAACTTCAGCAACCGTCTTTTCTAGTTCAGCTCCACCAGTCTGGTTATATGGGGTCTTCCGTGTAACTACTATTTTGTCCTGTCTGTTTCAGTACTTTAGAGACTGCTTGTTGTTTGTAGTCTTCATAAGAATTGCATTCTAAGGTTGGTTTTTGATGCAGCCATGGTTTTGCCCTGTTTCTCAAGATTTCCAGCATGGTAGTAATGAGTGCATTCTGACTTAAGCCCTTATTGGTTCTTAAAAAAACCCTCAAGGCACATAGTACTGCATTATTTAGAATATTGTTATTCTTAGTTTATTATTATATTGTAATATAATACTCTGAGTATTATTGTTCTTAGGCATTTTCAGTTTTATTTTCACAGTTTGTAGTAATCTACTCCTGCTGCAGGAGTGTTTTTCAAGTTATGCTGTATATGTACCATTTTAATAGCTCAGATTTTAAAGAAACAGTCATAAGACTGACAATTTGTTAGCATTAGAACTGTGAATAATAAAGAATAAGTTAGTCTTTTAAAAATCTTTACCTTATAAAGCATTTAGTAGTGTCACTGTGGTTCTTATGGTTTAAACAGATTGAAAATATCTAGGAAGTATGTTATCCTGTACTTCAGCTCACAGATACGGGTGGTTCTACACATTTAAAATATTTTTATAGTAATTTATCTTTTGTTAAGGTATTTATTTTTAAAGGTAGAATCACCCCATGCCTTGGCTTTGTTAGAAAATGGAAGTTAAACGCAAATAAAATATACTTCGATTCCCTAAAAGACCCGTCTTGAATTAGTCATTAAATTTGTGAAGGTAAAATATCATATGGAAAACTATTTCAGAATAACACATAATGCAGATTTTTAAAACGAAGCTTTTCCTTTGTATAGGTTACATTTACCAGAGACTCCAGGTAAACCCCTCTATGCTTGGCGAGGTATTTATTCTTCACTATGTCATTTTGAACAGCAGCTGTTGAGGTAACTACACAATTAAGTACAAAACTAATTTTAAAAGGAGCAATTGTCATTTTGACAAAAGTGCACCTTTCTGTTGAGGATCTGCTCTTAACAGTTTTTGTACTTTAAGAATTAATTTTCATAAACTGGATTTGTTTATGGATCCCACTAGCCTAAAGATACCCTAGTTACTCTACTTTTTGCTGAGGTTCATAGTTCAGATGTTTTTTTTATTGTCATCACCTTTGTGGTTTTCTGGTGCTTTTCAGTTTTAACATCTGATGGGTAATTATGATCAATATCAACCTTTGTTATGGGAATAAATAGAAATTGACAAGTCTTTTAAGAAGTATTGTGAATGCTACTTTTTGGCAAAACCAAAAGGAGGAAACCAATCAACCATTTCTTTGAAACTGGAGCAGTTAAAAATGGAAAAACTGGTTTTGCTTTCTTTTGTCTTGCTAATGAAAGGAATAAGGCACTGTATCCTGCTTTGCTTTTGTTCTTGCTAACTGGATTTGTTTTCATATTTTAAAGGTGCAAATTCACTGATTACCCTTTAGGAAACAAACTTCATATTTTGGGCCCAGTATGTGCTGGAGTTAAATATATGATTATGTAAGCAGCTACCGTGACTGTTCACAAATGGTTAGTGGCTTCAAAAATAATAAAAATGAAGCCTTTTCAGTTCCCACTCAGGAAAGGGTGAGTTGGCTAGTACCTGTCATGTGCTTGTAGTTCAGGAGGGAGGGCACCTTTCTTCATTTAACCCTCTCTTTCACTCTGAGGAGAATTATCCAGCTCTTGTGAGAAGGGGTTTGTGGGATCCCTGTGTACCCTGCTGTATCCCATGGGCACAGAAATAAAGTAGGAGGTGCCCCCTGTTGACAGGTCTCTTCACTACATTAATCAGTGGCATTGAGGTGGTGAGACAGACTATGGATTTGATGTAATGTTTCTGGTTTAACATGCTGTAATAATGTTGCCTGACTCAGTGTCCCTGATTAGCTTGTGCACAAGGGAAGTAGGGTTAATAGAGTCCCTGGTAGGTCCTAAAGCTAGGTCCATCTTGTCTTTTCCTGTGGGAAGAGACAAGATGGACTTCTAGCATCAACAGTGAATTAAGTAGCTTTGTTTACACTTCAATAAGGTGGGATTGGAGGTAATACCTAGGAGGAGTCAAAGGAAATTGAGAGAGATGACTTTAGGGTCAGCCAGTGAAGGAGAGCCTGAAGAGAGGAAACAGCTGAGCAGCATCAGAGCTTGGGACTGTGTGGACTGGAGAGAGAACAGTGAGCTAACTTTGGGTGCTGAGGGCTGGGTGGGCTGGACTGGGACCAGAATAACTGCTTAACCCTTTGCTGGAGACAGAGGACTTCTGGCCATGTGGCCTTTGTCTCAACTGAATGCCTTAGTTGAAGAGAAGCTATCTGTTTTGGGACTTGGAACATAGGGTGTACTTTTAGGAGCTGAACTGGAAGGTAGGTCCTTGGCAGGGCCACTGATAGCTAGTGAGGGTCAGGGACCAAAAGGATGGAGTCAGAATCTGAAGGAGCTTGGGCTTCCTCCCCGCACTAGAGGATATGCCTGGGCTGACTTCAGGGTGAAACTGGACAAGGCTGGAGGCTCTGACCAGGATCTGTGATAGGGGTCACCTGAAAAGTCATCCACATTCTCCAGACAGAGGCAGTCTATTTTTACCTGTTACTACTCTGATTTTTCTACTGCAGAGAACATCAGTCTCTCTTGTCCATCCATGTACTTTGAGGGAGCTGGTAAAGATACTCCTGGCAGGCATGATCCAAGAAAGGTTCTTCTGGGATTGACAACCATCCCTTACCTGCTACGAAAGCACCATAAATGCTGCTCCTGTGATGCTCTGTAAAGCCAGAGGTTCTGGCATTTCCCTTTAGCTCAGTGCCTTGTGGGGTGCATGTGCCACATGGTGTTGAGGTGACACTGAAGTGATGCTCAGAAGGAGAGGTTCTCCTAGATCTCTACTGCTGGATTGGGTGCAGCAGTGGAGTGGTAGCCCTTTTCTACTCATTCCAAGGTGAGAAGGGGTGAAGAAAAGTGAACAGCGTGCTGTCCCCAGAAGATAATAGAAGCTCGTGAGGGCAAACAACCAGCCAATGCCTCTGACTTCAGAATGGAATGAAAGAAAGGGGGTTTGGTGGAAGGCGTTCTTGCCTACTCTTGTGAAATGAACTCCAGGACCTGGACAAAGGCTCTTCAGTGAAGTTGTTTTAAATGCTTACAAAAAATGTCAACTCATGTTTGTTGGTATCAGGGTTTAAAAAATAGTTTGAGACTTCGACTTTCATGAAATGATTTACAAACCTAACCCTCTGTGTCATGTGTCTGTTTCTAACACTGTAATAGATGAGTCCATTCTAAGAATGCAGGGTCCAGGCTGGATATACGAAAGTGTACATGGATATAGGGTACTGGAAACACTGTCTAAGAGAACAAGAAGAATTCAGTCTGTGCCCAACAGTCTAATAAGACTGCATGTTACAGTGGATCACTGTGTCTTCATGACATTCAAACATTACAGAGGTTTTTTTCTCGGCGTTGGTGATTCTGACTTTACACAAGTGAAAATGTAGGACAGTCAAGCTGTGTGTACTGCTCTGTGTAACCACATTTTTTTTATGACCTAGCCTGGACTCAGGAGGTATATAGGATGGGAAGACTCCACTCCACAGCGCATCCTAGAGTATAGAGAATAAACCTGTATGAAGTACAGGTTACAGCACTGACCTCTTGATATATGAAAGAGAGGAAAACATTTTAATTTTAAAAACAACTCAAGTCATCATTCTGTAAAGGGAACTTTAAGAAGTCAGCCATATAGTATAAGGATTTTCCTAGCTATGTCATTTATGATCTATTTAAAAAAGAAAGCTGGTTTCTGTTAAAGGTTTTGTTGGATGCTAATCATACCAGTTTATTTCCTCTGTAGCCCAGCACTACTTCTGTAGACTCAAATGGATTCTTGGGCCTTAAATGGAACTTAGATGGTTCCTGTTAGTGTCTGGGCATTCATTATGAACTGTACTTACACTGGATAAGCTTGTCTATGTGTCCCAAACTCTTAACATGCTAACGTATACATTTGACCACAGAGAAAACCTACTGTATTTGTGTGAATTTGCAATGAGAGTTGCATTTTTCCTCCCCACCCTTTCAGCATAAGGGGAAAAAGCCCCTTGTCTTGGATTCGAGTACAAAGCAGGGAGCAGGTGGCAGCCCCAGCTCCCACTCCAGCCCTGACCTGGAGTTAGGCTCAGAGCCACAGCTGCAGCCTACTTCTTCCCTCTCTTTCCCCACCCCCCTGCAAGGGGGGAAGTGGTGGTGCCACAAGCTGCCCAGCCGGGGCAGGGGCGCAGACAGCCATCCCTAGGGGTGTGTGGGGCCCGGGGCATATTAGCTTGTGTGGGGGTGGTGAGTGGCTGGTGGAGCAGCTGGAGTTGGTTGGGGGGGGGCAGTCCCAATCCCTCCCTCACTATGGGGGCATTGCTTTCTCCCCTCCGCCCACCACTACAGATTTACCAGCTGGAGGCAGCAGTGTCCAGTGCTCTCGAGGACTGCTGCTTTTTTAGTCTATGACCGAATCTCCGAATTGGGCCAAATCTATTCCTGTTTAATTTGGAGCTTTAAATTGGTTTCCCGATTTGATTTGGATTTGGAGATTTGGCTGCGGAATAGGGCTGAATCTCCTCCAAATCAAATCAGCTACCGAAACTTCACATAGCCCTAATGGCCAGTCCCAACTCAGTAAATAGTTTAAGTAGAAAACAGCCCCCTGTCCCTGATGGTGCCCCTCACTCCCAACCCACAGTCCTTCACACCCTCCCCCCCCCCCAGCCCTGCTGGTGCCCCTCACTCCTGACCTGCTGCCTCCTACCCTCAGGCCCCAGCCCCCCAGTGTTTGGGGGAGGGGAGGGGGGTGAGTATGTCAAGTGAGGGGATGTGGAGCATGTGGGAGCATGTGTCCTTCCCAGATTTGTACACCCATAGCAGGCATGGGGCTGCAGCCTGGCTGGATCAGCACAGACAGGAGCTGCCTCTGTGGCCCAGTGGGTGGGACTGAGCACAGGAGTGTAGAGTGGTCTGGTGAGACTTGTTGCCACCATTACTGCCAGAACCCCTGTGCTAGCCATGCTGCCAGTAGTGTGAGGAGTAGTGGATGGGGGTGGGGGCTGTGCTGCCCTCACCTCCCCCTGCCATCTGCTCTAGCCTACCACCATGTCCTGGTAACTGCTGCCACTCCCCTTAGGCCATGGCTTACCCTGGAGAGGAGGTGGAGTGGCAGGCAGTATCACCTGTGTCCCCCCTGACACGTCATCTATGTCCCCTTTCCCCTCCTTGCCCTATAGACTTACCTGTAGGGTGCCTCTCTCCACACTGCCTGGCCACCACATGGCTGTGTGTGCACGCACATGCACATGGTGCCCTCTGCATGATGGCCTTCCTCCTGCTTTCCCCAGCCCCAAGCAGCCCCTTGGAACTCTGCCAGCCTGCAAGGGGAAACCTGTGGTTTCTCACGTTTTTCTCCTTTAAAGAATAATCCATTTTTAAAGTTTGATTAATTTTTTTAAAGTTTGTTCGCAACCCTTTCATATACTCTTGTGATCCACTTTTGGGCTGTGATCCACAGGTTGAGAAACACTGACCTAAGTGATTGACTACATCTGGTTTCTAGATGTATGTTAAGATAGAGTTTGGTAACAAAGTATTTTCACTCCTGTTCAGCAAAACATTTATGCACAAATTTGAAGTTGGCATGTGCTTAACTACCATTCAGTGGGATATCAGCACTCAGTTAAGCACACAGTTTAGTACTTCGTTGAAATGGAGATTTAACTTTATAAATGAGTATGCTACCCATGGTATTTCTTGGCTTACCACATTGAGTAAAATTGAGGAGACCGATATTCATACTTTGCATCATAAACAGGTCATTAGCATTTCAGGAAGAAATTTCTCCCATATAGTATTGTGTAGTAGATTTTATCAGCTCCTTTATCTGGATTTTCAGATTCCAAACGGGTTATTGTTGGAGATTTGAATGTTGGACTCTAAGCATGTTGCAGTTGTTGTAGAGGATGTGTAAAACCCACAAATGGATGCAAGTCTGATCTCCTGCACTGGAAGGCATCTGTTATTATATCTAGCATGTTTGGCTTGTGTACAAGAGCTAGAAGGTGCTTCATCCCCCCTGAGTTGTCAAGGCATGACATCCATAACCTTAGTAAACAGATGAATGAACTTGCTTTCTACCATGTATTTAATAAAGGTTCTGAATTTCCCTTAATATTGTCATAAATTTGTCTGGCTGTTCTTATTTGGATATTATATGCAATATGTAGAAGATTATTCACCCTTATATGTTAGCTGCTTGTGTTACTTAAGTCAGTCAGGCATTCTTTCATTTTAAAGAAGACTTAATTTGCTGTATTAAATTATTTATTAATAGCCACAGATGGATCAAAACTGAAACCATTTAACATCTTTCTATTTTCCAATGGATGCCTTTGATACTCAAATCCCAGGCACCCTAGTTCTAGTTTTGCAATGGAAAAAACCCCTTCAATTTTAGTCATTTCTAAAAGTAGGTAATAGAATAAATAGAGGAAGGGAATTCAGTTGTTTACTTGTGATTGTAAGATTACCAGCACAGGGACTTCTTATTTTGCATCTTTTACACCATTGTTCATGATGGTGCTTGGTACTTAGTAGTAATTCTGAGAAAATAGGTTCCATTTCTGCAAATTGAAAAATAAAATCTTTTGCCTCTCAAATTTAATCATAGAATTATCCTAAAACTTGAGTGACCCTTATATTGTGCAGCCAACCTGCTACATATCCAAGCCTTGAAAGCATCTTTGAGAAGAAATTATGACAACTACCAAACTTGTGATCTCCTACATAGAAAAAATCATTTTATAGCTATTTATGGGATTGAGTTGTCATTGCAGTTGGTTCAAGAGTTAATTGAACTGATTAAATATATAACATTATATAAAGCAAGACTTTGTTGCCCTTTAACAACAAATAATATAACCTTTTTATAATGACTTGTCAATAGTTTTCCAGTAACTAAAACACAAACTGTTAGATAATGAAATAACACATACATGCACGTGCACTATTGTGTTCACTAAGTTGATAGCTGGGAATAGAATATGTGGTAAGATTATCATTTTTAGAGAAATAGCACCCAACTTTTCAAAATAGTCTAATTAGTGGTTCCATGACCTTGTCTAAATAGGCAAGTTATAGTATAAATACGTTGATATAGTTGAAATACACAACTGGAGCTGTGCTATCTTAGTGGTTCTCAAACTAGTGGTTTGGACCTCATTTGGAGTTGCAGGCCCCACACAAATTGAGTTATAGTGGTCAGGCTCAGTCCAGAAGTAGGTTCAAGCGGAGAAAAAGGTTGGGGAATCACCAGGGTGAATGCAGATTTATTGGTATAAAATTGTTTCTCCTGTGACAGCATGTTACTGAATGGGCAGGAGAATAAGCTCTCTGTAAAACTGCCTCCACCTGAAAAGTTTGTAGCAATATAAATGTTCTGATTTTTTTTTTTTTTTAAATCGTTCTCCTAACTTAAGTAGTGAAACTTTTTTTCTAAAGAAGACTGCACGTAAGTCTGGCTTATGTCAGAATTCTAAATCCCTTGTTGTAATGCAACGTCTTACAATAAACCTACCTACATTTATAAGACCCTACAAAGCATTGATAAAGCAAACCGTGAGGGAAATGGGAATGAAAGTGGAAATAATATCTACCTGTTCTAAGTGTTCAAATCTCATACAAAAATGATTCCAGATTTTAATATTTGCCTTTACAATAAATTAATCACTTTAATTGAAATTTTGTTTCAATTAAAAGTGGTTGGTACTGCTGTGATCAGGAGTTCAATTAAAAAATAACCTATTTTTCTAGAATAAATTGGCAGGCCCCTAGAGCCATAGACTCTGATATGGCCTAATTCTTTCTACTGAATCAATACGTACCTCCCAACCATACCCATTGTAGATAAGCAGCTAGTTACAGTAGCTTAGTTAAAGACCATTGAGTTTATTGTAGCTACTTGTATACTATTTTTAAAGTAGCTCTATTGGACTCTCCATTTCTTAAATTTTGTATAGGAGCATAAATACATTTGAATTGTATAAGGTATGATGGGTCTTGTATGTGTGAGTGCATGTACTTATGTGCATCTGGGCATCTTGGGAATTATATTGATGCTAATTTCCATAGTTTATTGATATGAGTACATATTATGGAAATTAAACTGTTGCATTCCTAAAAGCCAGTTGAAACCAGTGATCAGTTTCCTGCTAGTTATTGACAGGCTCGTATATTATCAGTCTTTAATAATGCTCAAGAAAAAGAGGTGTAAGACTCAATGCTGAACTGCTCATGGCAGCTTATTCCCCAAATTATTTGTACTTCTTTATTATTTTTGGAAGTTCAAGAAAAAACGTGTACAGATCTTATTGTTTACGTGAATGAGTGAAATATGACAGTTAAAGAAGTCTTCTCTGCTTTTCCTCGTTTGATTTATTTTATTTATTTTTTAAAGATGCTTTCTTATTTGCACCTGCAACACTTTTTAGTGGTTCAGAATACATAAGTAAATAGATATCTGTGAGTCCTTATCTGTGTAGAGTCCAAGACTGTGTACCAGGCCTCTTAAAATTTGTATCTTAAAGTAAGCTAGGTTTTGACAATTTCAGGCAAATATGTATATTTTAAGAATGACTTCCTTTCGTTTGCTTCTGTTTGCAAAATGTATATAAACATTGGCATTCTTTGTGATATTTCAGGGAGATCTGATTTATTATTCAGCAGTAATCAAAATGCAGTATGTCCTCTCCCTTTCTTTTTGTTTTGTAATTTATCCAATTTTACAGAACTTGGGAGTTATATACTTTGTGCAGTTTCAGGATTGGGGTTTCTATGTCTAGAAAACTGGCCTGTTCTGGTAGCTGGTGGAAAATATATTTGGTTAGATTAAAACCTAAATAATTCAATGAGGTTTAAAAATTATATTCTCTAGCACTTGCTCCAATTCCAGTGAGCCCAGGGTGTATGCATTGCACATGTAGTTAAATGGGTTGTTGCTTGAGAGTAACTGACTTTTCTATTCAGCTTTCCTACAAGTTTTCTTGCAGCAGACCATTTCTGTTGGGGGAGAGGGAAAGCCAAGAACACCATGGTGATGTCAGTCTAGTAGGAAAGAAGCTGTTGTCATGTTATCAAGTCCTAATAAAACCTGTTTTGAAATCTTGTTGTTCACACTTCGCTGGCTTGTGCTTGTGCTCGCTCGCTTGCTCTCTCTCTCTCGCTCTCTCTCTCTAAAGTCTCTCCTGGCATTGAATGAACTATATCCAAGCATCTATTTGAAAAACATCAGTCATTACTAGTTAACAATACAACTCATCCCTTAATGTTCATTGCTAACTCCACATGCCTGTTGCTATGGAAACAGTATTAATTAGATTTGAAAGAAACATGTAGATCAAGAAGGTAAGGGGGTTGGTTTTAAGCAAATCTGTGTCTTAAAACACTGGTACTAGTACCAAAACAAGTTTTGGTTTTGCTCTGAGGCTTTTCTGCTCTTATTTTTGTTTGCTACTTTTAAGGACATAAACTTAAAATAATTTAACAAGATTTTAAACTGTGCTGCAAATTTTGAAAAAGTAGACTACAAGCAAGAGGTGTTTAAGAGCAAACATTGTATATGTACACATTGGGCCACATCTCACTAACAGTTTTAAGTGGAAATTTCCATTCACTTCACTGTTGAGTTCTTCCTAAAAATTGCTGACCTGGAAATAAACTTAGTTTTGAGTGAAGTATTACATAGGCTTAATGGGATTTTTTTCTTATGTAAGTGTGCCTAATAAGGCCCTTAAATTATAAGGAACTAAAATCAGTTCTTTGCATTGATTACCAGCATTATAAACTATATGTTTAGAATGTCCAGATGCTGCCAGTCTTACCCATTGAATGTTTTCTCATTCTGTGAATAGTTACCTTGTTTTTGGTGGGGCTGCTTGAGGAGGGAGAAACCACTTGTTGCGAATAAGGGTGAAAGAATTTGGTGAAAAGAATTGTGTGTTGATCTTTTTCTGTTAGTTGTTGAATATATTATGATTTACTTATACATTTTAAAGGCATGTTGGGCAGCCTCATAAAAATAGGGCGGTTTTGCAAAGAAATGTCTATCTAAATAAAGAATATGGCTTTTTGAATGTTAGCGGTGTAATACTGGGAAGCCTTATTTTATGGAATTTTGGTTGGGAGTAATAGTTTGAGGGGTAGAGGAAAATGCAGACATTGTTTTACTTTAAACAGCCAAGTTTTAAGCAGGATTTTATGTTTCTCACTTTACCAGTAATACAATACTACGTGATGCTGTTAAATAGTTACTAAAGGATTGTAAAGGAAAATCAAAGAGTTAATTAATCCTAATATTATGCATCTATAGTTAACATCCTGCTGCATTACTAGCTCCTGAGACTGAAGCGGGTGGTGAGAAGAGTTCCATACATCTCTGTGTGATCTGCTTCAAGACTGGGCTGGAAAGAAGCTTTTAACAAACTTTTGCTACCTCTCTTCCCAGTTCTGATTGCTAGGACCAACTCTCCCTTCCACCTACAATTGTGTAACGTGCCACTGGCAACTGGAGCTACTACTCAAATGGAAACATGACATAAAAGAATTTGACGTATTGTTATCTTCTTTACAAGTGTTTCAATAGCTTAAAAAAAAAAAGGGAGAGCCAGGGCCATGTGACCAGCCAGCTCTGCAGAGCATTAGCAGTGCTCTCTAGCCCCCAGTATGGGCACTACTGCTTCAGAGTTTTTGTTATGCTAAATACAAAGTAATAAGGGTTGAAAGTAGTGTAGTGCCTCATTCCCCAAGGCAAAGGATGCTTTGTGTCTGCGTATTTACTGTAAGTTACAAAATATACTTTTCTCAGGCAAAACTGCATTAATTTAGCAGAAGCATTATTTTACTAATTCTGTTTCTTCACAGAGCTCATCCTGCAAAGCAAGCCCTGGAAGGGATCTGCTGACAGCTTGTGGAAAGGAGTTAGTGATTGTGGCAAACAACAAACCTCTGCAGGATCACAAATATCAGTCAGACTAGTAAAACATGCATGGAGCTGTTGACGAATAGCAAATGGCTGTGGGGAGGAGGGCTCTTCCTTTGCATTTATATTAATATCTAAACTTATGGTTCAGAAGACATAGGAGCACAGAATGTGAGCTACTCCATTGTAGCCCTTGGTCCTGCATGGTATAGCTACATCGGAGACGAGGCAAAAAGTCCTCAAAGAAGGATAGACTGATCTTCATCTTGTGATTACTGGACAGAAGAAAGAAATAAAAGCCAAACTGGAATAAAATGCCAGCTAAAGGCAAATACTTCTTTAATGACAATGAAGACTGCAAGATAACAGACCCACTTTATGGGAAGTACTGCTACACAAGTCAACAGCAACCACTTCTTCTTCTTCTGCTCTTCATTGCAATTACTTTCTGCACTACACTAATTATTATTTTTTTTGTTAAACATGTAAGTTGAATCACTTGTTCTTGCTTTGTACCGTGTTGTGTGATTGAAGGAATGTGTATCAAAACTCACAAACTTGTTAAATATATATTTAATTGAACTGTAACTCCTTGTTTCAGTATAGTTAGAGTTGTGAAGTTAAATGAAGAACGAAGGAACACTGGAGACTGAGAGTGTGTGTCCAACAGCCCCCCCTTCCCCCCTTCTCAAAAATGATTTCTTGAGTGTCAGTTGGAAATTTATGGAAAACAATTGTTAGTGAGTGTGTGTGTGTTTTTTAAAAGCAAATATAGAAACTTTGCTAATTCAATTTTCTTCCCTCTCGGCATTTACAAACAGGAGTTGCCCACACCTGAATGTTTTTCAGAAGTGGTCCTCTTCACTCAGCAGAGGTGCTCAGCCCCATAGTAGCTTATGCCTAAATTTTAATTGAAGCCCCCAGTTCAGTTCATAGCCAAGAGAATCACAGTGGCTTAATTTTTTCCTGCTAAATACATTACAAATAATATTTTACCAGAACTAGAGGTTCAAAATGATTTTAGAGTAACAGGTGCATGTGTACACATTATTACATAAAGTTTAGAGAAATATAATTTTTTTTTCTTTCAGCCTTACGAGGAGTTTTCCTTTTTCTGGAATATTTGTTATGTGCACAGACCTCTATATCTGTCTGAAAAGTACATCTACTTTCATTTTTATAGAAATAGCCCATTCACTTCAGTGTAATATGATGATGATGATGACATAATTGTATTGATGACATTTAGCATTTTTAAACTTATTTTTACTGATTTTCCTCTTTAATAACATGTCTTGCTTGTTTGTTTGCTTGTTTTTATCAGGAAGCACATCATCATCTTGCTTTTGTTATTACAGTATGTATTACATTGGTAATATTTGCAATCATCTACTTGCTTGTATGCATTGAATCGTTATTTAGAAGATGGCTGAAATTATTTGGAATTTTGATTTGGATCTGCTTCCTAACCATAGGATATGTGTCTGTTTTTGATACTGAAGGTCAGCATTCATTCTGTGCATGGGAACAGGTATGTGCTTCCTGTTTGTTCGTACACTGACATTTAGAAAAGATACCTACCAATAGTTTATATTTTCTAACAAATGACATTACATAATATTTATTGTTTAGTTTTAGGTTAGCTACATCCCTAAATCAGTTCTGTTGTTATTGGATTGTTAAGATGACACATTTTTTTGTTAACTTTGGACCTGATCCTGCAAAGACATATGCAAGTGCTAACCACAGATCTGTTGTACTACGCTGGAACAGTGTGTAAAGTAAAAAATCTGTTTAAACCTTGCAGCCTTTTATTTTTTAATGGAATTTTATTTTCCTTCAAGCAGTCTAAATTGATTATTTGCCTTGAATGCATCTTTGTTATTAGTGTGCTAGGAAAAAAATGAACATAAGAAGTTTTTTTGAAAAGAGCTGGGTGTGCCCAAAGGAAAATGTTTTCAAATCCAGTAGAGAGGTGAAGGGAACAATAAGAACTAATGACACATCCTGGCATTTCTGGGTGCGGCTGAAACTGATTACTTGGTATCTGTGATCAGAAAACTGGCAATTTTATGATGCCAAAAATATGTGTAGGAAACTCCTCCTCAGCTCTGATAATGTAAGCAAGAGCGTTTTTAATGAAATAAAAATCACTTTTAAGTGTACAGACTCCTGTCTCCCACTTCCAAATGAAGAAATTAGAAATTATTTATTAGACAATTAAAATCTGTTTTGCATTATGGCTGCAACCTGGCAATTTATTTGCTGTAAACTTCAACTACTGTCACTATACAGTAGTTTAAGATATCTAGCTTTATTGTTAAGACTTATGTCTCTATATTTATTGCTGAGCTCCACTCTTCTGAGTCTTGACATTTGGGATATATTTAGTAGTGAAATCAATTAAAAATTTGGGGGGAAAAGTCTCACTTTAGCTATATGACAAAGCAGAATTTGGTCATTGAAATATATTTTTGCTCATTTAACCAAAACAGTCGTCTCATTCAAAGCTGCGGGATATTATGTGAGCTAATATCTTTAGCTTGTTTTCTAAAATTGAGACAATATAATAATAGTAGGTCAGTTGGAACAGTAAATTTTTGTCATTTGCCTCAGGGCGTGACTAAATAATGGCATATATCAGTCCCTTGAACAAGTGAGCCACCTCATTAAGAACATGCTGCTGGCATAATTGCATCTTCATTGGGGCTTTTGTAAAATAGATCATTTGTGTTTCATACTTCCAAGCAGAATAGCTGTACTGGCAAGTTTTTTTTAAGAGGAAACCAGGCTTGAAACCCCCATTAAGAAAGGAAGCTTATACCTGAAGCAGCAGTTGTCTGGCCTTGAAGTTTGTTGGAAAATCTAGTTGGAGACACTTGCAGCGTATCTGACATAAACGTGTGATTTAGATTTATATAGGTTCTGTATATAGGGAAATCAGGGTGCATTTTGTGATATCTAGTTATGCATTTTAAATTTGTGTTCATGTGCAGTAGTGATTGTTCCATTGTGCTGACACCAAGAAAGACTGTTTGGTTTTAGAATCAATAAAATGTTGAATAAATGTGCATGCAGGATGTGATGGCATTAATATTAGATTGCTGACTTGCAGCACTTGAGAAATTTGAAGTCCAGGCAGATATTTCTGTCCTTGCTTTGTACTTTGTTCCTGGTATGTAATTCTTACGTCACTTCATTCATCTGGTCTGCAAGCAGCCATAGGCATTACATATATGGAAACCGCTCCTTCTCCCCCCTTCCCAAAATAGTACTTTACTTTAAATTCGGTGCACTCCCATGCCGAGCCCAGCAGGGCATTAGTTGCACCTGGCTTTCCCAGCGTCTATAGATGAGGCACCTTCATGGGGCTTTTTTGGTACTTTGCGTTTATCTCATAGCTGATTGAACTGGCTATTAGATAAAAGCACCAAAAAGCCCTGTTGAAGCTCCTGATCTATACAGAAGCCGTGGAGCTGCGCTAAAGTAACATACTGCTGCTTCCAGTAAAGCTTCCAGTGGTTTGTTGGAGTTTTTTTTCCACGTCTGTCAGTGTCCTATATGCTCAACCAAAGAAGAACTGGGGAAGTTAAGGATGAAGTGCCAACTTTAAACAACTGTCTTGATGTATTTATGTTTAACCTTTGCCCAATGCCGTCATAGCTTTTATGGATATAGTTGCCCTTGTGACCTGAATTGTTCAAGAGTATTCAGCCTAAATAAATGTAAGAAGGTTGGTCTTATTTTTGCTCTGTAGTGACTGGCAGGTACCTGATAACAGTTTTTTTTTTCTTTTTCTTTTCCTTTTTAAAGGTGCCATTCTTTCTATTCATAATATTTGCTGTTTATACCATGCTACCTTTTGGGATGTTAGAGGCTATTATAATCAGCATCCTTTCTGCGGTGTCCCATATTATAGCCCTAAGCATTGCGGCATCTCATGTTCTACCATTTAAAGAGTCCATTGTATTTCAGGTAAGGAAATGCTGGTTGTTTGAATATTCAAATATCTTGGATAGTATTTCCATTAGAGATAGGCATAGATTGCAAAGTTCAGATACAGGTCCAATATTCCATGTTCTGAGATATTGGCTTGGGTCCACATCCTATTTGTATGCTTCTCTTCAAGGAAATTACAAATGATGTCCACTGGTAAATATTTGCTTTTTATATATGATTCATCTATGCATTGTGACACAAATTAAGGAGACTGGAAAGAAATGTGCAAAAGATTTAAAAGAATCCGCATTAGCAATATGTAAAAACTGGAAGGGGGGGTATTACCAAAAATATTCAAGACTTACATGCACGATACTGAATGAATGATATTTTTACGGTGGAGAATGCTCCAGCAGCACATCTGGATTTTTGAGACAAATGCATGAGAATCGTAATTCTATTTCAAGTGAAGGATCAGGTTATAGTAATAAAGATTGTATAAGGTTTAAAAGCTCTTTGATGAAAAAGAAAAGTTTTCAACTTCATTGAACTTCATTGATTCCATGATTTTAGGAGCTTATTATGCTGTAGCCTTTATGTAGGATGTCATATGAAAAAAATCCTTAGTTGCTTAAATTACTTGCTAGCAGTGCATACACACATCTTAAGTTGACTTAAAATAAGGTGATTTAAGTAAGTTGACTTAAGCCACATCGGAGCATACACACGTATAGCTCCTTGACATAGCAGCAGCCATCTTGTTAGCCCTCCCCTGCAGTAGCCTTGGTTGCAAGGTAGGTGTCACTGCAAGCTGCAGCTGGGAGGCTGGGCTGCCCCACCCCTCACCCTGTCACTCAGGGCAGCCCAACCCCTCCTTCTAGTCTCTTAAAGGGACTGCCTCACCACTGGCTGCCTCTTACTCAGGACAGAGATGGTCTTAGCTGGGGGTGGGAGCAGCTGGCCTTCATGCTGCATGTGCCTTTAAGAGCCTGAGCACGTGGCAGAAATGTGGCTTCAGGCAGTGCAGGTGGTGGAATAAGGAAGCGATTGCCCCAGAGGCTCATGGGGCATAGGAGTGTTGGAATAAGTTAAGTTGGCTTAAGTTGGCTTAGCTGACACGTACTTTAAGTTGACTTAGAGTCTACTTAACTAATCTGACTCAAGATAATACATGTTGGAGACATATTATCTTGCGCTGCATTTAAGTCTATTGTGCTCCACATATGTGCGTATGCTTTGATGGTTAAGTTGACTTAACTGTCAGCAAGTTAGTGTGTGTGTGTGTGTGTGTGTGTGTGTGTGTGTATGCACTCTGGGGCCACATGTGAGCATGGATGTGTGTTTCCTTGGGGACAAGAAGCAGTGGCACACCTTATGCCACTGCTGTTTGTCCCTGGGGAATGCCTGTGCCACGCATGCTCTGGCATGCGGCAGGTTACCCCAGGTGGAGTAGAGGAGGCTGGGTCTAGCAACTGTGCTGGCCCCAGCAGCTTTACCTGGGATACTGGGGGCTGGGGAAGCTACAGCTGCAATACTCCTGCAGCTGGGAGCCTACCAGCAGTTGGAGCATAGCTCTGGCCAGCCAGGTGCTAGTTTTGGGCAGCATCTGCTGCCACCATGTGCGCAACCCCGCTTTTTTTCTGTGTGGGTTTTTTTGACCCTGGGATTTCTTGGGGTCAAAAAACCCCCCTGCACTGCAATGTAGCAGTGTGGAGAACGCTTGAATACGTGGAGTGTGGCACCACCGTGCTCATCTGGACACCACCTATGAGGACAAGTAGATCAAATGTAATTCCTTTTCTGAATGAGTGAGCATTTTCATTAATGACTGGGACAAATATACTGTGTCCTATTAAACAGAGTGCTTTACTTTTTGTTATAATTTTATCTTGATCACGGTGAAGGTCTAGGGAGTTTGGCATATGTTCTGCACTCAAGTTGTATACTTCTAAAAAGAAATTTCAGATTGTTGAATGAATGTGACATAATTTCTCAGTGCCCTACTGGCTTCATGTAGTACATTGCTAGAAGGAGCACAGATAATAGAAGGATGAGTATGGTATAAGAGCTTTTATAGAATATAGTAGAAATTAGCACTGAATACTTCACATTTTTTTATTTGTAAGGCATATGAAAGAAGTGTAGCCAAAAGATACACATATTTTTAAAATTATAATGATATAATGAGGGGTTTTTTTGCAAGTAACTTTCTTTGTCTTTACAAAGAAAATCAGTTACAAAGGTTTAGGTAAATTCTAGAATTTTACATATGATAGTTTAAAAAATTAAATTACAAGATGAAGTAAATATCTAAAAGGAAAGAACTTGATAATTTGATCTAAAGTAGGTAAAGCTACAGTTGCACCATAGATATCTGATTTCCAGCTGTCCTTTTGTAAGTTTTATAAGTGCAATCTTTTTGTCTGCTATCTACCCAACCCGCTGTCTTTTTCCCCTTGTGGGCTTAATCCCTATTTTTTTTTAACTTTACAGTATGTTTTCAGGCTTCATGTTTGTTTTAATTTTGACAAAAAAACAGATTATAATACTTTTTTCCACAAAGTGACTGCTCTTTGCTCTTGCTTTGTTGTGTAACAGTATTCTTTAGGGGTGCACTGGTAGAGATTTTTGGGGCTGGTACTGATAGCCAATTTTTAAGGAACCATATTGTCTGATACTGATCTGATTTCCAATACGCAGCCTGGTAACCAGTGTGTGGCTGGTAAGTCTGTTGTGGCAGAAGAGGTGGGGGAAGGAAGGGGCATGGCAGGGGGGCAGATCAAGGCCCCTGCAGTGAGGGAGGGAGTGGGGCTGGAGCAGGTGTCGCTGGGGTGGGGCATGGCATGGTGTGGGAGCCGTGGCTCATCTGGGGGACATGGGGAGGCAGAGGCAGCTCCTGCCACTGCGTGCACCCCAGGAGGGCACAAGGAGGGGTTGTGCCCCCTGGTTCTATGTGGTGCGAGCTGCTGCTACAGGCTGCTGCTGCAGCCTGGGACCGGGGCTGTGCTGGGCTCTTCCTGGTGGAGGCTGGGCTGGGCTGCACTTGGGGCAGGCAGTGGAGGCACTGGGAGGGAGGCTATGGTGGTGGGGAGGCACTGCAAACACCCCAAAATTCACCGTAAGCCCCCCTTCCCAGTGCTGTCATCATCTACTCTTGAGTGCAGCCCCAGCCCACCCACCCCCCACACTGGGAAGAGCCCGCTGACCCAAGCTCGCAGTGGCAACCTGCCCCATGCAGATCTAGGGGCACATGCCTCCCCTTCCTTGCTCCCCCGGTGCCCTCCCAGGTTGTGCACAGTGGCGGGAGCTGCTCCCTGCGGCCACCCCCCTCCCCCCCGGATGAGCTGCGGCTCCATCCTGCACCCTGCCCTGGCTGGGCAGTGCCTGCCACAGCCCCAACCCTAGCCCCCCACCCTCCCTCACCGTGGGGGCCCTTATTTGCTTTCCCCATGCCTTTTCCTTCCCCACTCCCCTTCTACCACAATAGACTTACCTGCTGCATGCAGCTCTCCAAGATGCCAGGTTGTGCTCCTTGCTGCCTATGTGTTGAGCTGTGGCTGTGCACATGCACGGGGCATTTATTGGCCACGTTATTAGCCACATCAGGCTGATTTCCGATGCAGTCAATTTTCTTTAAATCAGTGCTGATCTGATATCGGACCGATGTATTGGTGCACCTCTAGTAATCTTATTTGATTGTCAGTCTGGTGTTAGTTAACAGTAGCTTTGCTAGGATTATCTATGAATCTTTCTTGTTTTATGATCATGTTTACAAAAAAAAAAAAAGGTTTTTCAGTTGTCTTACACATCAGGAGGAAACATTAATTACTAGTCAGTGACACAAGAGCTGTATTCTTTTGACTATTTTATTATCTAGACAACATACCATTTGTGTTTCACAGTCAGCTCCACTTGAAAGGTAAATTAAGCCCTTGTGTGAGGCCTCCATTTGGATTATTTTCAGTGTTTAAAGGGAAGAGGAAGATCCATTTGATCTATAAAGGAAGAATTTTTTATTAGATGTTTCCTGCGCTCAATCATATTTTTTTCCCGAGGTAGTGAAGCATTTGAGATTGATACAGATTTTCCATGAATGAGAGGAGGGCTGTTAGGTCAGGCCAAGGCATTTTGGAAATTGTTGGCTCTAAGAAAAGACTTCTTAATAATTTTGTATATTTTAGGCAGGTGCAGGCAATTATTTTGGGCGGAGGGCCACTTACTGAGTTTTGGCAAGCCATCGAAGGCTGCGTGCCTGGCCGCCAGGGGGCAGATAAATATTAATTTTCTAAATTCTTTAGGGGCCCTGCAGGCTGGATAGAATGGCCTGGCGGGCCGCATCTAGCCCGCGAGCCACATTTTGCCCTCTCCTAATCTTAGGGCACAATGTGGAAAAAAGCTAACCATGATTTCCTATACTGATGATAGGTGTGCTTCCAAAATCAAGGATGTTTGAGAGTGCTCACCTCACCTTTTGAAACTGATTTGATAATAAAAGTGTTATTTTTTAAATCCCCTTTGTACTTTACATGGTTTAATCATTATCATGCTTTTTCTCTTTTGTATTGTACATCAGGAACACCAGCCACATTTGCATCAGTGCTTTAAGAAATTTTAACAAATTTGGGGCACCCTATCAAAGAGTGAAAGCATGCATCAGTTGATCCCTTCCCAGCCAGCCCTCCTTTCCATTCCAAGGCCAAGAGGCTAATTTTTCTTTCCTGTTACAGTTTTGGAGTAACGGCTGTAAAATGTATGCCTACAGCTAGAAATGATCACTTTCCTACAATCAAAAGAGTAGGGGGGAAAAAAAGATAAATCTGAATTTGTTTCAGCATAATCTTGACAGACTAAACTGTTAGCACCAGTCCCTTCCCCTTGGAGGAAAAGGAGCAGGAGTCTTTTACTGCATCTCTTTGATCACGTGGCAGATTTAAATAGAGAGTGAATGTCAGCCTGATTTTTGGGAAGGTGAAGGAAGAGGTTTGTGTTCTCTAAACTAAATGCCTGTGTCTGGGGAAAAAAAATCAGGCATTTCCTAACAGCAATTGGTACGTACCAACACCACCTTACCAAAGCATTTTCACAACCACTTGGCTAGCACTACCACTTGTCTATCTTGCTGCTTTTAAAAAAGATAAAAAGCTAGAATAAGGAGTTCACCCTCAGTGATTCGTGGATAGCACATTTTTTATATGTACAGGTCATGTCTCATTAAATGAGATACCTCTCAATGACCTTACTTCCTTTCCAGATGAATGTTTGTGGTAGAGTGAGGTTACTGCTCTTTCTAACGTTTGATATTCGTTCCATTATTAGCAGTAGATGTGTTTTCAATGCACTAATCACAGTCCAGAGCAATCTCTGTGGATTAAAAGCTCCCTTAGTAACTGAACTGGGGGTTATTCTAGACAGTTTCTCTAAAAGCAGTTAGCTTGTATCTTCAGAGTGATTTTGAGCGTCTCGATTCTTAGAGGCCGTAGGTTCACAGGTTTGAGACTTATAACACCATTTGCAACTCATGTGAAACTTGTCATCTTTAAAAAAGTATGAGACAACAAGTACCTCAGAATTGTGGCATTTGGGGGTAAAGAAGAAAGGGAGATAAAGATAAGACTGTTCAAGCTATATACGATAGCAGTGTAAATGTATATTATTTGTGTATGATTGGTTTTACAAATTAATTTGTTCTGCATGCTAGAGAAAAGATTTGCACATGGAAAATAATTCACAGGTATTCCCATCTTTATATTTGATATATCAATGTTAAAGACAGACCTGCTGGAGACAGAGGGTATATTTTTAGAAACATTAATTGATGTAAATGATAACCAGCAAATCAAAAAAGTCAAACCTGGCCTGTCTACTACTTTTCCCCAACCCTGCTTTGAGGGAGAGGGTTTGTGCAAGGGAAGGGGAGGAAAAAAATATTACTACTTGATTTCTTTTATAAGTCCTAGAGGAATGATTGCTACACAACCTGCACATTTCTAAATAACAGTGAAAATTGACAAGACTTTGGCTAATTTCGCACTTCTCTTGCTTGGCAAATTATAAGCAGCATTGGGGCTGCTCTTTGGACAGCAGTGCAGCAGTTTATTTTAGTAAAGGTGACCAAAGATAATCTTCACAAACATATGGACTAGATATATATTTTTTAAATGACTTCCTAAATTCTGCAGAAATTCATGGCTTAGCTTTCAGTTTCAGGTATGGGGCAAAGTTTTCCCCACTTGCTGGGGATGAGTGAATTTTCAAGATCAGCTAACTGGATTTCACCCATCCAAGAGATTGTATCCCATAAAATAGATTGTTTATTGGCTGCTGTAATTAGCTCTTTATTCAGTTTTCTTCTAGATAAGCCAGTTCTTCTTTGCTGTTTAGATGCTTCTGTTAAAAGGTGTAATCTTAATTTACTTGAATCATGATATATATTGAATTTCCATCAAAATGCATGTTAGTCATTTTAATTTCTTAATTGCCTTAATTTTCTGATCCTAGTTTTTAAATCATGCCTGTTTCTAACAAGATCTTATATTTTCTACACATTTCAGCAAAATAAGTCCTTATGTATAATTTGCTTTCTTTTTGTGGTACATTCGAATTATTTATGTTGCATAATTTTAACATATGACTACTCTGGTATTGCTCCGAGTTTAGGTAACACCCTTCCTAGAAAGGCCTCATTATAAAGGTCTGTGCTGGGAGACCATAAAGAGTGTGGGTCTTCATTTACAAGGGAGGTTACCAGAGAAGGTTACAAAAACAGATACACATATACTGAAAAGAGTAAACCTGTTATAACCTGTCCTGGAGATTTGCTTACGTACTGATCAAACACAGGATTAACCTGGGTATTGTGAGATGGATTCATCTGAGATATGGAAGTCAAGGTGCACACTTTCATCCATGCTCCTAAGTACACAGTCACATTTGCTTATGTCTACCAGTAAGCAGGTAGCATTATTTGTCCCCCTTTCTCCATACTTCTCACATCAAAGCACATAGGCCAATATGTTGGAGCAGAGCTGTTCTTCTCCTTAATGTTTGATTTAATTAGATAGTTACCACCAGCTGTTAGCAGTTTTAATCTAATAAATGTTGATTCTAATAAGCATTAACAAAGTAAGAAGTCTGTGTGGAATTCCATCCAGAAATCTGTATGGCTTTGGTATTTGGTTGTATTTTACTCATTGTCTTACTAGCTAGAAGAAAAACATATATGTACACACAGATTATGGTTTAAGACTTCGATTCCAATAAGCATCTCTCTGGTTTTATAAAGGAAGGCACTAATGAGTGGGGGAAAACACGAACGTCAGGATTTTGAGGTTCAATTTGAGGTTTTAATTCTAATATGCACTAATTCTATTAAGCAGGGATCTAATTAACAGGTGGACACTAACTCAGTGAAACAATTCCAACCTGCTCCCTGTCCCAGAGCTGGCTATTCCAAGGGGTTCCTCTATAGATTCATCTAATAAACAGCCTAAACCTACCTCCTTTAGATTGTGGGTAATGGTAAAGTTAATGGGCCATAGCTCTCATGATGAGACAGTATGGCTCTTACATTGTCTGTCTTTTCTTAAAGGGTTCCAAGTGCCATTTCAGGAGAACTCAGTCATACTGATGCATGTGCTCATTGGGAATTTTCCCAAGTTAGTTATATACAGATTTATGTTTTTTAAGATCACTATAATAAAAGCATTCATGTTCTGTTTAACAGATACACACTGATTAGTGCAAAAAATGTGGTAGTAATTTGCTTGTGTGAAAGGATGAGAAAAATGTAAATGTTTTGGTATGTAGTAGCCAAAAAACATCTAATATCACTTCGGTACGTAGTGCCAACTGGTGACTGTTCTGCAGTACTTAAGTATGTTTTCTTCCCTTGCAGTTACTTGCCAATGCTGTCATTTTTCTCTGTGGTAACTTGATGGGTGCATTTCACAAGTATCGAATGCAGGATGCTTCATGGGATTTGTACAGATATACTTTGAAGTGCATTCAAGTCCGAATGAAACTGAAGATTGAAAAGAGGCAACAGGTGAGTGAAAGATCTCTTACAGGAGTTACATGTCATCTTTTGAGTGTCGAATATAATTTTGTAAGGTTTGCGATGGATATGCACTGACAAGCTCAAGCTGATCCCTGTTACACACTCTTCTTGTCAAAAACAATTGTGACACTGACAAGAGAGAGAGGAAATTAAGGGAGCAAGCTGATTAATGTATGACTTGTCTTAATAATAATTAAAACCTGTAAATGGAAAGGAGTTCCAAAGACTGAATTCATTCTACAATGTATGTCTGTCATGTACAAGTAACATGTTGCAGTCCTGTTGTGCTACCAGAGGAATGTGACCGATTTCTTTAGTTATATCAAGTTGTATTATTGTAGGAAAAGAATGTCAGCAATTCAGATAAAAAGAAACTTTTTAGGTTAGTACAGATGAAAATTCCTTTGAAGTTTATTTAATTAATAATCCTACTTTCTTTAGTCAGTTGTCGGATGTTAGAAATTCTGTAGTCTTATTCTCTCCTTAAAGAGTATGTTCCTTGCCTCAGAAAATGATTCTCTACTAGCACAGAAATAGATCTATTTGTAAAGTAGCTAAGCAAGTAAATGCACAGTATTGTGTAAAATAAATATGCTAACAGCATTTTAAAAGTGGCAAATAATTGCTTGTTTTAGAATTCATTGTTAGAAGTGAGTATTGTTAAGTGCTGTGAAATTTAGGCATTCATACGAATGTAGGAGGTAATGGTAACTCTATTGTAAGTTAGCAATGATGTTTAGTTGTGAAAAAAAAACCACAAAAGAACCGTAGAGCAGCAGAAGATTTTTCTTGTCTTGATTATGGTGTGACTGATCAGCTGTTAAGCCTCTCTTGTATTTGACATTTATGGGTCCATTTTACTTGTGCAAATTTAGGTACTATAAGTTCCTTTGGCTTCTTTGTTTGGTGATTCTCATTAAAAAATTAAGTGACTGTGGTGTCGATCCCTACGTGGTCAGATGGGTTGCCGTTTGGCTGGAGGGCCGTACCCAAAGAGTGGTGGTGGACAGGTCTTTTTCGACCTGGAAGGATGTGGGCAGTGGGGTTCCTCAGGGCTCGGTCCTCGGGCCTGCACTGTTCAACATCTTCATCAGCGACTTGGACGAGGGGGTGAATAGCACCTTGTTCAAATTCGCAGATGACACTAAGATGGGGGGGGCATGCTAGAGGGGAGAGACAAGTTGCAATCAGATCTGGACAGGTTACAGAGGTGGGCGGATGAGAATAGAATGGGTTTCAACACTGACAAGTGCAAGGTAATGCACCTGGGGAGGAAGAACCAGCAGCATACCTACAGGCTGGGGAACTCCCCTCTCGCCAGCACAAAGGCAGAAAAGGATCTTGGAGTCATTATTGACTCAAAGATGAACATGGGCCACCAATGTGGGGATGCAGTCAGAAAGGCTAACCGCACCTTGTCATGCATCCACAGATGCATCACGAGCAGGTTAGCCTCCAAGGAGGCGATCCTCCCCCTCTATGCGACCTTGGTCAGGCCACAGTTGGAGTACTGCATCCAGTTCTGGGTGCCGCACTTCAGGAGGGATGTGGACAACATTGAGAGGGTCCAGAGGAGGGCCACTCGCACGATCGGGGGCAGCAGGGCAGGTCCTATGAGGATAGCCTACGGGATCTGAACCTGTTCTTCTTCCACAAGAGGAGGCTGAGGGGAGATCTGGTGGCCGTCTATAAACTCCCCAAGGGAGACCGGCAGGCAATGGGAGAGTCCCTGTTCCCCTGAGCACTACCGGGAGTAACAAGAAACAGCGGACATGAGCTGACAGAGAGCAGATTCAGGCTGGATATCAGGAGGCACTTCTTCACAGTCAGGGTGGCTAGGATCTGGAACCAACTTCCGAGGGAAGTGGTCTTCGCTTCTACCCTGAGGGTCTTTAAGAGGAGGCTGGATAGACACCTTGCTGGGGTTGTCTGACCCCAGCATTCTTTCCTCCCTGTGGCAGGGGGTCGAACTTGATGATCTGCTCAGGTCCCTTCTGACCCTACTAACTATGAAACTATGTTATTTTTGTACACACCCAACTATCTTTGTTATTCTTCTTGGCCACTTTAAGCCCTGTTTACTGTTGTATACTTGTTGCTAATAGTGAAGCCAATCCTGAAAAGACTAATTAATACAAATCTTGCTGCTGATTTAGATTAGGAACCCATGCTTACTTGGTATTGTTGCAGATATTTTGCCTTTAATTAAAATATGTAAGGATTTGGAAATTGTCAATGTGGAAGAAGAAATCCTAGGAAATCTTGTAGCATTGGTTGGATTATAGATGGTAACCCTTTAAACTGTTGCTGTGTTTTAAAAAATGATCTTGAAACCTGTATCTTCAATTTTAGGAAACTGGGGTTGCAAAAATTGTTTTAGAGCCTTGCCTCCTTTTCTTCCCTCATGCTAAATAGGGTGGAGGTCCTGGAGAGGAACAGGGTTAAGAACTGCCGATTTTTGAATGCAGTATATCTACAAGTTGCGACCTGAACGCAGGGAGCAGAAAATTACTCGTCTGACTGAACTGGAAGAAAGGCAACAAATCGTTACTATTAACAATTAGGGGTGTGTGAAGCAGGCCATATTCAGTTTGGATTTGGCCTGGTTCTGGGGACAGTGATTCGATTTGCTGATTCGGATCACTGTCCCGATTCGATTCAGCTGAATCTGAAGGTTCCATTGTGATTCAGAGAATCGGCGATTCGGCCATAGACACAGCTTTATATGATTTTTTTCTACATACCTCGAGGTACCACACAGCTTGTGAACGCTGAGCTGGTTGGATGGATGGAGCGTCCCAAAGGAGTGCAGAGGGGTCCCCTGTGTGCTTGGCGGCAGACCTGGCCATGGACCGGAAGTGGTTCCGGTCCACTTCTGGGTCTGTTGCTGAGTGCACGGGGCAACCCTTCCCCCCTCCCCTGCCCCCCTCCTGGCTTGGTGATTGGCTGCAGAGGGACCCCAGATGCACCCCCCCAGATCCAGAAGGCACCAGTTGCTGAGCCGGGGGCTGGGGGCGTTCCCTGTGCATTCCACGGTGGACTTGGAAGTGGACTGGAAGTACTTCTGGTCCGCTTCCGGGTCTGCCACTGAGCGTGCAGGGCACCCCCCCACTCCCACTCCTGTGGGACGCTCCATCCGTCCCACCATTTGCATTCACGAGCCGTGCCTGGAACCTTGAGGTATGTAGAAAAAACATGTAAAGCTGGGTCTGTGTCCAATTGTTGAATTTGTCCGAATCGAATTGGAGGCTTCTGATTTGATTTGGAGGGATTAATGGGTCTCCTGATTTGATTTGGAATTGGAGATTCAGCTGCCGAATCAGACTGAATCTCCTCCAAATTGAATCAGCGACTGAAGCTTCACACAGCCCTATTAACAATGTGTCCTCTCCTACTTATCCCATGAGAGGAGATTACAAAGCCTACAAGAAGGTCTTCACATAAATGCTCTTTGTTCCCAGATCACAGCTAGGAAAGCCTTTAATTGATTTTGTCCATGTGTTCTTTGTAAGGATCTTGACTGATTCTCATATGGTAACTTCTTTCTTTCTCTAACCTGGCTGTCTCCCTGAATCACAGTTGTGCTCAACCATTTCTCTTTCCCTTCCTTTGTTGCTGATCACACTTAATGCTTTCCATTTCTATACTTTCCTGCCCCACATTGAGACTTGAGAAAGCAGGTACCAGGGTTGCACCACTTGTCCAGAAAATGAAGTAAAATTTTTTTTTTCCACACTGAAGAACTACCCTACCCTTTTAAAATCAGGCTGTGTTGTCACGGTAAATTGTTTGCTAATCTTAAATCTCTTAAATGTTAAAATACGAGCAATGGAGGAAATGTTGACTTCCTTTTTCAGGGGCAGGCCTCAAACCATGGATCTGTCTAATCTTCCTGCTAAGTGTTACATGATGTTTCACATAAAAGGTAGAACTTCCCTACCCCTGCCCACAGTGCATCTTACTAAGTATTCAGTCCAGCACAAGGGTGAAGAAAAATCCTTTTCTCTGTAAAGGCTGCTGCAGATTTGGAACTTCAAACCTTTGGCAGCCACCTAAATTCATTGGGAGGAAGAAGTTGCCAGGTGTAACTTTTCATCTTCCACTACATTTTCTTTTTCTTTTTTTATATTTTATTGAAATTGTACTGTTTTCAAAAACTAGATGGTGCTTTCCATCCACTCTGCTCCCCCCCCCCCCCCCCCCACCCCCCAGGCTCACTTAAATCCAGCTGCTCATGATCCTTCAGTTGATCCAACAGAGCATTAACCACCTCTTCAGTCTTGTGTGGAAAAAACATACTGCATAGTTCTGGGCATGCTCATTCGTTGACAGAAGCTCTGAAGGATATTATTCATTTTATTCCTTATCAGGAACATCAGATAATTTCAACACTGTTGCTTCTGCTTTTTATTCCTTGACTCTTTTACCTCAGTCTGTGGCCCAGTCTACTTGTTCAGGGGAAATGGGCAAAGTTTTGTTAATCTTTTACTTAAACAAGTGGTACAAGTTTTTTTTTTAAATAGTCTGTCTTTGGTGAAATTAGAAGTCTCTACTTTGATAGAGTTTGACTGCTCAGCTCATTTAAGACGCACTAGCATTTTGGCAATAGAGTTTTCTAGAAAAGTATCCCACCAGTATTTCAACATTTGAATTGCTCAAATACCTCCTCCAGCAAGGAAGGCAATTTATATTTTTTACTTTATATATCCATAATAAGAATTTAGGTGGATCTGAGTATTTTATAGGCTATTACTTCTACATCATGAGCTCTTGAGTTATGAGATTTTATCATTCTCAGTTGTGAAGAGAGACTGTAGTCAGAAAATAATCATTAATTTATCCAAACACTGAAAAAAAGTAGATGGAACACTTCTTTCACAGTTATAGTTCACAGACAGTTACAGGTTCAGATGCATTTTAAATGTCCTTTTGTCATTCAAAAACAGTACACAGAACTCTTCATCCTTCAAAGTGTGGTGAAAATATATTTTCTGATGTTGAGCATAGACACAAAATCACTTTTTGAACCTCTGACCTGCAACACTCAAAAGCTTCTGTAGGAAGCTCCTCCCCTACCCCCTCCTTTCAATTTCTAAAATCCTGAGATTCCCTACTTGGCAAGTCAGATAACTTTATAGAATTACGTCTTTTATTTTTCTTTCCTCCCTTCAAGGAAAACTTGCTTTTATCTATATTGCCAGCTCATATCTCAATGGGAATGAAACTAGCCATCATAGAGCGACTCAAAGAAACCAACGATACTAGGCAAATACATGATAACAACTTCCATAGTCTATATGTGAAAAGGCACCAGAATGTCAGGTAAGTGAAGATAGTTTACAAATTATTATATTAATAAATTATTCCATATTTAATGTTAGCTTTTTATTGACAGTTAAGAATTGTCATGGTTGATACCAGTCCATTTAAATGAGAATTTATGTTCATATGCTCAGACTATATTTGCTAAAGCTAGAACAGGAAAGAGAATATGTTGAGAAAGGGAATACAGGAGAGCCTGGAAGGAAAAAAAAGAGGCCTACAGGCTGTGGAAGCAGGGGGCTGCCACCAAGGAGGAGTATACCTGCTTGGCTTGAGCTTGCAGGGAAACAGTGAGGAGAGCCACAACAGAAATGGAGCTTAGGCTGTCAGCAAAAGTTAAGGATAACAAAAAGTCATTCTTTAAGTACATAGGAAGCAAAAAGAAGGTGCAAAGTAACTTCGGGCCCTTTAGGCTGAACTAGGGCAACTGGTAACATAGGATGGCCAAAGCAGAGCTTCTAAATGATTTCTTTGCATTCGTGTTCCTGGACATGAATACAAATACGCATCCCATTGGGACCTTAGGTAAGCCTAATATAGATACCAACCCACCAACTGTTTGTGCTGACCTAGTAAAGGGGCACCTGGAGGGGTTGAATGTATTTAAGTCAACAGGTCCTGATGATCTTCATCCTAGGGTACTTGGGAAATTAACTGGAGTCATAGCAGAGCCTCTGGCACAACTGTTTGAGAACTCATGGCGCTCAGGACAGGTCCCAGAAGATTGGAAAAGGGCCAGCGTGTGGTCCCTGTTTTCAAGAACGGGAGGAAGGAGGAACCGGGTATCTATAGGCTGGTTAGTCTTGCCTCTATCCTTGGCAAGACCTTTGAGAAAATTGTGAAGGATCACATTTGCAGGGGACCAGCGGGTAAAATGATGGTAAGGGGCAATCAGCATGGGTTCATAGCAGGCAGAACCTGCCTGACTAACCTGGTTTCTTTTTACGACTTGGTCACAAAATGCTTGGATGAAGGAATAGAGATAGCTGTTACTTGCATAGATTTTAAAAAGGCCTTTGACACAGTGTCACAACCAATTCTTATAAATAAACTAAACAGTTGCATTGTAGATTATTACACAGTCAGGTGGGTAGAAAATTGGCTTATGGGACACACCCAGAGATTGGTAGTGGATGGGTTGGTTTCTACCTGGAGAAACATGGGCAGCAGAGTCCCCCAAGGCTCTGTCCTGGGACTTGGACTATTCATTATCTTCATTAGTGATTTGGATGAGGGAGTAGAAAGCACCCTGAGGTACACAAACTAGACGGCAGGTAGCGAATCCAGGCTGATTTGGACACGCTGGGGAAATGGGCCAAGCAGAATAAGATGCAGTTTAACAAGGATAAGTGTCGTGTTGCACCTGGGGAGGAAGAATCATCAACACTCCTATAGCCTGGGAGGTACCACTCTAAGTAGCACAACTACGTAGTCGACTCCAAAATGAGCATGAGTTACCAGCATGATGAGGTAATAAGTAAAGCTAACCGCACCCTTTCTTGCATAAGTCGGTGCATCACAAACAGGTCTAGGGAGGTGATACTTCCCCTCTATGCACCATTGGTCAGGCCGC
The DNA here is from genome assembly GCF_030867095.1 of Alligator mississippiensis. Lineage (NCBI taxonomy): Eukaryota > Metazoa > Chordata > Crocodylia > Alligatoridae > Alligator > Alligator mississippiensis. The sequence goes on along the minus strand of NC_081833.1, from coordinate 52,169,381 downwards.
AGCTGGAGCACTGTCCAGTTTTGGGCACCGCACTTCAGGAGGGATGTGGATGGCCCAGAGAGGGTTCAGAGGTGGGCCACTCATCTGGTTAAAGGCCTACAGAAAAAACCCTATGTGGACTGATTGGAAGACCTGAACCTCTTCAGCCTCTGCAAGAGGAGGCTGAGAGGTGATCTCATGGCTGCCTACAAACTTGTTGGGGGTTCCAGCAAGAAATAGGGGATGCAATGTTTACCAGGGCGCCTGTCGGGGTAACTAGAAATAATGGCCACAAACTGGAAGAGAGCAAATTCAGACTGGACATCAGGAAAAAATTCTTTACTGTGAGGGTTGCCAAAATATGGAATAAGCTTCCAAGGGAGGTGGTGCTGTCCCCTTCCTTGGAGGTGTTTAAAAGCAGATTGGATAGGCATCTAGCTGAGGTCATCTGACCCCAGCACTCATTCCTGCCCAGGGCAGAGGTTGTGCTCTCTGATCTAATAGGTCCCTTCCGATCCTAACATCTATGAAACTATGTTTTAAATTTGGGCCTTTTTTTAAAATTACATTGGCAGTTCACTATTAACAGTGTTTTATGGCCTTAGGCTACTGAAAAGTCAAATTTTGATGGCTTTTGTGCCAAAGTAAGCTTTTTTGTTTTTGAAGATAGTGTGTCCTGGACTGAAGTCCCGCGTTTCAAATTTAGTTAAAAATTATGTTGCCCTTTCAGTCTCTTCTGGAGTTGATTCTGAAAGAGAATATCAAAGAATCTATCTGATAGATGCATTTTAGAGTTTAAGCATAACATATTGCAAGGTAAAAGCCATGCATTTTAATAGGAAATAATTAAAATGTGACTGCATACTATGTCCTTGTCCAGCATCCTCTATGCAGACATTGTCGGATTCACACGGCTGGCTAGCGACTGCTCTCCCAAGGAGTTGGTAGTGATGCTGAATGAACTCTTTGGGAAGTTTGATCAAATTGCAAAGGTAGGTTCTGCACTTCTGGTTTTTAAAAGTAGTGTTTGCCTGCATTGAGATGATAACTTTTCTGCAGTTCACAGAAGGAAGGGGTCAGGAGTAGTAACTAAAATGCAGGGTAGGTTGCATCCACGGGAGATTCTGACTTACTTGACTTTCAGCTAATAAAAATCCCAACAATGTAAAGTAAAATTAATTTTAAAGTCATTAGAAGATCAGGAAAGCTGCTTGAAAGCCAGAAGGATGGTTTGTGGGACAAAACCTAAGCTAGTTTTTGTGGATTCTGCTCTAAGGTCTGGCTGCTGAATGTATGAGTCTCTGAGTTACTTAACTCTTTGTTTGGCTAACCCACGTATGAAATGGGAATAGTAAGATTTATCTACAGCCCTGTACAGATGTATTGAGTGGATTCTGCTAGATGCTTTGAGATCCCTTGAAAAGCTTTTTATGTAATATAAAATGTTGCCGTGTTCTTTTGAGTTAGTTACTGTTTTATATAATAACAATTAAAAACTATAAGAGAACTTGTAACACAAAGAGAAGGATTTATTTTCTCTAATGTCTTAAGTTTTTCTTTTCTAAGGTGAAATTATAGTAGCGGTATAATTAAGTGATTGCACTCAAATAAGAGAAATTCTATCCTGTTTTACTGGTATATAGAAGGCAGGGTAGATTTGCACCTTACAGACTAACCAAAGTAGATCTATTTGTTGATTTGTCTGTTACTTGCATGCAATTCAATCTGAAACTGGTAGACTAAAACAGTCTGACATCTATATTTGATATACTTTGTGCCAAAAATGTCAGACTAATACAGCAAAGAGGGACAGAGGGAAAAAATATTGTTTGCGATGGCCTGGGCTGTGTCTACCAGTGTTTTCACAGACATCCATGTCTGTACCTACATTGGTTAAAGAAAAAAATTATAACATGGTAAAGTTAGTGTCCAGCAAGTGCAGTGTATGTTAAACTGAAGATTGAGAAGTCTGCAAGCTGTATGTCCACATGAGCAGATCAGATTAATATTTGCCCCTTTAATTGCATAAGTGATAGTGAGTGTCTTGATTAGGGTTGTCCAACTGGCAGCTCATGAGCTTCATGCAACCTGCAAGCTCCTTCCTGGCTGCCATTTCACCTCCCCATTTGCTCCTGCCATAGCAGGTAGGAGAGGTCTTGGCTGTCCAAGCTGTATGCAGCAAAAGAGGGAGACTGTCCATGCTGCAGGTAGGTCGTGCATATGTCTGGGAGGAATGGGGAGCAGCATGTGATCCCTTGTGGCCTGTACATTGAATAGCCCTGGTCTTGATCAGAAATAGGCTGCAATATGGGGTGGGCTTCAGTCTCATAAGAAGTGCAGTGCTCCTGACTGACTCTGTCATTTCCTTGGCTCGCTGTTCAGTTAACTCTGGCAGTTTCTTGAGGCTTTACCCCTTACTTCTCCTTTTCTTGGTCTAGGCATTGGGATTAGGTTGCTGGGTGTTTCAGCTAGCTGATTCTTATTCAGAGATGAGATGAGGATGAGGAGATGAATGCTGCTATGTCTACTGGATGAGTTGGTGACTGGGTTAACTAGGAGTCTGCGTGCGTCCCAGTGTGGCCCAACTCCACTTGTGGCAGAACAGAGAGGTGCACAGAACAGCCCTCCCTCCTCAGGCTCCTGGTAGCAGTCAGCGGGCTGGATAGGATCAGTTTGTAGGCTGAATACAGCCCATGGGCTGTATTTTGCCCACCCCTTGGCTAAATAGAGGAAGCAATTCCTGGGGCTGGTCAGTAAGGCCAGGAATGTGGATTGATGAACGCAGTGCTCAGTGCTAGTTTGGCTTGAAAGTTGCTGGCAACATCGTACAGAATAATGTTTTTTAAAATACAAAATGCAAGAAACTGCACCCCCAACTCTGGAGTATGGTAATTAACTTTGCACTTACAATTTAGGATGTTTCCAGCATCTCAGAACAGCCCCATAATTCAGTTTCCTGTTGTTCACATCTTCTAGTAAACTCTGCTACATCCAATTTCAGACTTCTAGTTATGCATAGAGATGAAATGGGACTGCTGCAGCAAGTATTTAATTCTGCTAAGACTCATTACCACTATAGTGCTGTTGGAGTCAGTAGATCAAATGCTGGCAGGAAAGGTTTGCAGGATTCAGTTGCTGCTGGAGTCTTAAGAATGGCACTGGTCTGTTTTTTGTGTGTGCCTAGTCCCGTGTAATGATTTTTCTGCTCTCAACCCTGTGAAGGTGATACAGCTTTAAAAGAGTAAAGCTGCATTCATTCTATTGTGTCCTGTGTGACCAGACAAAAAAAAATCTAGCTAAGTTCTGATTCTAGAAATGTATTCTTGCTGAAGAACAAGCAAAGATCAATGCCTGCCTTTCAGAACTTCCAGTGCTTGAATTTCATTTATTTATTTGATTCATATGCTGCCCTTTCCAAAAAGGCTCAGGGTGGCTTACAGTAGGAGACAAAACAATGTATAATAGCAGGTAGAATGTTATGTTTAAAGATCTTTGTTTGACTTAGAAACAAGTATATTTTGAGTTATGCATATAACTGAAGCCTAGATAGAAGCTTTTAATGGGCTTGTAAAATCTTTTGTTGGTAAAGTTCTAAAAATTTCTATGAAGTAGGCAGGAGAAATTATAAATTCTAACTGCTGTTAAAGTATTATGTCATTTTGCTATAAATCATTTAAACAGAAGGAGCTTTATGAAAGTGATTTAATTAAATCTTGATGGATGCGGTCAAATTAAATTGTTAAATGTGCTGTATCACTAGTGCTAAAATAGCATAAGTACATGGTTAAAACCTTTTAAACAATAAGTCATCCTTTCCCACACTTATAGTTTTTCATATAGTACTTCCATGAATTCAGTTCCCATTAAAACGTTACAAGCACTGAAGACTAAGCAGGTCATACTAACCTTTTCATTAAAAGCCATATTGTACACTAAGTCTTATGAATACATGGTATTTCAGTTGCCATTAGCTTTTTTGTGCTGCAGAAGTTAAGGTAAAAATAGAAACTTTGTGAAAATGATTTGAAAAGATAACTGTGAGCATTTTTTGAAATTTCAGAAAAGTTAATGGTTGAATTGCCTTTATAATAGTAGAGTTTATTTTTATATAATATTTCAGAAAAATAATCTCAGCATTCCACATCTAATTTTCTAGCGTAAGTACACTGTATATGTTACAAGTTATCCTGCTATCAGCACCAGTAGATAAGAGGTTTGAACTGAAGAAATGTAAAAAGTTTGGACTCTTGCAAAAAGTCTGAAAATAGTTTTCATTAAGCCCTACAAAATTTTATTTTGCCATTCTAGTGTATCACCCTGATTTTGTAACATTTTGAGAGATGAGTAATGTGGCTACATAAGTATACAGTAATCAAATTGGATGTTTTTAAAACAAAATGATGGAAACATTTAATGAAAATAAGACCAAACTTAAGTTCATTGAAAAATTCAACTTAATTTTCTTGGGTATATCAGTACGTCTAGACAAGGATTATACTTCGAAGATAAATGATCGAGTACAAGAAAACTATGATAGGATTATATTATACTTGGAGTGTTTTGCTTGTGAGAAGAAAAGCCAGAGTAAAGATTGAAGATGTTTTAGGAATCAAGTCATGCCAAGCCAAAAAAAAATACTATTGCTCTTTACTTCACAAATGTGTAATAGAAACATAGACTAAGTGATTTTCCCCAAATTACCAAAAAAAATAAAAATAAATAAATAAATAAAAAAAAATCCAAAAAAAATCCATGGCATAGCTGTGAATTGAGCCCAATTCTTTGGAGTCTCAGTCTAGCACCTTAACCGTAAAAACATACTTCCCCCTATAATCTATTAAACAGAAAAGGTATGTGGCTGCCTAGCTACTGTCATGGTTATACTGAGAATCTGCAGGGTGGCCCAAGACAATAGAGAACATGGGGTGTTCTCTCACTGTTCTGAGTGCCTGATTAGTCTTCCCTTTCCCAAGACGTTTGTTTAATCTAAATGAATGTCTTGAAGCTAAACATCACAAGTAATCACCTTTTGCTCTTCTACTGGCAATAAAGAACAGCAGTCTCAACTGAATTGCTGCTCTGTGATTAGCTTCTAGCAGTGGAGAAGTATCATGCATGTTGGCTTTCCTCTTCAGTCAACTGAAAATATCTTCAGCAAAGTTGCTGGGGTGATTGTTTTGTTCCTTCTTTCTTTCCCCAAGTCTTGGCTAGCATTGTGATAAGACACAATACTTTATCTACTCAGCTAGTGTTTCAAGATTCTACTCACCCCAAGTAAATATGCTATTTTTTAATGTTTTTCTCATAATAAAAACCCCAGTAAAAGAAATAGGTTTTGTCCTTCAGGTGGTAGGTTCCTGACTCTTTTAATGAAGCCTTTTTACAGATTTCTGGCTTTAAGTTTAGTTAGGGTTTATTTCAGTAATTCAGAAGTGATAAAGGCAAGAGGAAACAAAAATAAAAAACCTCTTTGATTTTGAAGGGAGAGGGAGAATGTCTTTTATTTCAGCCAGCATTAAATGGGGCCAAACTTTTCTTCCAACAGTACTGACAATGGATTGCTCCTGTGCTATGTGCCTATCTGCAATGTTTTCCCCCCCCCTTGTTATTGTTCTTTGTTTTGATTTTGCAGGAAAATGAATGCATGAGAATAAAAATTTTGGGAGACTGTTATTACTGTGTCTCAGGCCTACCTGTATCATTACCAGTTCATGCCAGGAATTGTGTGAAAATGGGACTTGACATGTGTGAAGCTATAAAGTATGTATAGTAACAAACTTTATAACATACATCCAGAATATATGGATATAGCTTTGAATTGCAGTGTTGAATTTTTTAAGAAAGCTATGAAGCTATTGGATAAGGTTTTTCTTAGCCTGTGCTGTGGACAGTCTGGAATAAGGATTCTCAATCAAGGCACCAGTACTTGAGAAAGTTATCTATAGCATCAACCTGACATTCAAGTAGCATAGAATGGTTTAATTATATATAAGATACATTTAGGAAGCCAAAGAGATTTAATTATCTTCTTTAAAAATCTTTTATCTGAAATGGTGTGAAGTGTAGCCTAAGGGTGATATTTCTAAAAGCATTCAGTTGGCCTAAATCCATTCCCCTTGACTTTAGTGGGAGACATGTTACACCACTGCTATGGGCTTTTGACAATGCCAGGCTAAATTCTTATCAGCATGAGACTGATTCTCATCTATATTCTAATTTGAATGCAAAAGACATTGCTGTTCTGAGCCCCCATATGCAGTTAGCTGAGATTTAATTCATTTGTTTATTCTCTCTTTGGAAGATCAAAGCCACACTATTATTATATTTAATAAAATTAAAAAATACTTAAAATACACAGATCAGAGGAACTCTTGATGAAGAGCATCTTTGGTTAATTATAACAAATCTCTACTTTTCTTACTGTCCTCAGCAATTTTCAGTTTTACATATGCTTTCCAGTAAGTGGAAAACAATTAAGTACTGTGGAGGAAAGTATATGTCTGGGAAGTTTGTTAATTATCTAGTAATTTCCTTCTCCCATAGGCAAGTGAGAGAAGCTACTGGAGTAGACATCAATATGAGAGTTGGTATTCATTCTGGGAATGTGCTTTGCGGTGTGATCGGACTCCGGAAATGGCAATACGATGTTTGGTCTCATGATGTTTCCTTAGCAAATCGTATGGAATCTGCAGGAGTACCTGGGTAAGGATCTTTGATTTCAGTGCTGCTTCAGTTCCATAAGGAAAGTTTTCATAGCTGTTTCTGGAACTATAAATAAGGGAGGTTATAAATGGGCAAAAATGTGCATTTATTACAGCTGTTTAAAATATTGGCATTGTCTGATAATTTCCTTCTAAAAATTATCTATAGAAATTATAGAATTAAATAGCTGTAATCTTGTGTGAATGAATGCCACTTATGCAGCTTTTGACTTTTCTGGAATCTCATAAATTTTGTGTCCAGTAGTATACTATATACTGACCTATTTGATTCATATTATACACGAAAATATCTATATTTGTGATCTGATAGAGAAACATACACACAGCGCTTCAGTGGACAACTCAGTGTTGTATAATTACCTAGTGTTTCTGTTGATAACATAAGCCAGGCGTGAGCATGTGTACACATGCATATGCCTATATAATTTTAAAAATTGAGGGCTATAATTAGATCCAGAAACCCAAGGCAGGCATTTTGATGTATAAATTATAATTTTGTGTTGTTCATCTATAATGGTTCTCTCTCTGCAGTCCTTTTCTTCAGCGGGTGGCAAAGCATTTTACAAAGGAAAGTATGTTTGTTGATATAACTTTTGTAGATGGAGAAAATGAGGCAGACCTGTGAAGTGACTTGCCCAGAGTTGGGGGGGGGGGGCGGTGGTTAGTAGAAGAACCAGGGAACAGAACTGTTTTTTCTTTTGGCTCACAGGCTAGTGCCTTATCTGTTATTCCATGCTGCCTCTTTTCAGTACTCAATAAAAATAGCATGTAACCAAAATATGTTTAAAAGACAGCTATTTATTATTTATTTATTTAGAAAGAAGCGACTTTCATTTTCCAATAACTGTAACTAATAACTGAAATTCATGCTGTGAGTTGCACATGCACGCTGATTATTATTGTTTGTATTATGATCAAAGCACATCAGGCGATACAGTCCCAAAAATATATATCATCTAAACAGACTATGCAAACTCAGGCTGGAGGGGAACTGGGATGTAAAAGGTGAAGCGATTTCCTGGAGACATCTAGCATGGAGCCCATGTCTTCGAACTCCCAGTCAGTGTCCTGTCCCCTGCACCCTTCTGGCTACGCCTAACATTGCATTTTGGGAGCAAGTTGATTATCTTGCAAGTCACATGCCTGTATATTATGATATTATAGATACAGTTTTGCACAGCAACATGATTGCATGTTCAGCATAATGATACAGGTTTCCTCCACGGTTTTGCCAACCACGATTTTGAGTATCTATGTTTAATATTCTATATACCATTTTGGCTACCACAGTATACAGTTTTGAGTAACCACAGTTTTCTGTGGCCATGCATCAGTCCTCCATCTGCCATTTTTCCCATAAGCCTTTTGTCTTGCCAACCATGGTTTTGCCAACCATGGGAACTGTCAGGAACCTAGCCCCAGCAGTTGGCAAGGGAAACCTTCGTAAATGCTGATATGAGAGCTAGAGTTATATGGCCTACTTTCAGCAAGTAAGCCAATTCACCAAGCACCAAGGAAATTAATTCCAGCTCTTTTCTCTTGCTTGTCCCCAAGGCTGGAGATAGAAGTTACACATAAACCAGTTTAAGTGATCAGAAACTGGTTTAAACCCAGAACAGAACAGAAGTTCAGTGCACATAAACCAGTTTTAAAATGTCTGAAACTGGTTTAAGATAAACGTGATTGAATGTAGTATCAGACTTAACTGATTTGAGTCAAACATCTTTATAGAACTTTTGTCCCAGACCCCTTCTGGGTTCAAGTTAAATTACAGTCCTCCAGTATCCCAGGATGCTTTGCAGCCCTGGGGTAGGCTGTGCTGTCTGTCTTGGCAGAGCAGGGTTAGCCCCGCCCACTGCTCCCTAGCTATAGCAGTGAGGACTGGCTGACAAGTGGGTGGGGTGGGAAACTGGGCTGGAGAGTAGCCCATGCCAGACTTTTCCTCTGTTGGAGTGGATGGGGCAGGGGGCATGGGCCAGCAGGTTCACATGGAGAGGAGGGAGGGGGGTTTAAACCCCCTCCATGGCCAACAAGATCCCCAGCCCAGGTCTGTGCGTGGGAGTCTGCCATACTTCTGCCCTCCTCCCACCCTGCTCCATGCTCCAGTGGAGGGCTTGGCTATGCCTGGCCGGGACTGGCAGGGTGAGGTGGGAAAGTAGGGTTTAATCCAGTCTCCCTCACCCCTCCCACTGGCACAGGAACCTAGCTGGGGTCTGCCTGGTCTCCCCCTTCTACTTGCCCCTCGAGCAGCAGCGAGCATGGCCAGACACTGGCCGGAGGTGAAGGGGGGAAGGGAGGGCCACACAGGCAGAAAGCCAGGCAGACCCTGGCTGGGGTCCTGTGCTGGCAGGAGAGGGGAGAGAGCGGGGGTTTAATCCCCTTCCTGGCCCCCGCTTTGCCTCAAGCCTGTGTCTGGCCTCACCCCCTGCTACTTAAGCTGTGAGTGGGGGTGAGGGAGGGGAAGCCAGGCAAACCCGGGGGTCTCTGCCAATGGAGGGAAGTGGGGTTTAATCTTCCTCCCTACCCCGCTTTGCCTCATGCTGCTGGACGCTGACTGGGGCTGGCATCTGGCCACGCCCCCTACTGCTTGGGGACAAAACTGGCAAGGGCTGCTTCCCTCCTCCCCCTCCAAGCATGCCCTGGCTGGGGACTGTGCCTATCTATCACCTTGGAGTCGTCATTGATGCCACAATGACCATGGGCTGACAGTGTGGGGAAGCGGTCAGGAAGGCCAACCATATCTTGTCGTGCATCCTCAGATGCATCTCAAGCAGGTCCAAGGAGGAGATCCTCCCCCTCTATGCAACACTGGTCAGGCTGCAGCTGGAGTACTGCGTCCAGTTCTGGGCGCCACACTTCAGGAGAGATGTGACCAATATGGAGAGGGTCCAAAGGAGGGCCACCACCCACATGATCGGGGTCAGCAGGGCAGGCCCTACGAGGAGAGGCTGAGGGACCTGAACCTGTTCAGCCTCCAAAAGAGAAGGCTGAGAAGGGATCTAGTGGCAGTCTACAAACTAGTCAAGGGGGACCTTAGGCTGCTCTGGATTTCTCTGGTCAGCCAAGGAAGCCTTTTGGCCACTTTTCCCCACATTGGGATTGTCTCCCTCTGTGCCCGAAGGATCGTTTCCTTAAGGCACAGCCACTCAGGTAAAGTCCCTGAACAAATCCAATACATTTATCAACATAGTTTCTGTCTTGGGTCTAAATGAATAGATTGAAGTTAGCCTTCTATGACCAGCTCTTATGACTTGATAACTGTAATCTTCTTAAACATTGTCATCTTTATGGTATGTCATCATTTATGGCATCTGCAGGGCAATTTAAATGAAAGGGAGAAGACACCCATATACTTTATTTTGGAACTGGATGTGTGAGTCCTGATTTTAGAGAAGAGCATTTGATACAGTTAGTCCTAATCTGCAGCTGAGCAAATTCTTGAATTGACCACCAAAAAACAGATGCTGTGCTTCAGTATATTTGAAAACATTCATGAACAATTTAGCTGCAAGGGGTGACTCTTTAAATGAGCCCCAGGTTAATCTGGGCAGGTCACCTAGCACATTACAACAGCTACTTGAAATCACTGATTGATGAGGGCATCTTCTAAGAATTTGGCTTAGAAAGTCTGCATAGCTTGGAGATGGTTCAGCTGAGGTAACAGTTGCAATTAAAACTTTCAGGCCAATTGTCAGGAAACAAAACAGAAACATGTCCAGTCACTAAGTGGTAGACAGAATTGGGGTTCAGACCTCTCTATTACAAATCTTTGCCTTTTGGCTCCCGAAGAGCTGCACATAGGGCTTCCTGGCCTGCCTCCTGGGGAATCTTTTTGGTCAGTGATCTCAAGCCCTGCCTAATTTATTTTCACATGAGCACCTATGCAGCAGAAGGGAATGGGGAGCAGTGATTAATCCCTTTTGTACTGTTATCAGGCAAGTCTTTGGACTTTGGCCCAGCTACCCTTCTAGAAGAGAGCAGCCGAAGTTCTCTTCCCAGCTCTGTTACAACTTTTTGAGTAGTGTTTTGCCTCCCTGTGCCACATTTACTCTATCTGTGAGTGTCTGGAGATCTACAGCTGGAAAGCAGAATCAGTGCAAAAGGTGGCTGTTTTTATTACCACATTTAACCATTCTGCTCTTTCACTGTGTGGTTCCCTGGAATGGTTTTATCCAAACACTTGATTTCATGTGATTGATTAATTTAATTACATATTCCTGACCATGCACACACAAGCAAAATACATATATGGCAGTATTTGCAGCTCCCATTAGGTGATGGTAGACTTCTGATTGTTCCATTCGGAATTGTTCTCCTTGGTAATAAAACTCCCTAAGGATTTGCTGTAGCCGACCTTCCAGATTTTCTTTCTCTTTCTGCCTTTCCCCTATCCTACTATATTTTGCTTTCGTTTCATAATAATATTACTTAGCTCTGGGAAGTATTTTGAGACAAATATGTCTCAAATATGTTAAAATATGTTAAAATATGTTAAAATATGCCTTTTAACCAAATATGTGGATCCAACTTGGGTTGTGTTGTATAAATGTGCTCTCCTGGATTGCAGGTACTGCTCAGATACCTGGCAGGGCCCTGGACTTGACTGCCAAAGCACAAGGCTGTTGAGAAGCACAGAAATGCCAACAGCCCCATTGAAATGTAAATGAATTTCTTAGGCTGACCTTTCTGTAAGTGTTTGAGTCTTGGTTTTCTTTCCTTTGCAGCCGTGTACACATCACTGAAGCCACCCTAAAACACCTAGGCAAAGTTTATGAAGTGGAAGAAGGGAATGGACACCAGAGAGACCCATACCTTAAAGCAAATAACATCAAAACTTACCTAGTGATTGACCCAAGGGTAAGAATATGCCTTTTAAATATATATAGTGTTTGCGTACGTGCATGTGTGATGTTTGGATCAAGAACAGAATTCAAATGTGCATCTGGTATGTAGGGAATTGAACTCAGGCTTTAAAACACTCTGGCTTTAAAAACATGTTTCTCTATTGTTTTAATTTACCCGATCAGTCTGAATGCAATAGGAAGTTCATAAAATGATGTGCTCCAATTACTAGAACAGGGGTGGGCAAAATACAGCTCCTGAGCCAGATCCAGTCTGCCAAGGGATTTTATCTGGCCTGTGGCATGTCCCTTGGCCCCTACCCAGCTCAGGCTTGGGGGGCAGCACCGGCTGTGGCATGTGTGGCCAGTCCTGCTGCCCCTGGGCATGAAGTGGTTCTGGGGTAGTGGTGGCAGCTTCTTCCAGTTGCTTCTGCTAGTGTTGCTGCTGCTGGACCTAGCCCCACTGTGCCTGGGCACCCTGGATGGTCTACCCTGCACCCACCATATGGGGGGGCGGAATGGAACTGGCAGGCAGAGTCTCCATGAAGACTGGCCTGGGACCCCCAAAGGCAGGAGGCACTTGGGTGGGTGGGTTGGGGCCACGGGGATGGCACCTGGGAGTGGAACAGGTGGGTGGTGCCCTGTCCAAGGCCAGGGCCTATATCATGAGGCTGGGGCTGAACTGCAGTGATAGCACAGGGCCAGAGCTGAGCTGCAATCTGCTCTCCAGAAGGTGGATTGTGACCACCAGCCTGACCCAGGAGGGGGCAGAGAGCATGCCCATGCTCCTGCTGTCTGTGCCCCATGATCCTAGCCCCTGCCTACCTGCCCCACTCCTGGATGCCACTCCCCACCCACCCAGCCAAATGTGTCCTGCCTGCCTGCTCTCTGTTGCCGCCTACCATATAGGAAGCTGTTGTAGAGGAGGTGATGGGTGCTGACCCAGCCAACAACAGCTCACCAAAACTCCGTAAGTGGCCCTCCAGCTGAAATAATTGCCCACCCCTGCACTAGAAGGAGACAAAGAAACACTCATTTTTTAATTGTTTTTTTTGTTTTGCTCATAAATCGGTTTGTGCCAACAAGTTTTGCACAAAACTAATATACCAGTCCTGAATTCCAAATAAAATTTCTTCTGTACATTGTACTCTAAACACTATCTGAAAATCCGCGAACATAACAATGCGAGTGTCCACTGCCTGTAGGAAAACCTCTTTTGAAAGCTACCTGTGCCTGCTGTATTTGCCTCTGTAGTGTATAGCCAAATGCTGACTTTTCACTTAAAACCACTTCTTCCTGAAAGGGATACTCACACCCAGGTTCTACTTAAATACTGAGATTGTACACCCAACCACTCACCCACTTTTAGCCTTTCCTCATCATCTCATGTAGGAGGTGGAAAATAGGCTTAGTGCGACTGATGTGTGAATTAACTCTCAAGTCCCAACCATGAGCCTTTCCTCACCAGTTCACATAATTCACTGTGATTCATTTATTACCATAACACAGGAGGAAAGTCTGTAGTACCCAATAATTCCTGCCTTTCATTGTGTTCCCAGAGCAGAAATTAGATACCCTGATGGTCAGTCCTGTGTTTGACTAATTCTTTTAAATTCCCATTAAAAGTCAGAATTAAGAAAATTTAATAGCCACACCAGAGCATACAGACAGTAAAAGAGCATGTGTCTAAAACATGGCAAAACCACCATCAGTGTAGCTGTTTTCTTTTGCTGTTACTTGTTTTTAATTCCTCCTCCCTGCCATTTCTTTGAGCTCAGTGACAGTCACACATAACTTGAGGTGTGGTCACTAGCTGGTACATCTGAGCTATGCACTTTGCGTGTGCAAGAATTGTGTTGGCAAGTGAGACAGCTGCATGAATCTGCAGTTGGGTGTTTAGGGTTTTCCTCTTTGGCCAGCTGCATCAAAACCTACAGGAGCATGGAACGGATTTGGGTAGCTTCCAAGGAGGTGCCTGTGATCACAGATTATTTTCAGATGCATAGGGAAGTGCATCTCAGAGGTCACACAACTTTGTCATTTTTTACCTTATCCTTGCCCTTAACTGGTTGTGTTACTTCTCCTGGGCAGCCACATTCCAGGCTGGGAAACATACTGTATTGCTCCTACAGTTCCGCTCTGCAGAGGCCACACACAAGCCCTGATAAGCTATTGATCAAAGATCAGCTAAGTGAGCAGGCCCATCACCCACGCACATGTTAGGTACAAATCCAGCTCTTAAAATGGTCCAATGGTTAGTAGAGTTCAGATGGCTGCTTCTGTGCTGCATTTGATGCTAATTGTGGGATGATGCAGGATCTTAGCTGGGATCCCCAATGCACATAGTCTGGTGGCTTCGAGAAAATGCCGTCTCAGTGCTTCATTCTCCTTCAGTGACTTACATGGCAGGTTACCTTTTTGGAAGGTAGGTGATATTGTAACTGCTGGTTACCTAAGTACAACTAGGCAACTGTTGGCTGCACTGGAATATTGACAATTTTGATTTGGTGTTTGTGACAGGGCGCTTGGTGTGCCTATCACTTCAAGAGAGTGTGCAGCCTGCAGGTGTGGCAGGGGGCTGGGCTCACCTGGGGAGGCAGGCCTTGGAAGTGGTAGGCCTGGGAGCAGGGGTGGGTAAGTCTGTAGCCCAGACAGGGGTAGAGGCTGGGCACAGGAGCCCTGGAATGGGGGAAAGCGGCCCAGAGATCAGGGCCAGGGGCCCACAGCTTGGAGAGGGCAGAGGCAGGGCACAGCAGCCTGGGGATTGGAGCACATTGGCCCAGAGATTGGGGCCAAGGTCCCAAAGCACAGATGCAGAGGCAGGTGCCTGCTAGGTTGGGAAATAATGCCTGGGGCCAGCTTGTATGGGAAAAGTGCTACATGCAGGAAAGCTGTGCCCAGAAATATCCCTGAGCAGTGAAGTGCCCAAGAGAAGCAGGTAAGCCTAGAAAACAAACTGGGGAGTAGCCGTGGTGAATAAAGTGCCTGGACAGGGAGGCCTAGTTATAGGGCTGAGGCTGTGGCCTGGAAGGACTGGTGATCAATAACACCTGCAAGGCATGGGTGTAGTTATTGGGGAGGACAGAGCCCATGTAATTAGCCCTGAAAGCTACAGGTGCCTTGGGGGCATAGATGAGCCGAGAGGTCCCACTCGACTTAGGGCACAAACTGAGGCCAGCAGGGTCCGGGAGGAACCTGCTAGTGGCTGCAAGTGACAAGAGTTCACTCCAAGACCATGAGTCTTAGTATCCCTTCCTTAATATCTTAATAAAAGCAAAGCATGGAAGGCAAGCAACCAAGGGAGGGCATCTTAGAGATCGAGCCGGGAAGGAACCATATGGTCACCACCCCTGGGGGCCCGGCCCTCTTGCAGTGTTTTACCAACAAGGAAAAAACACAGGAGGAAAAAAAAATAGCTCTTGCATCGTCTTCCTTAGGAATTGCTTAGGAAGAAACACAGGAGAGCTATCTTCAATTAATAATTAGTGTAGCCATTCTCTCCCCTCCCCCCCCCCCCCATGTCAGAATTTATGGCTTCCTGACTTGCATCTGCTTTAATAATTTACTGGATTGTACACAGAGTTTATTGCATTTGTAGCACATATGCTATTTGAATGTTTGTCATGGTGACTCGGTAGACCTCTTGAAATGGCTCTTGCACACCTGATGATGCCTAAGATGCTAGGATGTAACTATTGATTGATGCAGTATCAAACTAGTGATTGATGCTCGTATTATAGCCATTAGTCTTTTTGCCCTGCCTGCTTTTGGTCCTGTGGAAGGAAGTTTTGTGGCCTTTGACCCAAAACTGTTGTACAGGGGATATAATCCCCATTGTAATCTGGAGCTGAATCTGCATTTTGCAGAACTGTCTCCTTTGCCCTCCTAGTCACTGTATTGTTCCCTTTGAATCATGTACCGAAGACGTATGGCAGAAGCTTTTGGTTTTGCTCACCTTCTGCCTCTTCTCAAGTGGAGAAAATCCCTTCAGTTGTCTGTAAAGCTCTATGGTTTGTGATTGGCCAGGAAGCCAGAAGATGGAATCAGAGCTCAGTTTTGCAGGCAGGGAGATTTTGAGGACAGCTCAACAGATGGGGAATCAAGGCTCATATGGTACAAGCTTCTGGGCTCAGCTGATTTTTCTGATATTTTAACTTTGGCATTGTCTCCTTTTAGTCCAAACAAAGCACTTCAAACAATCATCTTCCTAAAGCAAGGGTGAACGATGGGCTGAAGATGCGAGCCTCTGTCCGAATGACACGTTATCTGGAGTCTTGGGGAGCAGCTAGACCCTTTGCCCACCTGAACCACAGAGAAAGTGTGAGCAGTGAATCTTCAGCTCCGCAAGGGAGGCGAAGAAAGGTGAGGGCTGAAGTTGCACTCCAGGTTTTGTGCTGTTCCTCCCTATTTGTTGTGGAGAATTTAAGACTTGTGATTGGTCTCTTCGCTGGACTTGTTGCCATTTTAGGTATTTCGATTTGTACAAAATGCCAAACAGATGCCTGTCTGTGCACAGTCAGTCAGTGTTCCCTTTAAGGAGTAGTGGTCCGTGAGCGCGCCACCTTGGTCCAGCATGGGGTAGTTATCAAAGGGGCCTGGAGGCCGGGGTCGGGGGCTGGAGCTGAGAGGCTGGGGCCAGGGGCTGGAGCTTCCCAGTGCTCCGCTTCCTCGCATCAGGGCTGGGGAATGGGGCACTTCCCTGGAGCCGGCAGAGCCCAGCAGCCCTCTGCCCCAGCCGCCATCCCTGCCTTGCCTCACCTCAGGGAGGAGCCACTGCCTGCCCCAAGTGAGGCTCTGCCAGCTCTGGGACACTGCAAGAAACACCCCTTGAGGCAACGCGGGGGAGTGGAGCAGTGTCCCGGAGCCGGCAGAGTCTCACTCGGGGCAGGCAGTGGCTCCTCCCTGAGATAAGGCAAGGCAGGGAAGGAGGCTGCGGCGGGGGGCTGGCATGGGCTCCGCCGGCTCCAGGGAAGTGCTCCACTCCTTAGCTTTGATGCGGGGAAGCGGAGCACTTCTGCGGAGCTGGCGGAGCCTGCAGCAGGCTCCCGCCCCCACCTCTCCTGGTGCGTGGCCTTGAAAGGCTGTGCGCGGCCACACTTTTAGTTGTGTGCAGCTGCACACATGCGCACCTTAGAAGAAACCTTGCAGTCAGCATCCTTAGCAAAACAGCAAAAAAAAAATGGCTAATGCCCAGCAGAACAAGGCCTGTTGCTGCTAGCAAACCAGTTGCAAAAACCTTAAGTTCTGCTTCTCTCAGACATTTTTGTATCCTTGGCACCCTCCACCCAGTCTGTATACAAGAGCATCCATCCCAGCCTCTGAGAACCCTGGACACTCATTTAAAGCCAAACAAACCGGCCCATCCAATTGCTCCAAATACACAAAAGTCCTGACAGTTTAAAGAATGGATTCCCATTTTCTAAAAGCCAAAAGGAATAGCTGGACCTGGCGGTCGGTGTGCCCTAAAGTTTATCAAAACTGTATTATCAGCCCAAGAGAGGGGAGTGAATTATTAGAGGAAAATTCTATCCTGTTCTTTTTTCTACTTTGGCTCCAATTCTGATTCCTCTGCTGATCTCATTTGTTGCATGTTATGAAGATGAGAGAAGAGATTGGTAATAAAGCTGGGCAGCAATCTTCCACCTCTGGTTAGAAAACAATTGTCAAAACAGAAATGACTTTGCTAGAAAGGGAACATTTTAGTGAATTCTGCCAATCTGAACACAGTGACCATTTTGAAATGCTTTTCCAGCCATCTTAATATTTTTAAAATAAAAAAATTGTTATTCTAAATGATTTTGCATTTTGAAATTGTAGTTAAAGTAAAAATATTTTTAAAAATATTTTTGAGATTTTTTTTTTTTTTTTACTTCATTCTGATTCAGTGTTAAAACTTTAAAAAAAAATTCCCATGGGACAGTGAAACTGATCTTGGAAACTTAAATAGCATTATCCATGTGGCTATTTGATCTCTGGTTTTGCCAAAAATTAAGCCTGTGTCTATCTTTGGCACGTATCTAAATGTTTTTCCCAATGAAGGCCACAGGTAGACAGTGACTACATAAATGAATTGATTTGTTAAAAGCCCATCCAGGCTAAACGGATAGTTTTGTCTTACTGAGAAGAGCCGATGCTACCCAGTACTTCTAGATTATCATCTGTTCTTTTTGGATCTTAACTTTCCTCCGGAGATTCACTAGACTTATTTTGTTTCACCTGAAGGTGAATACTACAGCTTCCTTCTGTACTCCTCATCTTATATTTAGTATAGCATTTACATTAACTACCGTGTAGAATGGAATTATTTCATTTTTGGAGGGGAGGGGGGCTCAGACAAGTGAGTGAAGAAGATTCTTGTTACATGAATGTCTGAAACTAAGCTATGCATTCAGTGCTGATCAAGTTTCATGTAATATCCTGTACAATACCTCTGTATCACTTCTGTGGCTAGTAGTCTAGTGGAAAATAAACATCTGCTGTATGATTTAAATTAGCTCTTCACACTTATGTTGTCATGGGTGTCTGGTTGACTTTTTCTTTAAGTATATTTAAAATCATCTCTTCAGTTTTTATTAGATGATTGTATTAAATGTGTTCTCAATTTTTCCCTTTTTAGGAAATACCTTTGCGTATGGCAGGTCGTCTGAGGACTTCAGATAGGTAAGTCAAGTAACTTTGTTACTTACTGTATGGTTTTGGGGGTCCTTTTGCTGTTTGATGCACTCCTAATTATAGGACTTAGATATTTATTTAAATAAAATCCAGACAACTGCTGCATGTAGCTAAATCCAAGATGACTTTGAATTTAAGATGACCCCAATAATTAGATTCCAGACACGTAAAATTATAAATTTATTATAATTTTCCATGTCCAGAATCGAATGATTGGAGGGTCATCTTAAATTTGTCTCTGCTTTTGCAAGGGGAGCAGGGGAAGGAGTGAGGAAAGCAGAGTCAAAGAGGCAGGCAGGGAGAAAAGAGAGGCAGAGGCAAAGCAGGGATGGAGGCAGGCAGGTAGGGTGAGGGGGAAGAAAGGGTGGGGGCAAGCAAGGGCAGGGGAAGCAGGCAGCCTGTTCTCCATCCTTTGCCCCTGTGGTGCTTTCCCCTTCACCACTTCCCTATTCCTTGCCTCCCTGCCCACCTTCCCCCTCAGCTGCTTTACCTACTGATCAGGACTCAGGGTGAGTCCCAGAGCTGGTCCTACCCCACACTGCAGGGAGCAGCTATGCAGGGAGTCCAGATCTGCAGCGGACAGATTCCTCCTTCCCTGCTTGGCTTCCCTTCCACCTCACCCATCCACCCCCTTGGGTGGGAGCAGGCTCCAAGGAGGAATCTGCATGCTGTATAGCTGGGCTTCCTGAAGAGCTGCGTTTTGCAGTAGCAGGAGTGACTCTGGAGCTTCCGGATGCTTGCTACAGCTGAATTGCATTGCTCCAGCTGGAAGCCGGGAGGAGCGGCTTTGTGGGTCACCCAGCTGGCTGGAGACACAGCAGCATGGGATTTCCTTCTGTCCTGCCTGGATTTCTGCCAACAAGGGAGACAAAGAGCAGGGCATAAGGAAGTCAGGCAGGGAGAGATGCTGGAAATGGGAATATGCATGTTGCCAATGCTGTCCCTGCCCCAGCTGTACTCCCTGCACGGGCGCTTCTCCTAGCTCCCAGCAGTGATACTTGAATCTGAGGCAAGCCTTTGTTTTCCCCATGGTGAAAGGGGAAAAATACCTCATATTGGAATCAAATGCGGTAGCTCTATTGTACCCTAGGTTTAAGGGGTTCCAATCAGGTCTACACTGTTTTTAAAGGAAGTTTCAAGTTCCTAAGAAATAATTCAGTTATTTAGGACATATATTTAAAATATTACAACATTTTTTCTGTCCTCTTGATAGTCCCTTCACTCGAGTATTACTGGATTGCATTTCATTTGAGGAAGTAGAACAGGGTACAGCAGGGAAGAGAGGTGAAAAAGGAGACAAAGATCAGCAGAAAACAACTCCATATGTGCTGCTAGCTTAGGTTATCATCTGTTTAATAATAGGGAACACAGGTTCTTCTGTTCCTATGACCTGTTAATTATTTGTCTCATGGTAGCACTTGTGTGATTTAATCAGAGTGGGAGGGAGGATCCACTGTGCTAGGTGCTGTGCAAACCTGTCCCTGAGAGCTAGTAAACTAGAAAAATAGTCAACATGCAGCACCAGCATTGGTTTAGCATAAGAAACAGACTCTTCCTTGGAGAATAACTTTGTTAACTTTCCACTCTTAGTGCAGTGGTTATGTCAGCACTTGCAAAACCCCAAGCTAGTGTTGTGCTCTAATTTATCCCACTGTTTATCCTACTCTATGGGCCAGTCAGGCCTGGGGAAGTTTATGTAGTGCCCCTGCTGCTCCCCATATTCATAATAGCAAGCCTTGGCCATTGCTTTATATGGACTTTGTTAAAGGAACGTATTGTCTTGTTCTCCAGTTTGCTCATTACATCATTCCAAGATATACTGGATGTCTGAGGCATTTTAATGTGTTATTGCAAGTTTACTGCTCAACCTGAATAGAAGAAATTGTAAAATCCAACTTTTAGACATTGTGTTTAATCTTGAGATGCCTCTTAGCTGTGCTTATGCTCTATGTAATTCAGAAACTACTATCTTTTAATGATAAATTTTGCAGTAAATGTATCACAAGACTAAACAAGCCATATTCCCCATGCATTGCTAATGCTACCTTTAGCTTTTAAACTTTTACATAAACTGACTTCATGTTAATAGACTTTTGCACTGCAGAATTTGGCATTTCAGACTTCTTTAGTAAGCTAAATAAAATAAAAGGAAGATTATTCAGCTTAACAACTCACTGAAGATAGGGTGCCTTCAAAATTATTTTGTTTGAATGAGTAACTTAATGGTTATTAATTCATCTGTTAAAGCTGCTGTCTTGCGTGAATGTGTGTTCCTTCCTTGTGTGTTAGTTTGTATAGATTTAGATGTATGTAATTGTATTCTTCTTGAGTTGTAAACTATAAATATTCTTTTTTGTCTTTTTATTCCTGTAAGTACAGAATTCTCTCCCTCTGGAATTCTTAATGTCTAATATGTCCTCACTAACCCCCTTTGTTTTTCTACAGAAAAGTAAGAAGTGGGTTTTTTTGCAAGGGGATGGGTAACTTCGAAGAGATTCATTCCTTTTTCATTCTTGCGTTAGCAGTAATTGAATGTTCCCAGTAGTTTTTTACTTATTTATTTCTTTTAGGTTTCAATAAAGGTAAATATATTTTTGTATTTATAGCATCTGAATTTAACCTTATTTTATAAACAAAAGTCTCAAAATTAATTATGCCTGTTTTTAAATTATTTTTTAGAGCTTATTTTGGAGTTGGTACATCACATAGTAAAATCACAATAATAAACAATAGTAGCAGTATGAGACAACCCTTTTATGCTTATATCGTGCAGCATACTTTGAAAGTTTGGGTAGAGATAAATCCCTTTTTATAAGCCACAAATTTGCTTTGTTATATACATATATTTTTTTCTCAGAAATACATCTCAGAAAGGAAGGCTGGAGGAAGATATTTATGATGAAATGATGTCAACCATTGAGGGTCTTAGTTCGACCAAGTATGTATTATTTTATTATCTTCTTCTTGGATCTGCTTTTCTTTTGAGCAAACATGTATTCTTAGTTTTAAAACTAGATGTAACCTCTGCTCTGCTTTCCAGAACCAGCAAGAGATTAAGTAATTGTCTTGGCTTTTTCTGTTGCTTGTTTCTTTTTGGTTGGGTTTTTCTTTCTTTCTTAATTATTCCTCGTTTCTAACTTGATTACAGTGTGTTCTAGTATAGCTTAATAACATTGTTCTACAGTAAAATTCTGTCCAGGGACAATATTTTATTTCTGAGAAAATGAAGAAATTGTACCTGGAAACAGATCATGTCCAATGCAAGTGCTCCATACGGTACTGTACAGTGCTCTAGCTGAAAAAAAATGTTATTAAAAAGCCTAGACATTACTTTAAGTATCTGGGCATTGTACAAAAAAATGAGCTGAGTGAAGGTCAGGAAAAGGGTGGGAAGTCCTCTGTCTCATCTCTGCATACAAACAGCTAAGGAGCAAAGAACTGATGCACGCATGTGGACAGTGTGGAGAACATAGGCAGATGCTGGCAGCACTAATACTTCTACTCTGAGGGCTGGTATACTAACAGAACTGTCAGAATAGATTTCTTTGGTAATTGTTGACCTTACTAACAAAGTGGTCTTTGAGTCGGGGTCTCAGACTTTTAAAGGGCTTTGTTTGCATCCTGCTACTTTGGTTATTGCCTATGTTTTGTAAAATCTCTTTCTGTTTCAATGCAGACCGTGGTGTTGTAAATCAGATGACTTCTGTAGATTCTGGCTCTTTTTTGTAGAAACAGGACTTGAAAAAGAGGTTGGTAAGGGATAAGCAATCTGTTTTGATAATTATGGTACTGGAATTTATGCAAGCAGAAGAGAACTGTTGAAAGTGCTTTTATTTCTTCATTGGGATTTCTGAGGTGACTGCAGCCCAGAGAGGTCTTGGGTAATCTGATGTAGTGCAGACTGTTTGGCTTATCCACTCTTTTTTGGCAATCTTAATCCTATGGACTAAAGGTGTCTGTTACAGATTCAGGTTAAAACCTGGCCCTATTTAAGTCAATGGGGTTTTGCCAGTGAGACGTATTAGTTTTGAGCATCTTTATTACAAAAGCAAGAAGCTACATTTAAAATGTTTCTGTACAACAGTGTAACAGGTGTTCATGTCATTGTATGTGGAGTATCAGAATTGGCAGATACAGTGCATAACCTGTATGAATGGTAATATTACTCTTAATGCCCAAATCATTCACAGTTATAGTTGTTTAACTTAAATGGGGACAGCATAGCATTTCAAATCTCTTTACAAGTAAAACATTTTACATTCTGTTGCTTCCCCTTTGCAGAACACATTTGGACACACAAAGCTTCCCCCTACCTGGGACACCTGCCCCTTGATGCCTCCCACTCCCCTCAAGAACCGCCTTCACTAATACATAGTAAACGAATTAACTCCACTGTAAGATAGTACTGTCAGGGACAATACTATCTTACAGTAGAGTCATTAAGTGAGATCAAACACATGTAGATGGCGATTGCCGGGCACAAATATCGCCCGGTCCGCACAGCAAGCCAGGGACCAGACCTCTGGCTCCTGCCTGCCCCTCCACTGTCTGATGCTACCACCTGGAGGCTGGGGCTGGCCCCCAGTGCTCCCCTACCAGGGCTGCTCCATCCTAGCCCAAATTGCTGCTGTCCTGGGTGCACGTCTCAACACTGCACTTGGGAGCAGTGTACTCCAGGTCAAATGGCCCTGGAGTTTATTGTGTTGTGTTAATCGCACATGTAGATGCATCCACTGTGTGAATTCCCATATAATGTAATAATCTGTTATGCAAGTACAATACTTCTTTAAGTTGGAAATCAATACTTTCGAACTATTCTGTGAATGACAATTAATGGTTGCTTTATTATTAGATTTAAAAAAAATGTTTTGTATTTAGTTTTAACTGTAGGGGGTAAAAATAGTTGGTGGTAGATTTGTCTAATTTTTAAAAAAGCTCAGTAAATTCTGTAGTTGGCTTCTGTAATTCTCTTTACTGACATGATTACAATCTGTTTCAGTATCGCACCATCTCCATCCCAAAAGTGAGGAGTTACTTTGCGTGTGCCAGTATTGTGTTGCTCTGTATATTTGTGATACAAATGTTTGTGATGCCAATGTAAGTGCATGTTTTTTCTTTCTTTCTTTTTTGTATTGTTTTACATTTTACATGAACCCCTGGGTAAAGCAATAGCTTTTGCTTGAATAACATTTTCATTCTTCCAGACCTTCCTGCAGGGCTGTAACCAAGTGACATATAATCCTAACCTGCTCTTTGTTAGCACGTTGCATTCATATAGGCAGCTTTGGTACCTGAGCCAGGACAGCTGCATAACAAAAATGGACAGTGTTTCCTCAGTAGTGTGTTTTGACAATGGTCAGTTAATACACAGAGGAATACACAGATCAATTAAATGAGGATGTATTGTTTTAGATAGTTTATCTGACCATAACCAGATTGACTATAAATGAGGAGAAGGATTAAGTAGAGCTAAGATGTCCCTTTCCTTTAAGAGGAAAAAGGAACATGGAGGGGGAACTCAAAAGAAGGGTGTTGGCTTGTTAAATATCTCTTTATCACAACTCTGATTGTGCAGACTTCCTTTGGCAAACATGTTTTCATGCCTGCTATAGTGTGCTGCCCTCATTGTTTATGCATAGGATAATAATAGCATGTGTTTTGAATGAAGGAGCAGTGAAAGTGAGATCTTGATAGTGAGCCTGGAAGTGGATCTCAGCCACAGGAGGACAGCCATTTTTATGGCAGGGATATCAAATTCATATCCTGCCCTGGGTTGGATCTGGAACACAGGGCTGCTTGTAGGCCAGATTCTTGTCCAGGGCATGGGGTGGCTCTAGCAGCTTCCACCATGTGTTGCATGCCCCATGCCAGAGCTAGAGCTGCTGCCACTGATGTGTTTCATGCCAGGGCTGTGTTCAGCATGGAATGCATAGGGGTGGCATTGGTGGCTGTGGCAGGGAGCATGGGGGAAACTATTGGCTTCAACTCTAGCACACGACACATGGTTGTGCTTTGGAGAATGCAGTATGAGGTGCTGGCTTGGGCTCCAGCTCCAGCACAGAGCACGGGACACACGGCGGTGGTACACAGCACAGAGTATGTGTGTACATGCAGTGACAGTGGGCAATGAGGCCAGCGACTGAGGAGCTGGGGCCGCAGCAGTGACAGCAGGTGAAATGGCTGGAGGGTGACAGGGCTGTCTCTGCCCTTGCCTGCCTTGGATAGCAATGTCCACCAGGGGCCAAGGGCTCTGGATTCTGAGGCAGGCCACTCACCCCTGGCCACGACCCTCCCCCAAACTTCCAGCAGACTGCAGGTAGCCCTGTGGGCTCTGCTGGCTGGGTCTAGCCCACCAGCCCTATGTTTGACACCCCTGATCTGTGGAACGCCTTATCTTGTGGGCATCTCATACCGAAAGAAATGAATTTTGTTTATTTTTAGGAGAAAAAGTTAAGGGGTGTATTCTTATGAGTTGGAATTTGATAATGGCATGATACCTGTAACTTTCTTTTAACACTTCTCATCTCTGTTTCAGAACTCCAAAACTTGGGATTTCATTTGGGATTATAGCAGTTGTCATTGGACTGATTTTATGCATGTGTTTTGTTGATAAATGGATGGTAAGTAAAAATGTAGGTCAACTATTTGTTTTAAAGTTAATGGCTAAAATAAGGCACTCAAATATTTTAAGCACCTACCTATAAATGGCGTGCATTTAGGTACTGAGCATTTGCAGTTCAAGGAAAGCTGAAATAATCAAGCTGGGTATATTTCAGTGTCTAAAACACAGTTTTAGATGCTGAACAAAAGGCATTACATTTGGAAATGAGCTATAATTCTTCCATTCTATTATATAATTGTGGTTTTAAAAACCCCAAGTGCTTTCTGTTCTTATGCCAAATTTTACAAGATTTTGATACTATACACTACTCCTTAAGTGATTTTGGTTATGAATCCTACAATTTTTTTGAGTGCAAGGGTGGGTTAAACAAGAATTCATAAAGCTGTAATATAAAAAGTGAAAATGCCCATGTGTTTTAATGATGGTAATAGTGTAGCTTGCTTTTCCTTAAAGGATCTTTGTTGAACTTAAAATTGTAGTAAATTGAATACCGTGTGCTTGAATTTATTCTTTGCTGTGTGACACTCTAGGTGTACTGTCAAATGTATATAATTATGGTTTTTAATAAAATGAGAACAGCTGTACAAACACAGAGAACAGCCTTGTATCTTAAAAAAACAGTGTTGTCCAGTCCAGCCTTCATGTTAACCATCCCCATGAACTCCAGAGAGAACAAATGGATTTTGCTGTGTATCTGTAAGGACACCAGATCTTGGCTCTGGTGGACTGAAGTCGGAAGTAAATTTAAGTTTTTCTGAATGATCTCTCACCAGCACCTTTCAGCACGAGGCTGGCAGCCTCAGCATTGTAGATCTCAGTTACTATGAGAAATGACACAGTAAGAGGTGTTTTTTCTTAAGTATCAAGAGACAGATGAAATTGGGTACAGAGAGTGCAGGACACTACTGTATGAATAGTAATCTTTAGAAGATTTAAGTAGCAAAGCTACCTTGAATTCCATATTTGGTGTATTATACATTGAGCCACATGGTGGTAGGAAAAAGAAAGTTCCAAAACTGACATTGCATTCAGTTTAATTTTAACCTCAGGACTGTTTGGATTCAGAGTCCCTGAACAATATGTTTATATTCAATTATGATGCTTGCTCTCTTAAATGAATATATGTTTTAGCAAATATTTCTTCCTATATCAGGAAATGGAGGAGGGTTTTTTGGGGGGTGGGGGTTGGTATGTTGTAGTTTGTGTGAATCATTTGCCTTTAAAGTCTATTTTTCAATTTAGCAGGAATTGTAATTTAGCGTAACTTTTTTTATAATATTTTGGTAAAGGCTCCCATTGGATGCTGTCACAGTATGTAGTGTGGTAGAAATTCTATAGGTGTTAAAACTCTACCCTTTGAAAGTAAAAAAAAAAAAGTGTTACCTCCATTTTACAGATGCAGGAATCAAAGGTGTAATTCTGGCTTGTCCAGTAGCTCAGAGTGACTTAGTTACATAGATGGGAGTTCAAGAGTCTCAGCTCTTGCTCTCTTGCTGTGATCATTAGAGAACAAAATCAGTCTCAATAGAAATGGAGGTAACGCTCTTGCAATGCTCCAATGATTGTCTTTAGACCTCAGTTTGTGCAAGGGACACAGTATTTTTTTGCAGTAACTGTCAGAGCACTGATGTCCGTGTCATGCATCTGGCTGAGACATTCATTTCATTTACAGAGGTGTTGCTCAGAACGATGGCCTTCTTTGAGGCCCCTTTCTGCTGTTTCTGAGATGGTGGAAACAATGCCTCTAGTGAGACTCCCATTAGCTGTCATCACTGTCGGTGCCTTGCTGATTATCGCCATTTTTAATTTTGTAAGTAATTGCATTTCCTTCAGTTTGTTAATTTTATTTAATATTGTGACCATCACAGACTCTTTCCTCAAGTGGCTTGTCCTGGGCCCTACTTTCTGATGGGTAATGCCTCACTACTTATTTTTAACTTTACACTGATGCATAGAAAGACAATTTTGTGTGGAATGTGGACTAGGATGCAGCAGGGAAAAAAGGTCCCAAGCAGTTTGCAGAATCTAAAATACATACATAATATTCTTCTGTCATTGCTCTCTTTGCTTTTATCATGTCAGGAGCAATAATAATGTATTATAATTACTATTTCTGTAGGAATATTCCAAGTTTCCATAACATGTCAATTATTTGACTTCAACGAATGGGAGCTCTATAAAGTTTAGAGAATACTGCGCTAACTACAAGGCAGACAGACCTTCAGAGTCCCACTGTAACTCATGGTGCTTTACACAAAATGCCGTGAACTAGAGTGCTTGCCTGACCCAAGACATTTGCCTGTTGGGTCAGGGGGATTGAGTCTATTTGCACTGGCCCTCCTGGCCAGCAGGCAGGGTGCTCCAGCAGCCTCCAAGGAGGCAGCTGAACTGAAGAGGCAGATGAATTGCCCCTCTTTCCAGCACCCCACCCCCCCAGCTCTGGGGCGGTCAGTGTGGGGAGGGGGAGGCAGAGGGAGGAAGTAGCATCGAGCTGCTGTCCAGAGTTTGCTGCCTGGCTGGAGCTGGAGAAGGGGAGGGGAGACAGAGCCTTCCCGCCTCATAGCTCCCTCCCTCAGGTACCTCAGTAGGGGAACTGGGCTGGTCCCATGAGGTGAAAGGACTCTGTTCCACCCTCACCTCCTTCCCCCCTCCCCTCCCCACTTAGCTTAGGCCAGACAAAGCAGAAAAGAGGAAGCACAGCTTGCCTGGCCTGAGCTGGAGGGGACAGTGCAGTGGAGTCCCCTTGTCTTGTGAGCCTGGCCTCACTCCTCCCACTATCCCAGCTCAGGTACCTGGAGGGGGGCTGCAAGGTGAGGTGGGCTCTGTTCCACTCCCCCCAACCTCCTCCAGCTCCAACTAGGCAGTAAACTCCAGCCAACAGCTCAGTGTTGCTCTCTCTCTGCACCTCCTTCTCCCCCTGCTGACGGCCTCTGGGGCAGGGCTGCGCTGCATAAGTCCTGCCCAATGCATGAAAAATTTACCCAAGGGAACGCAAGTTTCCTAAGCCACTCTAAAGCGGAGCACCTTCATCTAATACCTCATTTGAGGAAGGTTAATTTGTTACATGATCAGCAGGGATTCTGGTTTTCTCTGATAAAAAATCATAAATTCTCTGACAAAGTTGCAAATTCTTTGATAAAACCCACAAAATCCATTATTAAAATTAAATGCCCCCCAGCCCTGCTGGTACCCCTCATTTCCCCAACAGCCCCCTTGTCCTAGTGCCTCTTGCCCCCTACCCACAGCC
This sequence comes from Alligator mississippiensis, assembly GCF_030867095.1. Lineage (NCBI taxonomy): Eukaryota > Metazoa > Chordata > Crocodylia > Alligatoridae > Alligator > Alligator mississippiensis. Next base: position 52,141,298 of record NC_081833.1, on the reverse strand, counting down.
TCTGCCCCCCAGCCCTGCCAGAAGGGGCCCCCAGCTGCCAGAGCTATGGGGCCAGGGATCCAAGTCTGCAGACCCCTGCCCCCAACAGCAGGCAGCTGCAGCAGAAACAGCATGGAGCTGGCTCCCCCGCTGCTGCTGCCTGCTTGGGCAGGGCCGGGGCCGGCTCCTGGCTCCCCCCCAGCTCTGCCAGTGCCCCCAGCCATGACCTGCAACCCCCCAGCCCTGCCAGAGGGGCCCTTAGCCTCCTGCAAGCCCCACTTACCTTGCACACTCCAGGAACAAAGAGTGAGGCTGAACTGAGTCCAGTGGTGGCTGACTGAGAGCCTCAGGCCCTGCCCTTCCCCCTCCTTCTCCCACTCTGGGCAGGGTTGGGGGTTTCCTGCCCTGTCTGCAAACAGCTCTTGCAGGCTGGAGCTTAACCCACTTGCAGAGCTCTTTGCAAAAGCGGAGAATCCACTGGCTTCTCTGCTAAAAGGAGAAATCCATGTTTTCTCTGATAAAAGGGGAAATCAATGGCTTTCTCCATTTTTCTGTGGGAAACAGAAAACTTGGATCCCTGGTGATCAGCCACTTTACAAACACCCTGCATCTGTGCACCTGTGTCTCAGCACGGCTATAGAGGTGCTTTCAGGGGCCCAATTGTGTGAAAAATCTAACTTGTGTAAGTGCTCCTAGTGACAGCTTGAGTTAGTGAGGGAGGGAAGCATGAAAAGTGACTGCCCCCTTGCTTAAAAATCAAAGCCAAAGCTAGCATTGGAAAATCCTGGAGTGTTTACTTAGTCTTTGCTCCTGTTATGGGAGTCCTTTCTGAGTTAGGACAGCAGAATTTGGTATCTGGTCGAAGTCTCTTTGAAGCCCAGAGGTAATCTTTCTTTTTGAATTCAGAATAAGGATTGTTTCAGGCTTTTGGGCCATCAGATAGAAAAAAATATTCTGTGTAGACATCACCAAAATGTTTGCTTTCTCCTACTTGGTTGCCTGTGTTGGCAGGAGAGATGCTGTTTTGAGAAATTATGGCAGGTTTGATTCTGTTGTTGCAACTGCTTTATTCTGAGGATATGTTATACAAGTACAAGGCATTGGCATTATTTAAGATCTATATTGCAACAGAGTCAAGAGGGCAACTGGAACTTCATTGTTCTAGATGCTGCACAAATAGAGAATAAATGACTCCTTTTCATAATCAGCTCTTATGTTCTTTTTTTGCCAAAGACTCAGCCTACTGAAGAAAGCGGACTTTCAAACTGTACCAGACCAAGTAACGAGTGTATCACTGCCTGTGTAAGTACAGCATCACTTTTATTTCCTAGATTAAAAAATATCACAAACCTTGAATGTTGTGTATAGTGCTGGCAGAAATCTGTCATCTTCCCTTCTCTTTACAAAAATATAGCTTTTAAATTACTGTGTGCGCACAGATTTGCTCCTGCCATCTAATGGTTCCAGGTGCCATGTCTGAGATATTACATAGGTTCCCTGCATGATGCAGGGTCTACAAAAGATGGTTTCATAGCTTGTCATCTTAATATTTTCAGAAGCATTGACCCCTCACAGCTCCAGTGAAGTCACAGGCTTCTGGGTCTGCTCAGCACCTCTGAAAATCAAAAGTTCCAAGTGTTAAATTTGATTCAGAGTCTTGTTGTTCAGTCTCCTGCATACTTAGAAGATAAGAAGAGGTGCTTCAAAGGTGGTGAATCTTTTAAAATGAAACAGTATTTTAGCATGTAAAGTTGTATGCAATTCCTATTGACACTGAAAGAAAGCAGTGCCATTGATTTCATTTGGCGTGGCATTCGGTTTTTGGCCCTTAACATGAATTTGTATTTAGAATTCACCAAAATGTTTGTGAAGAATTTCTCTCCTTTGTTTGCCAGTTCTGAACATTTTTGAAGTAGTGTACTGCACGTGTTGACAAGACTTTTTTTTTGCAAGTCTTGCTCACATTCACAACATGCTGATAATTTTTTGCTGCTAATAACTTCTGCGTTCTTCCCTGTCTATGAATCAGACTACTGGAAAAAATACAACTGGATTCTGTTCTGAGAATATCGTCTTCCCTGTAAGTAGTATGCAAGTGTCATGTTTCCATTCCCCTCTACCCCACCCCCTCAAGGAAAATACATGTTTTGAATGCTGTGTTTTAATACTGGCAGCTGGCAAGGTCTTGGTATCATCCCTTTGTTGATTGAACATACAGCTTTTACATTGAGTAAATAATGCTTTATCCTGCAATGAAGTAGGGTCAGCTCTTCTGTCTCTGAGAGTCAATGTGATTTTCCTGCATTAGGCACAAATTTCAGACTTAAAAATTCCATTTGCCTTTTTAATTAAGAATGGAAATGGATGTGGCTAACATGGATTAGATGTGTGTGGCGTGCTGTACAGCATATTCCAGCATAAGTACCACCAGGTAAAAGAGGCTTTGAATGGTACACAGGCTGACTGGCCTATGGATGGCTTTCACTCTTAAAGGCCTGATCAAGGCTGTGAGTATGCATCTACATATTCATTAATACTTATTGGCTAAAGCACATTAAATTTAGTACCTCCACTGTGAGGTACTAAAAAAGGGCACATTAGTCTATTTTAATGTATATTAGCAAAAGAGCGTGTTTTTTGTCATGGTTTAATGCTCATTAAAATAGGCTAAAGCACATTAAAGCACATGTGTAAATGTGCCTTGAGGGATCATCAGTACCTTTCGTAAATGAGGCCTAGAGTCTTCAGGAAGACAGGTTTGGTACAATAGAGTCTGTTTCAGACTGAGAGGCAGATCCTCACCTGGTAAAAATGTCCATAGCTCCATGACTTCAGTAGGACTGTGACAGGTTGTGCTTGCTGAGGATATGCCACTGGAACTTTATAATACATGCAGTTATAGGTGCAAAAGTTTAGTAATTTGTTCAGTGCCATGTATAAAAGAAAAAGCTAAAAGTTAAATGAGATCAAGTGCCTGTAAAACTGTGAACTAGTTGGAAAAAATATTGATACATTCTTAAAGCCAAATCCAAAGTGATTTAATTTGCTTTTAGAACAGATCAATTATGTCATGAAAATTCTTTATATCATTAACCAAGCCACATTCCAGGCAGGCAAATAAGTTGAGGTGTCTGTACATTGCAGTTGTGATTTGTTCAAGCTGGCAAAAGTATTAGAACGCTTAAGTTTCTGGGTCTCAGACACATACTCAGGTCACTAGACTTACAGCATTTCTGTAAACCAGAATTGAACTTAAAGAGAATGAATAGAAATTCATTTTTTAAATGAATCATGTCTAGAGAACAAATCCCTTTACTAGCAGCATTTTTTTTTTCATGTGTATCAGATATTGCTTTCATGTTTTTAGGCAGATGTTTTTATATAGGATAAATCAAAAAGTAAGTTTGTTAAAAACAAACAAACAAACCCCAAACAAAAAACCCCAAAACAAACAAAAAACCCCAAACCAAACACCCCCCCCTCCCCCCAAGATCTGCCTTCTAGTAGAATTAAACAAGTTAGATAATTAAATCTGTTATATGGTTTAATTCTATTTTGTCTGGTATAAATTATGATGGCCACAAATTTACTAACCTTTGAAGTGTAAAATGTACTGTGCACACATGAATTTTCCAGCTTTTAATTTTTTTTTCTATTACAGTATTATACTTATTGCTGCATATTGGCGTTTATTGCTTGCTCAGCATTCCTTCGAATGAGCTTTGAACTGAAATTTCTTCTTCTGTCCATTGCTGTCACTGTGTACATCGTAATTTTTAATGATTTGAGTAGAAACTGTGGCCCTGAAAGGTATGATACAAAGTTCCTCATGATGGACAAAAGTTTTACATGGAAAGGGTTGTCAGAGTCCTGAACTTTCATTGGGGTTTTAAGTATTGCAATATGAGACAAGAATTTTTAGGAACATTTTGTGAAGTCATTAATGAAAATATTGTTATGATTCATCACTTCCAGCCTTTTTGCTGACTTCTTCCAAACTTCCTCAGAAAAAGTTTACTGTGGGATGTGATTGAGGGACATGGAATCCCACAATGCATTGCTTGTTTTGCGGGGGGAAGGACAAGGGGGAGGTTTAAAAACTGTTCTTATAGTGAGAGGTTTCAGCCTCATCTAGGAAGTAATAGCTTGACAAAGATTAAAAGTTTTTAATGTACAGTAATAGCTGTACATTAAAAGTTTCCAAAATGTTTATCTCTATTCGTGGTACATTTGAATTGCCAATGCATACACGGTGTGCTTGCTCCAGGAGAGGCTGCAGAGAGAGAGAAAGAGAGAGAGTGTGTGTGTGTGGGGGGGGGGGGGGGGTAAACATGGGCATGGCTAACCCGTGTGATAGAGTCCTGCAGTGAAATGTGGCATACCTGCTCTGCACACCCTCTAGCCCAAAACATGTAGCTACTGCTAGAGCAGCCCTGAATACACTCCAGTAAATACCCCTGAGAGAGAGGGCTAAAGAGTGGCACTAGACATGTACCAAAGAGCAGCACTCTAGTTTTTCTGTGGTTGTGATGCATGTGGGGTGTTTCAGTTCTCTGCCCTTCAGCAGCCCCAAGGTGCAGTTGGAGGTGATGTAGCCATGCACCAGTAGTACAGCACAATAGTTAACTATCCAGGTCATAAACTACCTTCTTACTTCAAGGAATTTAAAAACCAGCTGATGCTTCCAACCTAATCAAGCAGGGGAGCATAACTCCTATGTACAACCCAGGAAGCTTTGTATGCTTATTTGCAAGTCTCTTCCCAGAATCCTGGGTACGCTGTCAAGGCTGTTGCATAGTGTGATGGAAACTGGATTAAGCCAATACACATGGATAGTTTGATTGTGCTGAGAGTTTGGGGCTGGTCCACACAAACTGGAGCCAATATATCTCACTGAGCTGTAGTTTGTGACACCTGCAGTCATTTCAGTGTAGTGCTGCAGGTGGGCATTTGTTTCAGAATCAGAGTGCTCTACTTGGATATAACTTCAATTGGTAAAAAACGTACTTAATTTAAAGAATAATCTTATTCTGGAATAAGTGTTTGAGGCTGAGATCATTACAGGTGTGAAGTATAGCTCAGTGACATCAGTTCCAGTTTCTATGTAAATGTCAAAGCAGCACCCGTAAGCAGCTGGACTACAGTGTACCTGGGCATGTCACTCTTACTATTTTTAATAAAACCTTGAGAGTGAAAAGGGGACTTGTGTTAATCCATGGTTTGTAAAAAGACTCAAAACAATAACTGGGTATTGCCTTTCTGGATTTTAGGTTTTTCTTGAAAGATCCAAAAATGATGAGTTATTTGTACATAGCTCTGTTTTACGTAACTCTGATCCTACTGGCAAGACAGGTAATGATTTAAAAGCAAAACATCCTTTCCTTTTTCACTCTGTAATAGTTTATTTAAGTAAAATGCACCAGAATACTGTTTTTATTTTAGGGAGTCTGGGAATGGGTGTTTGAATCTATTTTCTGTCCCAGTACCTGGTGAGGAAACCTTTCATTTTTGGGGAAGAGAGAGGGAGAAGTCCCATTTTTCATTAGTATTGAGGCATTCAACTTTTGGATACAATTTTTCACAAATGGCTTCAAGATAGTGCTCACAAAATTGTGCAGCCAGATTCTATATCAGGTAGCCTTTTAGTGAGGGTATGATTTTAATATGCTGTTACCCAGACTGACTTGGTATGTCATGAAGAATGATTTGAAATTGATGTCATTATTATTTAAAATACAGCCATGACTTACGTGCGCATGTTGGACTGGGTACATCTGACAGCACTAGAATTGCCTACACAGTTACCTTTTCACTTGTGTACATATAGATTATATATTCACAGATGTGGGTATAATTTTTCAATCAAAAATTAAAGGCCATTCAGTTATACCATCAGCTGAACAAACTTGCAGTCTACATTGATTGAATTGAGACTAGTCTGTTCTGCTTTGAGAGGTAGGTGGATTTAACTTGTACTTTTTTTTGTTTGCAGATTGACTATTACTGCCGACTGGATTGCCTATGGAAGAATAAATTTAAAAAAGAACATGAACAGTTTGAAACTATGGAGAACGTTAACAGGCTTTTGCTGGAAAATGTCCTTCCAGCACATGTTGCTGCCTATTTCATTGGTGAAAAACGAAATGAGGTATGCTTAGTTTACTGGGCTGGTAAAGACAGTAAATAAGACTTTCAGAATACCTCCTGCACCAGTAGAAAGGGGGTTCAAAGCTTCTGCCTGCCCTCAGTTCCATCCTTTTTTGTCCAAAGTCAAGCACCCCAAGAGCTTTCCGAAGTAAAGGCTCTGCTACCAACATGGCATTACAAAAACTGTTAACTTTTACATCGGAGGATACTAAATCCATTCAGAGCTGATCCCTGGCTTTGGGTGGATAATTGGTTCAAAGGCTATGAACAGACATCACATTTATCCCTGGATAAAATGCATCTGTGTTTGTCCCAGGACAAAAATATCCCAGGACTGACGTGCACACACATTACCCTTCTAATCAGGGTTTAGTGACTGATTGACTGAAGTGATGCTTTTCTGCCATTGATCCAATTATGCTATCTTGGGATAACTATACAAATGTACTTTGTAATGCTCCAGAATAAATGGTTACTAGCTTTTATCTGGAAACTTTTTAGGATTTATCCTGGAATAAATATGGCAGCCTAGAAATCTGTGTTTGCAGTCTAGAAGATTCACCTTTCTCCCCAGACCACATTTTACAGAGCCTTAATTTTTACAGGAAATTAATTGAGGTATAGATAGCATCTCCTTAGCAACACTTCAAGAGGAGATGGTAAATAAAAGTGATTTTGTGAATATCAGACACTGCCCTACACCAGCACTTCATCACCTGCTCACTGAGCCACTGGTGGAGTTTTGGACTAAGAAAGTAGTCAGTGTCCAGAACAGAGGTAGGGGGTGTGGTGGGAGGATATCCTGGATAGTGATTTTTCTCAACAGTTTTGGTAAAAGAAATGTAGGAAAGTATATTCCTTCTGTTAATGTGGCCACATTCCAGTGGTTTAGGTGGCTTCATTTCTAGTTGCAATTGTTTTTTGAGAGTACCAAACAGCTGAATGTTGTTTTGGTTACAGAGCATTAGGTTACAGCAGTGACTGTGAAATTGCTCTTGCTTTTCCACAGGATTGGTACCATCAGTCATATGACTGCGTCTGTGTCATGTTTGCATCAGTACCTGATTTTAAGGTATTCTATACTGAGTGTGACGTTAATAAAGAAGGACTGGAGTGCTTGCGGCTATTGAACGAAATCATTGCTGATTTTGATGAGGTACTTGAGTTTCAAATGAACATATCTTGGATTTCATATTTGTTACAACATTAAAATGTCTTTCTAGCACTTTAGTGTAGGAATCATGAAGTTAGAAGAAAATTGGTAAATTGACCCTGATACTCTTAGGCAGAAGCCAAGGTAGAGGTGCACCTTATAGGCTAAATGAATCAGAGATGCATGAACTCAGTTCAGCCTTCAGTTTTGGAAAGTAAAAATTCTAGCAAACTCTATCTTATGCTCTCTTGCAGTTAGAACCCTTTAATAGTACTGTATGAACAAGTATCAGTGTTTTTCCTCATGGATTTGAATACTGTTGTATCTGAGATTTCATTTTTGCCTTGTGGGATTTACTCAAGTCTGTTATAGGGAATACAAGGTCATTAATAAGAACATACTGATATATGAAGAATTACAGTCTCGATTTTTATAATTTAATTTTCTTCTCACAGCTGTTGTTAAAACCTAAATTTAGTGGTGTTGAAAAAATCAAAACCATTGGAAGCACTTACATGGCAGCAGCAGGCCTCAGTGTTACACCAGGCCAAGAGAATAATCAGGTATGTTACCGTTTTAGAAAGCATTTAGAATTCCACGTGTCCTTATCTGAGTCTGGACAATACAAGTAGTGGGGAAAAAAGGAGAGTCAAATTTACCAGCAGTCACAACTGGTGATCCAAAAGTGCATCTTACAATGTGTGTTATAAAAATAAACGTATCTAAAATAAGGTTTTAATTCCTTTTTTGGGCTCTGGAGTCATGAAAAAATCTCGTGGTTTTAACACAATACCCAGGATTATGGCATGAGATTGCAGTCCTGTGCACAGCAGGAGACATTCTTTTTCTAGCTCACTTCTTTTGAAATCAGTTTGCTGTTTATGAAATTTCCTATATTGGTCTGCAGTGCAAAGGACTGGGAAATTACAGTCTCCAATAGCTTTCAGTTATCTTTAGCTTTCACAAGCAGATGTTATATCTGAAATCAGTGCCGTTTCCTTCAAATCTTCAAGAATCTTTGTATTCAGCATCTGAACATTGCTGGACACAACAGAATAGTTTCAGTTGGAGGCATTCAAGGAATTACCTATTTCAGGTTATGAAAGAAACCTGATTAGTATATTTGCTATGTAAGAGGCAACCTGTTACAAAAGTGTTAGCTGAGGTAGTGAAAATCAGAGCTGAATTTCAAACACCATGACTCGGGGACTTTTCAAACTGGGCGCTTAGTTCAGGCTCATGCCTGCTGTACCCTATTACATGAGAAAATAGTATGAGGATGTATGTGCTGTTGTACAAGACTTTTTTTTTTTTTGCTTTAAGTCTGGGGAAAAAAGCCAGGATTACATGCATCAACCAGATCATGCTCTCCTCCTGCCAGCTGGAGCCATTTACTGTATTCTCTGAACCAAGCTGTGACTTGTACCCAGGTGGTGTTTTACTTGAAGCTTGATGACAGTGGGTGCTCTAGTCCTTATAAATTGTTGACAGTCCTGGACTGCATCAGAAAACAGTATTTCAGTAGTAGCTTGACATGACTTTGTATGCTTTTAAGGCATTAATGTGTATGATAACATTTTCTAGGACAAGGAGAGACAGCATGCTCACATTGGGATCATGGTAGAGTATGGAATTGCCTTGATGAGCAAACTGGATGGCATCAACAGACATTCCTTTAACAATTTCCGCCTACGTATTGGTAAGTTCAGTTCATGAAGGATTTGAATGTGACAAGCTTGGTAAAAACTAGAGCTGGAGAAAAATTATTAGAAAAGTAGGCTGCTGGGTACCATTGAACTGGTCATAATGTCACTAGCTTGGTGGTGTGGCATATCATATAAATACTTAACTGAGCTTAGACCATTGTCTTATCCAGCTTTTAAATTTGGCAAGCAGTGAGGATTCTGTATCTGCTTTGGGGAAACAGCTGTGTAGCCTTGTGATCTTGGCAGTCCTGCACTATTCAGGCATTGGTGTTCCTGCCTTGAGCTTTGGTTGAGGCACAGTGACAATGATGCTGTAGCTGGCTAAGCTGAGTTTAGGAAAATATGGCTTTGAATCAAGAAGAGAGGGAAAGCCTGGCAGTGGGGTTGGATGTTTACAAAGCAACTTAAGAATTGTTTTACATCTATAAAGTGTAGAAAGATTAGACTTTGCTTATAGCACAGGTCTGAGAGTCAGGAGACCTAGACTGTGTCCTCAGTTTTGCCACATATTACTGACACTAGGCTGGAAGGCTCACTTACTCTGCACCTCTGTATTGTCATCTGCAGAACTACCTGCAGATACAAGCAGACCTACACAGGCTGGCATGTTGGGCAGAACAGAACCAGATGAGGTTCAACATAGAGAAATGCAAAGTGCTGCATCTGGGAAGGAAGAACCCACAGCACACCTACAGGCTGGGCATCGCTAACCTGACCAGCACTACAAATGAAAGGGATCTGGGGGTAACAATAGACCCCAGTATGAATATGAGCCGTCAATGCGACGCAGTAGCCGCTAGGTCCAATAAAACTCTGGCATGCATCAATCAATGCATCTCCAGTAAATTCGAAGAAGTGATTCTTCCACTTTACTCAACTTTGGTGCAGCCGCAGCTGGAATACTGCATCCAGTTCTGGGCGCCGCACTTCAACAAAGACGTGCTAAAGCTCGAGAGGGTCATGATCAGGGACTTGCATGGCAAGCCATACAAGGAGAGGCTGAGGGATCTCAGACTCTTCAGCCTAAAAAAAAGAAGGCTGAGAGGGGACCTGATTGCAGATTACTGCTGTATCAGAGGCACACATCAAGGGCTCAGTGAACAACTGTTCCCCAGGGCGCCCTGGGGGAAAACTAGAAACAACTGCCACAAAATCCTGGAAGATAGTTTCAGGCTGACCATTAGGAAAAACTTCTTCACAACTAGGGTGTCCAGACTATGGAACAAGCTTCCCCCCAGAGGTGGTGCAGTCATCTTCAAGAAAAGACTGGATGCTCACCTGGCAGGGATCACCTTACCCCAGATGTCTTTTCTGCTCATGCAGGGGCTGGACCCGATGATCTTTCGGGGCCCCTTCCAGCCTATGATTCTACAGTAATGGTGACCTACCAAAAGATCAAAATAACTACTGAGACCCAAATCTACTGGACCTATGCTGACATGTTTTTGTTTATGTAGGGATAAACCATGGGCCTGTGATAGCTGGTGTGATTGGTGCCCGCAAACCTCAATATGACATCTGGGGTAACACTGTCAATGTTGCTAGCAGAATGGAGAGTACTGGTGAACTTGGAAAAATCCAGGTAAGAACATGGGGATTCTAGATGTTTCTGGAATATTACTTCTAGCATTTTATTGGTTGGGACTGAAAATAAATATCCATTGAGTTTCACATCAATTTCTAATTCTGTTCACTCACAGGTTACAGAAGAGACCAGCAGAATATTACAAGAACTGGGATATGTGTGTGAATGTAGGGGGCTCATTAATGTCAAAGGCAAAGGAGAACTTAGGACTTATTTTGTGTGCACTGACACAGCCAAATCCCAAGGTATTGGATTGAACTGAGGCTGTAACAAAGTCTGTCAAATGGGTTTTGAACAACCACATTGCTTCTATGAAGACTTGGTATTTTTCTCCTTATATAAAGGAGATTCTAAACGTGTGCTAATGGTCCATCTGCATCTCAAGAGATTGACTTATAAAGAAGACAAATCCTGAATGTTCTTATAGGAAATTGTTGGCTTGTCTGTTCCTATTATGATTTGAAGAGTTATCTGGAATGGCCTTGTTGTATTTCCTGTTACTTCCTTTCCTGCTTGCAGTATAGGAAACTGAAAGCCTCAACAAGGACATACATGAACGTGTTATTGAACTCATTGTCAGGTGAAAACATTCCACTGCCTCATTGTTAGATCTGCTAACAGTATTGCATTTGTCACAAACACTAAGTGACAGTAAGCTTTGGGCTCAGCATATCCTTCAGTTGCATTTTCTTGAAATAAAGCAAATTTTCAAGACAGAAGCCTGCTGAATGATGGAGGGATGGACACAAGCAAATTACTTTTTATTATATGGCAATTATGCTGTTGCTTTTGCAAAAGAGTGTTTATGCCGTAGTTTGTATTAGGTTTCCCCATGGTAACCAAACTGACATGTGCCTCTCCTACCTTAGTCACCAAATTTACACAATTTCTTTCCTGATGAACAGTTGTACTTCTATACAAAGTTGGTTCAAAGAACTTATGTCATGGGATATGTGCACCTACCTTGGTCTTTCACCCTGCTTTTTCCACTATTCAAGGAAGATGAAAGTTTTTTTGAATAACTTAATATCTACTGGCAGGAAGTTGCTTTGACTTTCAGAATCAACTTTGAAGAAATCCAGCACGTGAAAAGCCCGTTTAGAGACCTACATGTTGGTAAGATACAGTAAATGATAGCTGCAGAGATGCAGGCCTTCCATTCATCACAGTTGTGCCATTGCATGTTGCATATTTGCCAAGTTAATGTTAACCACTGTGCTCTTGTTTGATTTCTGCTACCTGAAGAGGGCAGTCCCTCAAACTGATAACCTAAGGTAAACTTAAATCAGGTGCCCTGGTTACAGCATATTTTCTCTTTGCCACCCTGTTCAGGCTAATCATTATGCCTCTGTTCTCAGAGCTGTGCAGGTTGTAAATTACATAGTCACTTATTTTTATTATGTCCTCCACAGAATATATGCCACTAGCATCTTTTTTGTCTGATCATTTTGTTATGTGAACATTCTTGGTGAGACTAGGACAATTCTAGAATAGCAGCTACTCCAGCTGCCCTCTCCATGTCAGAATTCCCTGAAAACTTGAGCTGAATCCGACTAGTGCTTAAAATTCATCTTGGGGCTACTATTCTCTTCTAGTGTAAATACCAAGTAGCTGATGATCAGCTATAGGCTTTTTACTAGTGAGATCCATCTTTCAAAGATGGTCTGAATATTGATATACAATATCTAGTAAAATGAATGCACACTTGTAGTCTTGGGTTAATACTAAGATAATTCCCTCTTTAAAGCCAGAGAACAAAATGTTTTGGGCGCCTATATACATGCAGGGAGGCTGCTCTGATGCACTGTAATTACAGGGTGCTGGAACAGACTCAATTAATCAAGTCTGCTGGAGCGTGGTAATTCCTGTACTCCAGCAGACTACAGCATCATATGTATCAGCATCCCTATACTGAAAAATGGTGGTGGGGGTGGTTTAACTAAAGCTTGTTCACTAAGCTTTACTTAAAATGCCTCTGTGATCATTTTTCAGCACAGGGACGCTGATACATGTGATGCTTTGGGTGCTTTAATTAGAACCGCTCTCAAAGCCACTCTTAATTAAAGCCCCCCTTCCTTGCAGCACATCTATAAACTCACTTTAGTTTTAGAATAGGTATGAAGAAAGTTTCCTTTTTTTATTTAGTTAAAATTCCTGGCAATGGGAGTCTTTTGAAAAACTAGATAAAACAGTAATGAAGTGTATCATTCAATTTTGGAGCGTTTTTGAGTTACGTTTCTCCTTCGGCATAAGCTTGTGGAAGATATCAAGAACAAATGTTCAAGATGACAACAAATATGCCTGCGTACAGAAGGTGCATATTTATAATTATATACTTTGTGCACCTTATTACTTCACCCATAAATATATTCAGCTGAGGTGTCTGGGCTTGAAAAATTGCCCCCAAATTAAAAATAAAACCTTAACATTGTTTATGTAATACCTGCAACTTGTACTGAACAGCTGTGCAACAAAGGCTTTGACAATAGCCATAACACCACCTTTGGATAGGGACTAAAATAAAGGGGCTGATTGAATTCTTGAAAATAGTTGGCAAAACAAAACCATCGTGTATTAGAATGAATATATTCTGAACTGAAGAGAGCCACTAAGGAAGATTTTTGTAAGTGATTTTAGCTATAATCAGTGAATTTCCTCTGAGTTTTTTCTCTGTAATTCGTTGTCACAGGGCTGCATAAGCTTCATAATACAGGTTGCAAAGCTAAATATATATATATTATTACTACAAAAGCTGTGTGTAGAAAAATGTTTATAATGTTCTGGAATGGCCTAAAAACTAGAACTGTGCTTCCCTGACTTACTCCAGCTGTTTTAGTCCATGGTGATGCGGAGTAAAAGGACTGAGAATTGCACTTACTACAAATTAGTTTAATGTGAAAAGTTTTCCTTTAGCAATGTAATTAGTTTTTGCTAAGCTTAAACAAGATCATGCCTACATTCGTTCCTGCTGTTGGGCAAAAAGTATCTTTTTAAAGATAATATGCCCAGTAAGTACATTTATTAAGCAAGGATTCTCTCTCCTGCGAGTGGTTATAAAATATAGAATAACTAATATTTTGTTAAGATTACTTTGTAGACAAAGCAGCATTTGCAAACGTTTCTGTTTTAGTACCGAAGCATGACTACAGCATTGTCTAACATGTTTTGTCTAACGTGACACTGCTGTTTTCTAATTACTGTGTAATTTCTTTGAAAGCTAAAGTGCCTATGTTTCAAAACAGGAACAAATCTGAGTAATGTCCTAACTGGATTGAAAACTTTTTTTTAATGTCTTTGTCAGTGTGGTAGGTCAAAACTGTTTTTGCTGTAGTTAGCAATAAAAAATACATTAGACAATCATAGTTTGAGGTTGTCTAGATCTTATGTTCATTTGCTGATGAGAGGGAATAGTTTCCTACTTAAACATCTTGCTAATATCAGGTCAATGTAAATATTCTATTCTAAACTATTTTTGAGTAGCTTTCATTAGCCCCTTCCGTTGTACATTTGTAATGTTAGATGTTTAACAAGCATTTGTTTTTGAGATGTTAATTTATTTTGTTTTATAAGCACCAGAACTAGTTTGAATGACCATATTGCCTCATTAAAATATTTTGAACTCTGCATTTTTCTTATGGGTGGAACTGGTTTGAAAATAGACTATAATAGCAGTAGAAATTTAAATAAAACTTAAGGCTGTAGAACAAAATCATACCTAGCAGCATTTTAAATATTTCTGTTTACATTATATTGTCATTCAGGCTGATGTTATTTGGATATAGGAGTGGTTTCAGTTGCAGTTATTTTCAGCAGACTATAGATTTTTGAAGTAGATGAAGCAGGGTTGTCTCTTTTTGTTACCTGTGATACTGCTGTGTGATTTTAAAGGGATATGATCAACTTAATCACATGGTTGTCTGAGTTTTTCTGTATTTACATTGTTGCTGTATGAAAGCTGAGAAAATGGAAAATAAGTCAAAAGTATTGACCAAGGGAAACTATTTATCTGGACTTATTTTGTTCCCTTAAATGTCGTGTTTTCAGGCTGCAGGGGTGTAAGAAGAGCACACACCAACTGCTGAAACTTCCTTAGCCTGACTAAGGGTTTTGAACCCGAAAGCTTGCTTAATAACTATTCGGGTTGGTCTAATAAAAGATATCAGATTCACCCAAGGAACTGTGTTTTCAGGCTGAAATTTATCTTGAACTGGAATTGCAGTGTTGGGAATTCATTCTAAAGCTGAAAATAAACAAAGTTGCCTCTTCAGTGAATTTGAGCCTTACCAAAACAGTGCTTTTAATTAGCTGTTTCTTAACAGAACTGTGAACCCTTACCTATTAGAACTTAAGGAATAACTGTTTAGGACAACTTCTGTAGAATACTTGTTTTAAAAACAGACAAGTCTTAACCTACAAAATAATGACTTATCTTGTTTAAAGCTGATTACACTATCTTTAAATAATTAATCAGTTACCTACTGCATAGAAAGAACATACTTTTGTTTCTGCCATAAAATAAAAAACTTTATAAAGCTAACTTGTTTTGCATTTATTTGGAATATGTATGAATATCCAGATTTTTCAGCTACACAAGCTTGAATTTGCAAGCTCTTTATGTTTTCTACTTAATTGTTTCAGCCCAAGTTAGTACTGAGAACACTGAGTTTTAAAGGAGCTAATCAGGCTGTCAGCAAAGTGATTAGTTATACAGTAAGAATTCATGATTTATCAGTTACTTTTCATAGATACATATTAACACAAAATCATGAACTTCTGATATAGTTTAATGAGTTTAAAAGTTTAAGACAAAACATTTCCATTAATGCACATTGTACAAATGTTCAGTAAATCCACCCTGAAGTTTTAGTTCTTAAATAGAACCAAATAAAAATATAAAGACATAAAACTGAAGTTTCAAACTGCAACTGGATCACATTCATTCCCAGTAACAGGAACAGTCTTTTTTGGTTCCTGAAAACCTGTGATAAAAAAGAAGACACGACACAGATGTGAGTGGGATAACTAGTTTTGTTCAGTAAGTGGCAAGTGTATAACTGAATATAACTGCTCAAAGTTTGTGTCACTACATAAATGTAATGTAAATCCACTATTAGTAAGTTCAAGGTTCTTTGACGTTTTAAAACAAGTGTATTTTTATACTTAATAACCAGATGAAACACTGCAAAAGACAATGTTTTATAGGACACACAAGTCATTTATGTCAGTTTTTCAGTTAAATATGCAATGCTGATTGAAGGCATTTACTTTTGTTGCTCATTAACAACCTACTTAAATGTTTTTTTGTTTGTTTTTTTTATAAAGGAGGAAAAACAGTAATAATGCTTAATAAACAGAAAATGTGTAATGTATGTAGTTATTTCTGTAGCATGCAAAACTCAAGCTCTTTTTAATTTACTATTTAATTAACACCTTTATGAGCAAAAGGTAGCATTTAATGAAAGCCAGACTAAGAAATCTGGCAATTCCAAAGAACTTAAGATACAGTATGTGGTACACACTGGATGGGGAAAACCAGTGCAAAACATAAAAATTTAAAACAATAGCCTATTTTAAGTAGAACCAGATAATTTAATTGTGCACTATACTACTAGTAAACTTTTTTATTTACTTTACACTTTAAGAATGCCAAATTTCATAACTGTGCACCCTTAACTGGAAAGTAAAAGCAGGGAAATCTGAATGAATACACACAATGTTACCAAGATCAAGGTTGCTATTTAGATGAACTAATTTCTTTAATCATTTGTTTCTTTCTTTGGCTCAGAGTTGTGCAAGTGCAAAAATTCAAACACATTTAAAAGAAGTGGTTGAACCAATCCGTGCACTTGCTTCCAAAAAAAACTAAGCATGGCAACTTTTAACCCTAAAAAGTCTTCTAGGACCAAGTAACTGGAACCTCTAACTTTACTGTAGTTGTTAAAAACTGATTGGTAGATAAACTTTTGGTGTATTAAACCAGATCCCCAAGTCTACCATTTGAATACTTACCATCTGTTAGATTTACACAGTTGTCTTCTGTGTCAAGTGAAGGAATGGAAATTCCCATTGCTTTCCTAATGCCGTATGTGCTTACAATATCACCAGGAGTCACTTGTTGTGCAAGTTCTTTTAGGTTATTTGTTACTCTTTCGGCTAAAAGTTATTAAAAAAGCAGTGTCATTTTTAAATGAGAAATTAAATTTTGGTGCTTAACGTAGCACCTGAATAGCTAAAACAAAACTTGATTCCTATGCTACACTCGCACCACATTTGTATTTAACATCAGAAGTAGCTATATCCTCAGACCGTACTTTGTCAACATGAGACACTGATAAAAACAGAGCAAATTAAGAACAGAGCTTGGAGTCCTTCGATAACCTGCTATCAAGTAATCTGTGGATTGCAATACCAATTGCTCTCTCAAGGATGGAAATAACACCTCACAGCCAGAATTATTCAGATTAAACAATCTGGTTCAGGACTGGGTAGGAACCATATATTAATGTCCCCCATCTGCCAACTGCTTCTGACTACACAATGACAATACTATCTTCACTTGTAACATTGGTTAACCAAACTTAAAGAATCTTGATATATTTGTATACGTTAGTACTTAAGAACCATCACCGGGTATTGTACGAACTGGGTGCATCTACATGAGATGCCTAATGAGCAGTAAACTAACTGACCACGCATTACAGGGTCATGGCAAAAACCGTGCTATTAAGTTAATATGCAGTAGTATTACTCTACTGTGCATTAACAGTCACAAAAAAACCATGCGATCATGCTGCTAATAAATGCACAGTAGGCTGCCCTACTGCACATTTAGTACTTCCTTTTGCAAGTACTAAATGCAATGCACAGTAGGCACTGCAGTAATGAACGTGTAGATGCGCCCACTTAAGAAATGCCTTACAGCAGGGGTTTTCAACCTTTTTTAAGGAGTATACCCCATCTGAGTACACTTCTTGTGGAGTGAAGGGGGGGGAAGCAGCAGCTGGATGCGGAGAAGGGTGGGGCTTATACATGGCAGTGGTGCGGGATCATGGATGGCAGCCACAGTATGTGGGCTCCTCGTGCTGCGTCCGGCCAGCAACTGTGCACCCTGCAGAAGGAAGCTGTGCTACCCCCAGCCCTGCTCCTGGGAGGCAATGGTGCAGAGTGGTGACGCTCTGTCCCTACCTGCCAGCATACACCTCTTAGTCCTTTTCTGCATACCCCCGCCTTACGGTAATTTGGTAAAAGGTCAGACTAAAGTGACTGAACAAAGAAACAGAAGTTATACATACCAAGGTGCATCTCTTTGTAAGATGGACCCAAAAGACAAATCATATTAGGAGGCGGTTTTGTACTTAGTCGTTCATTCTGAGCATCCTGGAGCTCTCTGAGTAACTTCGTTGTTTCATCAAGTTTCCTCTGGAAGAGTTCAGCTTCTGGTAACAAAAAGCCATAACACGTTAGTGCTAAGATGATACATGTTTCTGTACATGTGTACTTCCCCCCCCCCCCCCAACCCACCCCACAGCAAGTACATGACTTAAGTTACTTTATGCCCATAGATTGAATGCAATAAATACATTCCACAAATACAATATGAATGTTTCTAATTCCAGTATAATTTAGACAACTCGCCTTCAGAGTCAAATTCTTCTACAGGCATTCCAAAATTTGTTACATCTTTCAGTGTGGTAAGTCTGTCATTAGCAGAGTCCATCCTGCTAGCAGCTTCTGTTTCCATTATCTGCAAAAAGCAAGCTAAAGCTAAGATGCTTTTTTTTATATTTTATATACACACACAGTAAATGAGCACACTGTTAGTTAGCAGGTGACAATTTTTATATTTGCTCCATTTGCTCACTTCAAACATTCACATCAGAAAAATCTTACCTCCACATCCTTTATAGAATCGCTTCTTTCATGCTGGCTTTCAACTTCATCCACTGGCTAAAGACAGGGGGAAGGAGAGAGTATTTAGTAGGGCATTAAAATGAATTAATGCTTTCAAGTAGGAAGCAAAAATCAGTATCTTCCAAGATGATGCTCATAAGTGGAAGGTGAAACTGAGTTTCCACCTGTACAAGTAATCAGTAACCTTCTAACTTGACTGGAGCAAACAATCTTCTGCAGCTGTAAAACATTTTTCAATACCTTGCAGTTGACTTTGGGGTTTTCTACATGTGGTATAGCTCAATTTTTTTTAGTCTGAGTTAGCATGCACACTTTCAAGAAATTAAACCTTACTTTTCATTAGTTAATCTAAAGCAAAAGTGACTGACCCCTGTAAGTAGTTTTGTGTTAGTATCACTGTTGGGTACAGGAAAAAAAAAAGACGGCACAGGACTGGCTGAGCTAGGATTCAATGATACAACACAATCATTTGTAGCCAGAATTCATCTTCGACTGTTAAGGCCTGGCAATAATCTTCCCGATATTAACGTAGTTAGCTAGGCATGATGAACTGTCTATTGCTCTTAATTGCCTAAATCTAAAATACCAAAAAAAAGGGAAGAATTAACTGCACCAGCTACATGAGCAAAGGCTTTTAAGCTAAACTCAGATTGTGGCTGTATTTTTGCACCACCCACCCTTCTGGCCAAATCAGCCCCCTCGATTCTGATTCTGCTCAGCATGTGCATTTGCTAAAATTTCACTGGGATTAAAGACAACTAGTTGGCTAGTGACTGTAAAAGTAATTATAGAAGAGTCCTTATCTCTATTCTTATGAGGGCAGGAGAATAACTCCTTGTCTTAAAGCTAGAGATCAAGCTGCTAAACTCTTTATGCAGACAGGAAAAAAAAAAAAGCAATCCATGGCTAAAACAAATGGCATAATTTATCTTACTTCCTTAACAGCAAGAGAACATCATGGCTACAGTTTAGAAACCAGAGTAACCAGGGCAGGAAGAGGAATGACATGCAGAGTATCATAGAATGAAATAAACTGCATGTGTTCTTTTTCCATTAAAGTCCTGGAAGGGCACATAGGGACCCCAACAGATGTCACTGGCCAGTCAGCATGAGGTGAACCCATCACTGGGTTCTGCATTTCATTCTTTTACCGTAGGCACTGGGACATAGTACAGCCCGGGCAGTAGTTTGACCCTTCCATGTCTGCAGAACTCAACAAAGAAGCTTCACTGGAGCACTGGTCTGGTGATGTTTCTTGGAGCCAGCACCATAGCTGGGTGTTCTCTTATAGAAATTATGATCCAGCCATGTATCCTGTCATGAAGACTGCCTTCAAGCTATGTAAGTGTGATGACTGCTGATTAAACTTCTCAGAAAACAATTTGCATCCATAAACAGGGGTTAGAACTTCTCCAAGCTACCGTTTCTCTCTATCCCAGGTAAACACAATCCTCCTTATTTATATCTTTTTTCTATAGGACGTGGAATTCAGATCAAAAGTATATCAGTGCATTAGGACTCAAGAGTTACAATGAAGTATCTATTCTCTATTTTACAGCATATATTAAATATGTAGCTGCACATTTACAAAGGATAAACTACAATATGGTTTAAATCAGTATTGTTACAGGACCCTTATAGGATTAAGGCAAATCCTAGAATTATTCTTTGTGAGCTCTGGTGCAAGCAGTGGACACTGGCGATGGTGAATTATGCAAATCTGTTTGGAAGGACTACACCTGCTAGCAGGGAATACAGAATGAATCTCAAGCTATGTCTGTACAGCCTTCAGAGAAAATTCACCTGCGCAACTGAGAGTGGCTGTAGGCACAGGGCAGGGACGTATGGGAAGTGGGGGAGGGGCTTCGCTCTTGGTAGCGCTCCTGGGCTCTCACTGGAAGCCATACAGTCACAGCTTTAACCATTTCTTTTTGGTACAAGAAATGAAACCTTAAATAATGTAAGTACAGTACACCATAACATAAAGCACACACACTTCATAAAAGTGTTATATACATCCACACATCTCTTCAAGCCTAATACCTCTGGCTTATTTTTTCAGATGAAAATTATTGTGACAACTTTCCATGTACCTGCTAAATTTCAGGCTAGAATAGGGTGGTGGTGCTCTCAAACTAGCTTAGATATTGTGGTCATTATTTAAGCTAGGTTAGTTACTTTGAGCATTCCTGAAGCATCCGCAAGGGCTCTTTCCTCCGTTGTGATGTTTTGTGTTTCTGCTACCTTGCTCAACTCTGGCATACCTTGTGCTAGTTCCTTCCAACAATTCCTCCATATTCTTTTCCTTTGTATCATTAAGCCCAGGAATTTGATTAATCAGTCCTTTAATCTTTTGGCTTATATGCTTTAGCAAACTGAAATAACTACACATCAATGTCAACCTATGGCTTGTGCCACACTGCTTTCAAAGACTAAAGGAGTTGCACATTTCCAGGCATCATCAATCAAACAGACTGCATTCTTGATGACTGCAGAATATGTGAATATTCTCTGTATCCTCTTCAGCAACGAGAGAATTTTCCTTGGGCACATCTATACGTGCTATTAATGTGTTTGAATAAAGTTTGCAGCTTATTGGTCCTGGGTGCTGCATCTGTATGTATGCCTGGGAGCACAGCATGTTGAGCTGGGCTGGAACATCCCCACCTGGCAAAGGGTCCAGGGTCCAGCCTGGTAACCAGGGGCTGCTCCCCTCTCAGCCCCCCCCCCCCCCCCCCCCCGCCGCCTCAGTGTGCTGCGGAGGCACTGGCTGGGGCAGCATCTACACGTGTGCTGCTGTGGAATAAATTAGTTTACTCTGTAATAGGGACACATGTATAGATGTGCAATGTTTACTGTGCAGCTAATTAGTCAACTGCATAGTAAACTTCTTCTGTAGACGCACCCCCTGTGTACACATGCTTTAACTGAGAGAGTCTCTGAACCCTGGGCTACGAGGTCATGGCATCACTGGGCCAAAAAAAAAACAAGTTAGAAATTTTCAAAGGTGTTCACTGACACAGGCTAGAAACTGTCCACAAGAAAACTAGCTTTCAAGTAGAATTTCTTCTTACTTCGGTAATTTCTCATAATGGGATAAATTCACTAAAGTCATTCCTAAAAACACTGCTGTGTTATCCATTTCTTCTATTCCACTTTCAAACAACATACTACCTTTCTTGCAAGTTTGATGCCTGTGCTGTTGTTTCCTTCTTTAATCATCAACCCATAAAACACAAAGTATCCTCTGAATCATGATATCTTGATTTCTCTGTCCTGTTTTTACTGTTGATAGAGACAGCCAGTCTAGTATAAAAAGGATGTTCTTGCTTAAGCCAGTCACTGATAGTTGTAGGGATGACATCTGTCTTGACCTTCCTTTGCTGCTGTTTGACTTTGTGGTCAATTGCTGCTATATTTTACTAGATAGTTCTTGTAAAATGCTTCCTCTTAACATTACCAGTCAAAGGTTTCAAACTCATATACTATGAGTTCTTGTTTAAATACAAGCTTTTTAAGGAAGTCACTTCTGTTCATAGCTTATCACCAAATACTGCAAAGCAAACAATGAGATATGCCTGCACAGCTTATTCTGGACTCAAGAACTGTGATTTAGCAATCCAACTTTATGCTCATGAAGGCATAAGAGTAAAGGTACATGCTGTACTAAACACTCATGCTGCATATTAAGTGGGTTATAAACCATGAGGTTCCACTGTATGATCTTTGCTATTGTAAACACAAGATGGACTATAGCAGGTAGTTATTTTTAGGGGGCATTTATACGCATACATTTGTCTGCTCCAACATGCCGGAAGTTCAGCGCATTGGAGAAGACTTGATTAACTGAGTCTCCTCCATTTGTGAGCTGATGCGCCCGGCGCTGTCACATACATTTGTATAAAGGCGAAATGTGTGTCAGTGCTGAGAAAATGACAGCAGTGCATTTTTTAATTAAAATAACTTTGATATGTTTTAGTTCAAAAGTGCGCCACGGCCATGTTCTTGGTGCTGACATCCATTTTGCCATTTGTATGCACCGCAGCACTGGGTGTTTTTAAAAGCACCTGGCACTGCAGTGCAAGCATGTGTACAAATGCCCAGGGTTTTTAAGAGTTAACAGTGGTAGACCATACTTACTGCTGAATCAATAAGTAACTTTACAAAATGAAGGCTAGCATGACTGCATTTGTAGCACATGCACATTTTCATACAGCTCTTCTTTTTTTTCTTTGGTTTTTTACTTTTTTTTACTTTATTTTCATCTGGAAAAGTTATACCAGCTGTCAGATCATCACAACAGGGTTTGTTTCAGAAAACAAAACCTGCTTCCTCCCATTAAAGTGACTCTGCTGGACAATACTCACACCACAACATGCTGACTGTCTTCTATTCTTAACAACCTCAGTAACAAGTAGTTAGAAATGACAAGTGAAGAATGAGAAATAATGAAACTGAACTTCAATTTAATATATTAAAAAGCAGCAGATTGAAACTGTTGCATTTTATATTCTTGACTTCAGTAAATATGACTTTCATTCTCCCCCAAACTATGTGGGAGACTGACTATCAATTAGGAAGAAGTTAACATTTTAAACTCTGCCTAAAAAGGCATGCATCATATAGGGTCAACTGGAAAATGTCAACATGTTGTATATTTAGGAGGTCTGGTCCAGGACCTTCTCAGTGGTATATTTTCTCTCTCTAGTCTTTTGAAAGATAAAAAGCTTCAAGCAACTATAGCAAGTGCAACATCACTTGCCCCCTCAAATACCAGAAGTCCTCATCCTAATGTATCAAAAATTACTGTATAAAGCCATAAGTGGGACAAGGAAAATAGAACCTATTTAACAACAGGAAACTGAAATATTTTTAATCTAGGAAATTTAACATGAACATGTTGCATAACTAGGACTGGCATGATTTGATTTTTATCAGTAAATGTCAATAAGTGACAAGTTCACCTCTGACTCACAGACTGACAAAAATATTTCCATTGTTAATAATCAACATTTATAGAAACGGGACTGTGCATGGGGGCCAGGTGGTGGGCTGCTGGACTGGCAGAGGAAGTGGTTATCTGTTTGTGGGCGTGCATGGGCATGTGCACCCCCATGTCCCTAGTTTTATGCAATCCTGAAAATGTAAATAAGAATCAAAGTAAATGCTTAAAAATAAACACTGATTTTTGGCTGTTGAAAACATTAAAAAATAAAAATCAAATTCTGCCAAGCCTATTCATCATGTTAGTCAAGTTGGAGGGAAATCTTAAAACTAAATGGATCCTGTGCAAAACACAAAATGTAGCAAAGTGAGAAAGAAGTATCTTTCTTGCCAAGTGACATTAGCCCAACTAGATTCAAAGCTTTGTTCTGTCAGAGATGAGGCATATACTTGCGTCACAATTCTTACCTTTTCTAGCTCTCTCAGAGATCTAGAATGTCCTCCTTTGGTCAATACATCCAGCAAACTATCAGCCATTACAAACGGGTAGTCCTGAGACTTGGTCATAAACTCATGAATACTGAAATATCAAAAGTATGGGTATCAAAATCACTCTTACATCAGGTAAAAGACAAATCCCCCCTAATGGATGTTATTGCAAACCCCCGTTATATGGAGTTTTGAAAGTGCTGATCACAAGGTCAGCAAGGAATTTCATCTAAAGAGATTTACTTCACAGTTTCATAGAGCTTAGGGTCGGAAGGGACCTAAACAGATCGTCAGGTCTGACCCCATCCCAGGCAGGAATGAGTGCCAGGGTCATAACACCCCAGCCAAATATCTGTCCAGCTCCTCCTGAAGACCCCCAAGGTAAGAGAGAGCACTACCTCCCTTGGGAGCCCATTCCAGAGCCTGGCAGCCCTAATTGTAAAGTAATGTCTCCCCATGTCCAGCCTGAACCTTTACTCTAACAATTTGTGGCCATTATTCCTAATAACCCCCAGTGGTGCCTGGGGGAACAGAGCCTCACTCAATTTCCGATGGGTTGCCCGTGAGCCCATTAAGGACAACCAAGACCAACAGTACAAAAGAAAAGCAGTAAGATATCACACTGCAAACAAACATGCATGTTTGATATTAATTTATATGCTGCCATTCCCTAAAACAGGGCTCAGGGTGGCTTATGATGGGACAAAACTCATGAAAACGATAAGAATATTAAAATATTATTGTTTAAATAATTTGTGATTCTAATACGAATTATACTATGGCATTTTAGAAGGATGAGTGTTTTCTAGTTTTCTTTGATATATTTCTAAAGCACATCAAGAAATGTGCCTATGCCACCATCCTGAGAACATCTGGATCAAGAGTGGTTATTACAAGTAAGTTATAGCCATTTTACTCATTCATCTAAAAAATAAATTTGAGTACTGTATAAAATTATTAAAATCTGAAATTTGTTCTTGAATACCAGGATTTAGACCTGTGGTAATAAGCACTTATGGCTTGCAAACTGCTGTTTGTCACTAGCAAAAACCAGTGTCTTGGCAACAAATACAAGTTTGTTAGTAGTGAACAGACCCCCCCCCCCCAAACACACACACTCTCTCTTATACCAGTAGTTCATAACCTTTTTATACTCCAGGCACTCCTCAGAAAATGTCAACTTTTTTGTTCCATGGTCATAAAAAAGCTAAGAGACAGCAGTTTTTCTGTTACAAAGGACTGAGAAACATAACCGGTTCTGATCTTTTGACACTATTCCTATTTGAAATCTCTAACTTTACCTTGTGAATCATGAAAGTGCTAATATTGTGTGGCATGCTTAAATCATCTCATGTTTCCACAGGGTGCAGTGGCACCCTGGTTGAGAATCACTGCTCTATACATGCATAGCCTTTAATACTTTGCTTCAGATTTTAAACCGTTATTCAAGAACGATGAGTTTAATTTTTTAATTACTGGCTTTTAGCTATTTTTATAGATGGATACAGGAAAATGGCTAAGAGAGAACATGCTGTAACATATTCCTCAAAACCAAGTAGGTATGAGAATCACGGCCAAGCCTTGTGGTCATACTATTAGTACTGTTAACACAAACTTGGGAAACAGATGAAGCAGTTTTTAAAATCATCATGTAGCTAGCCATCTCTTCAGATCTTCTGAAAATTTGAGTATTTTAAAGTAACTCTCTTTCAAATAAGGGTTTGTAGATGTTTAACAATACTCTTGAAGTATGATTTTGAGGTTCAGTGTCCCATTATTGAATTGTCACATGCCATTTACAAGTTATTTTAAAGTTGATGCATTTGCACTGAGTGATTATAGGGGTTAAAAGCTAATCCTTTTTTACATAAATTACAGCCCTACAGACTGGACTGCTAAAGGTGTAGCATGGAAATTCTGAGAGAAGAACTGGGACACTGGCTCAGGACTTCTCTAAACAGCCAAACTGTTGGGCTGGGCTTGCAAACTGAGTGGGAGCAAGTTCAGGCAAAAGAGTCTGTAGCCTACAAACAAGAATTTGACCAGCAGTTTATTCAGACTGTAGCTTCTAATCAATTTGCCTTATTGCTAATAGTAAGCATTACAGATGAAACTGGAAAACTTAATACACAAAGTTCTCCTTTGTGATGAGGAAAACTGAAGACCAACTATCCCACGAATACGGGGCAAAATGATGATTTAGATACACTTATGGTACCAAAGCTACTACTGGCTAGGAAAAAGTCTGGAATATTTGCTCTCCTCCTTTCCTCCCCCCAGTATATATAGCTTGTAATAGAAAAAAATCCCAAAACAAATCTATGCAAACTCTCACCTTTTCTGCATAACTTCTGTAAATACTGGAAGCTGGAATATATCTGGTTACTTACGTGGAATATACTTGATTAGAATCTTCCCCATATGTTGAGTAGATTAAATCAGAATCTTCTTTGCTGATATTTGCAAATGTGGAGTCATAGGTTGGAGCATATGAACTGTAGGGTCCATAATTCAAGTATGCCACTATTGAATAATAAAAAAACAAATCAGTCTTATGTTACACAAGCAAATATTCAATTAAGTTATAATGCAATTTTAAGTGGTCCTAAAAACACAGAACATCTAGCACTGCATTCTACTGAAAATGCAGTGTATACACAAATGTTCTAACTGTACTGTATTAAGTCATTAGAAAATATACGAAAATAGATTTTTGGGATAAATATGTACGTACAAATATATGAGAGTATAAGTTTGGCCAAAAATAGAAACTAGGTGGACTTAAGTGTTTTTTTTCCTATTTTCCTTCTTTGTGATATAGCATTTATGTAATACTAGCAAACTGCCCATCATGAATGATGGGGGCATTTGCCCCCCCTCCCCGTTCCCCTCCTTTCCTCCCCTGATCTCCACCACCTCCCCCTCTCAATTGAGACTCTGTTGTTGTTAAGGGTGGTTTCAACTCCATCCAACAACATCCAGTCAGAAATGATCTTGGAATTCCTTCAACTCTTGACAAGGTGAGGAAAATCATCAAGCAGATAAAGAACGATAGGGCATCTGGAGCTAATGGAATCCCCACTGAAATTTTCAAGAAGGGAGGAGAGGAGGCGCAACAGCTCCCTTGTCCCCTCTGTCCATAACACTTTGGGCCCTCCTGGTAGCGCATGTGTAGGTGGCCCAGAACATTACAGACAGACAAAGGCTTTTATTATATTAGAATAGTCCCCATGTAATTAAAAGGTGAATTGTCTCAACTGTGTACATTGTTTTCTAAGAATATGTAGGTAATGGGAGAGGGATTAACTGCCTGGAAGAATGTATTGCCTGTTGCATCTTCATGTTCCTATACCAGAAGTGGGCTAAATCTGTAATTTTAATTACAAAAGTATGGTGAGGTGTTTAACACTGAAAAATGCAAGGTTCTCCACCTTGGGAGGAAAAACCTGCAGCATCCTTATAGGCTCGGCAGTGCTATGCGGGCTAGCACTATGTATGTAAGGGACTTGGGGGTCATGATTGACCACAAGATGAACATGAGCCTTCAATGCGATGCTGCAGCTAGTAAAGCAAGCAAAATGCTGGCTTGCATCCATAGATGCTTCTTAAGCAAATCCCAGGACGTCGTTCTCCCATTGTACTTGGCCTTGGTGAGGCCACAGCTGGAGTACTGCATCCAGTTTTGGGCTCGCAATTCAAAAAGGATGTGGAGAAGCTTGAGAGAGTCCAGAGAAGAGCCACGCGCATGATCAGAGGTCGGGAAAACAGACCTTATGATGACAGGCTGAGAGCTGGAAAAGCGCAGGCTCAGGGACGATCTGATGGCCACCTATAAGTCTGTAAAGGGTGTCCACCAGGATCTGGGGGAACTTTTTGTTCAACAGAGTGCCCCAAGGGAAGGTCTAATGGTTATAAACTCCTGCAAGACCGTTTCAGGCTGGACATAAGGAAGAATTTCTTTACTGTCTGAGCCCCCAAGGTCTGGAATAGCCTGCCATCGGAGGTGGTTCAAGCACCTACTTTGAATGCCTTCAAGAGAAAACTGGATGTTTATCTTGCTGGGATCCTATGCTCCCTGCTGACTTCCTGCCCCTGGAGCAGGGGGCTGGACTCGATGATTTTCCGAGGTCCCTTCCAGCCCTAATGTCTATGAAGTGTTACATCCTAAAAATATATCAGTCAATACCTAATATCTTTGTCTAATCATGTAATTGGTATACCAGTCTGTCTATATCTGCAAAAGCATGGATATGAAAACTGTGTGCCCTTACTAACATAATTAATCTGGTAGTTCCACCTACAAATGAAGAACCTACCTGCCTATTTGTATGTACACATGCAAATAAAGTGTATTCTTTCTAACATATACACAATTAGACTGGAGAAGTCAGTTTTTTTGACAGGCAATAAAATGCACCACTTTGTTTCAAGGGACATTAAGGACACCAATTTCATCTATCAAAGCATAATATTTATTTCCATGCTATAGCAAAACTGAAACATAGTTTAGATTAAAAAACCCAAAAAGTACCTTAGCTGTTTTTGTTTAAAAGGAAGGACTCTTAGGGTGAAAAAAAACAAA
The DNA here is from genome assembly GCF_030867095.1 of Alligator mississippiensis. NCBI lineage: Eukaryota > Metazoa > Chordata > Crocodylia > Alligatoridae > Alligator > Alligator mississippiensis. The sequence goes on along the minus strand of NC_081833.1, from coordinate 52,112,802 downwards.
CAGCCAAACAAACCCAACCCCACCCCCTCCAAACACTCACCTGGAGTAACTTTGTTCCTTTTGTCTTCTTTGAATCCTTGTAAAGTATTAACTCCTGACTGAAGTCTTCCAGCTGTCATACCCAGCTTTACAGTGCAGTAACCTGGTTCTGTAACACAGTACATAACTTAATCTGAAGGATGCCATGGACATGTACAACTTCAGAAACCTTTACTATTCAAATATAGACACATTAAAAAATTCTCAAATGCATTAGTCCAACCCCTGAAGGCATTAGATGCTGATGTTTTCAGAGAAAAGAATTTAAGACAGGACTAAAACAAACTTCCAATACTAGTCCCCAAATTATATTTTTACCTAAGCTCATGTTCATGTTTAAACAAGCATCAACCCATTTAAAAGCAAGACCAGAAGATTTACTGGGTAAATATTTATTAGCACCTTCCATGGAAATTCATTGTTTGTAAGGGCATGCTGAAGATAAATTAGAACAGTCTTCCTCCTTCGTGCCTTTCCCTTGCTGGGGGAGTCTAACACAAGAGAAATTAATGTGAAACATAAACAACTGAACACTGACCCTGATACCTCTTTGCTGACAAACTGGATGCAGAAGACGGAAGGAGAGAGGAAAGCTTCATCACCTTTATGCTTCCTCCTATTCTGGAGACAGTTAATAGTAATAAACTCTAGCCATGCCCTCTTTTAGCTGGCAACAACCTGCACTAGAGGGTAGAAGTGAGATGACTACATGTGCTCAGTCATCCAAATGAGCCTCTAGTGGCCATTTTTGGCAAATCTGCACAGTGTGCCAATAAACATCATTCTCCAGCAGTGGGATCTAAACCAGACACCAAGAGGGGAATCTAGGAATTAATTCATTATTAACATGTTCAACAAAGACATACCTCCTGCATTAGGGTCAACTGGATTAAGAAGTCCCAGGGTTGTTGTACCATCTGGTTTTCTTCTTTCAAACTCACACTGAAATAAAAATTAAAACAGGATTATGTGACAACATTTAAGAGTTCTAGTGTCTTACTGATGGAAACCTTTTATTTTTTTCTCCTTACAACTATGGACTAAATAACTGAAAAGGATTTTCCCCATACTAAGAAATGCAAAGCAGGTTTGAAGCATAACCTTAAATGTTAACTTTCTCCTTTTTCAGTATCTTTACTACTGGTCTAAATCCAAAGCATTTAACCATCAGTGTGTTAAATGTCAAAATCCACCTGGGATTTTAAAAATGAAGTGATAACTATTTGTTTACTCCTGAATGTTTTGTCCTGTGCATCAGAGACTTAACTTCTTGTGTTAAAAAATGCTCACAATTTTGTGGTCTTTATTAGTAGGTCCCATATGTATAGTCTCAACAATGCACTGTACTCCAGATGACTGTATACTCTTGCATATTACGTACATCGTTCTCCCAAAGGGCTGCTGGCAATTGGAGTGCACATTGTATGTGAAAAATATGGTAAGAGCAGGTTCTGCCACTTACCAGGTAAAAACAGAAGTCAATTCTGTAGTGTTTCATAGGGAGCAGAACAAAGAGCAGGCTTCGCTCCCTAGATGATGCTATCGTACAAAGAAATAACTTGTTTTTGAAAAGCAGATTGTAATACACACTTGTTTTTTTCAAGTCCAAGGTGTGTTGTACATGAGGAAATATGGCACTAAGCATAGCCGTTCTGAATAGATAACTAAATGAAATTCTACCTTTAAGGGCCTAGCAGTTGAATTAAAAAATTACAGCAAATGACGGACATGCTTAATGCTATAAAGAATTCATGCAGATTTTTTCACTTAAGACTGCATTCAAACATCTAGTCAAACGTAAATGGGCCTGATCGTTTACTCTTAGGTCTCTTCTACCTCCAACACCTGCAACACAAGAACACTTGTATAATTAAATCTAGTTGGTAGCCTGTTTTTAGAGAACACCATATCTAGAAGAGCAATGTTTTTGAAGGCTTAAATACTTTTTGGTTCTTACTCTGTGGCTTTTAACATGAATGTTAGAGGTGTGCAAGATTCACTGCAAAGTAAATGGAGTTTTCACACCTGCCCAATATTTACCTGACTGTTTGCAAGTCGTCTTGTTAACTTTCCTCCTGATTCTCTAACAATACGATCAATCTGTTCCTGTTCCCTCTCCAAATTATTGTTTCTTAATTTTTCCTCAAGTAGATCTTTGTCTTTCCTGAAAATAAGAAATAATTTTCTCTTTACCTGCCTTAAACCAGCAAAATCATCAAATCATTTATTAATATTGGCAAGGGTACAACAAAGAAACGCTCTCTGTCAGATTAAAATAACGACTGTTTCTGCACACCAACTAATATACAAAAGAGAGTTTGGCTTGAATATATTTAATGTAATTAAGAAAAATATAATTAAGAAAAATACACATTTGTCTGGAAGACATATAGTTGATTCATCTGCAAATAATTTGGTGCTCTCTGGACCTAAAGCTAAAGACACTTCGGAGTATAAAAGTTTCTCCAATTATAAAGGATTGCCCATTTGAGGCACTCTCATTGCTACAGTGGGACAAAGGACCTAAGAAGGATAATCTTCAGGGGGGGGAAAAAAAAATCAAAAAAAAAAATCAAAAAAAAAATCAAGTAATCGATTCACACGTAATTTTGGGATATTCATGGATATCTAAATTTAGTGTAACTGCTGCAGTTGCACACAGCAGTAAGTGATCACAAGTGTACCTTAGACATCTAGCAGCAAACAGTCAGTACTTGCCATAAGAAACCTCAGATTACATAAGTTTAGATGCAAACTTGCTTATGTCCATCAACTTGCTCCCCACCTTGAAAGTTGGTTGATAAAGATGCATGGCAGTCTGCACAGAATTTGAGGACTGGAGGTAGTCTGGCAATCCAAAACAAGTTCGGAGCTAGAGTTGTTAGATTTAAGCAAAATTATTCAATGCAAAATACAGATATTTTCTAACATGGCTCTAAATGGGCAGTTTTTTCTAATTATTTTGACATTTGGAAGAATCTAGAATAAAAGGAGGAAAAAACCTCCAAGACTAAGTCCTAAGAGATAAGGAATCAGATTATCTTGGAACACACACCAGTGCCAGAAATATATGAGGTTATGTCCACTACTCTGTAGGAGTTGCTTTCTTTCAGTGAAATTAGACTGGGTGTAACTTTAAAATCAGTACTAAGACAATACTTTAATAGCTCTTTACCTTTTTTGTTCCTTGTTGGGAGTTTTAAAGGTTTTTACATCAGTTTCCATAGATTCTTCTTTGTCTTTTGCAAGGACATGATCGTTTTCACCATTTGGCTGCAATTCTGTCTTATCTTTTTGTTTCCTGGTCTTCTGCAGGTCAGCCATGAATTCTATGCTCTGTTTCAAACTCTGAATTCTCTCCTAAAAACATATCAGAAATGTTTATTTCATATCTTTAGTTAATCCTTTTATTACTTAACAGAAAGGCCGAGTTAAATGCCCTCCTTTCAATACTGCCAACTAAAACATGCAATCTAAACAATGGAAAATTAAATACTTGAAACACTAATACATTCTGTATTTAATTGGCAAACTAGCTCTAGCATGGCACCTGATAGTGAGCGAAAAACTCAATTCTATCATTTCTCAAACACTAACATTAATTTTATTTAACTGATTATCATTGGAATAGCATAAGAAAGTCAGTATGGGAAGAAGGTTCATGAGAAAATAAGGGCACTTGATGATCTTTGTTTCCAAGTGGTTACAACTGTAACAGTCACAAATAATTACTGACTACACCAGTTATTCATGTGGCCTATTACAATTTCAAAGTTTTTTCAAGCAGTTTTAACACTGAAAGGTTTTCCTGGGGGACGCCAGTCACCCTGACGTTTGCTGGGAGGGCAATACAGCACTGCATAGGAAATCCAGGAAGTTTTTGGAGAGCGCTGGGGACAACTTCCTGGCCAAAATGTTGGATAGACCAGCTAGGAGCTGTGCTCTTCTTGACATGCTGCTCACAAACAGGTAAGAATTGGTGGGGGATGCAGAAATGGATGGCAACATGGGTAGCAGTGAGCACGAGATGTTTGAGTTCAGGATCCTGACAAAGGGAAGAAAGGAGAGCAGCAGAGTATTGACCCTGGACTTCAGAAAAGCAGACTTTGGCTCCCTCATGGAACTGATTTTTATGGTTGTTGCTCCATCAACTGGAAGGCTGTTGTGCGTTCGGTCGCCGTTGTGATGACAGTAGTTTTGGATTTTCATATAGCAGGGAGTTCTGCAAAATGTGACTGTGGTAATCCTGATCAAACTATGGACCACATAACACTGCCCTCTATACAAATTTGATAGTGACACTGCAGAGATACATTCCCTTTCTTTGAGAGCATTACACTTGTGTGGGCCAGGCCCCGAGCCCACCCTCGTCGCCATGCGCGGCGGTGATTCCGATCCCACTCTGGCCGCCATGGGCAAGCCAGGGACGAACCGGGGTCGTACCGGACCCGTCTCCGGTGCACGCGGGCTGCGGCTGGCAGCCCGGACACGCAGGGTGGGAGAGAGCTGCGAAGTGGTTTTGCACATGTGAGTTAGAATTATTCACGGAGGCGTAATGGTTGATTGAAAAGATTGTTTACTTACACCCAAAGATGGTATCGGTGTAGGCTGGACAAGTTACCAGGCACAGCTCCCGCTTGAACCCTCGTTGGAGGATTCTGACAAAACGATTGCTCCCACAGAGTTTGCTAGGCTCCGCGGGTCCGGTTAAGTTGGGTTCGAAAATTTCCCCGGAGTTATTCAGGCTCTATGGGTCCGATAAGTTTTCCCCGGAGTTTGCTAGGTTCCGCGGGGTCCGAAATTACAGGAAAAGGATACGTCTAGGATTGCACTCAGTGACGGGGAGAGGCGAGAAGCAAAAGCTCCATAGGCTCGGTTCTATTGCCTCTCTTGCCTGCTTAGGGGAGGCGCGTCGGGTCCGCGAGGGTCCACAGCGCTTAGAGATCTTCACACAGAATCTCTCTCTCTTCCTCCCTCCTCCGGCTTGGGCGGAAACTACCCAAGCCTTTTGTACGGCTAGCAAGCCAATCGCTAGCCGCCACGTGTGCCTAAATTAGGAATCGGCCAATAACATGGCGCGGATCCTAATACAAATGGCGGGACTTCTTTGCAATGTGTATCACTACGGTGCAAGAAAGAGATGCACACTGCAAAGAAGCTGCAATCTGGAGGGAAATCCCCCGCTGCACCAGAGTTCTCTAGCAGCAGAGAACTCTACCGTGCAAAGAAAGCGACAAATTTGGCGGGAAATAATTTAGCGGTGCCGAAGCGCGCGCACACAAATAAAAAATCACAACTTTGGGTTGTGACAACACTGGTTAACCTTAAACTTGAGAGAAGACCAAGGGGGAATTTGACAGCAGCCTTTAACTACCTGAAGGGTGGTTACAAAGAGGATGGAGCTAAACTCTTCTCCATGTTGACAGATGACAGAATAAGAAGCAATGGTCTCAAGTTGCAGCAACGGAGGTTTAGGCTGGATACATTAGGAAAAACTCTCTCGCTAGGAAGGTAGTGAAGCACTGGACAGGTTACCTAAACAGGTGGCAGAATCTCCATCCTGGAGGTTTTTAAGGCCCAATTTGACAAAGCCCTGGCTGATACGATTTAGTTGGGGATGGTCTTATTTCGAGCAGGGGATTGGACTAGATGACCTCCTGAGGTCCCTTCCAACCTTAATTTTTCTATGATTAAAAGCATAATCAATTAAATATGCTTTGTACCTAGAAAAGTCACATTAAATGTGCTTTGTACTTAGAAAAGGCCTACTAGAAAATTATGAAGAGACAGTTGCATGTTAGGGGCAATAAGGGGGAAAAATGCAAACACAGACACACAAACAGACCACTAACCAACATAGCTGTGATAAGTAAAATAAGCAAAAGCTCTGACACAGATGGAGCTATATGGACAGAAGTGCTATTTTGCAGTTTAAGCTTATCCACTGGGATACTGGCATAAGAACTTCCAAGATGGAATAAGAGGTTTTAGAGCAGCTTACTGCTACTGATTGCTGACTGTAGCTATACCTGCAAACTTAGTTTTTATGTTGAAAACTGGGTGGGGAGGGGTAGGAGGTTCTCATCTTGTATAATTTTCTTAGTTCCTGGTAGGTTTCTTAGATGAAACTGTTTCAGCCTTAAGAAAAATCATAGCTATTTTAGGCTTGTCATCCAACTATTTATTGAAGCAAAATATTTCTCCCAGTCTCCAGTGTAAACACTAATAAAATGTCAAAGGGCAGATACACTATGCTACAATATTATGATAGATTGAATGTAGGTGCTGGGCTTTGCAGTCCAAGGAACATGAGATTTTTAGTAGTATTATTTTGTTGCTTGAACTTCCCATTTCTAAGATATGCAACAGGAAAGATCAAATTTTCAGTAAGCTGGATCCTGCTTAGAAAAAGAGAGAAGAAGGTTGCAGTGCAGGAAGCAGAGGACTCTTGAACATGCCAATCTGTTTTTCAACTCTGGTGAATACATTTTAAAAGGGCTACTGAAAAATTAGAAGATGTGCCATTAAGAGCCATAAAAATAATTCAGGAGGTAGAAAAGAGGCTGTATATGGGAAGACCTGAATTCAGTCTGGTAGGTTTATCAAAAGAGAAGATGGAGAGGTAACTTGGCTAGTGTCAAAGTACCTTTGCAAAGTAAAAATACTGGATATTAAGGTCTTTGATCTAACAGAGAAACGCAGAGCATGAATAAATGGATAAGAACAGTGATTCTCAACCAGAGTGCCATGGTACCCTGGGGTGCTACCAGATCCTTTGAATGGTGCCACGAGGTATGAAGAGAGAAGCAGATAAGAGCAGGCTCAGGCTTGTCCCTCCCTGGAAGATCCCTCAAATCTACTGCCTGGCCCCTCAACAAGGAGGGTAAGCACTGTAATATATACATTCAGATTTTGAAACAGGGTACCAATCCAAGTCACAAAAGTTAGCGAGAGATGCTTCAAGTCCAATGACAGGTGCCATGAGTCTGAAAACACTGAGGACCACTGGATTAGAAACTGCAGCCAAACAAATTCAAGCTGGAAATAAGTTGAAATTGTCCTGACAAAAAAATGAATTCATAAAATATGTTAAACCAATTGTGAAAGATGTGATATTAGAATACCAAAGAGTGGGGAACAAGCTATCAAAGAAATGGATGAATTATCCATCTTTTAGATGCTTCTTTGGAAGATATGCTTTACCCAAACACAAGTTATAAATGGGTAAGCTGGCAAAACTGTATTTCCTGTATTATATGACAGATCCTGGAAGATGATTCAACAGTTCTTACCTTCCTTCATCTATATGAGCATGTCTGTGACGTTAATTTATATTTATGCAAAAGCAAACTTTAGAGTTAGAAAGTAAAGTAAATCCTTCTCCCAGATATGAATTCCCTGAAACAGAAGTAGCTTATTTGGCACAGATAATGGAAACGTTATAGAAAAGAACAATTCCTTTTGATATCCCTTTGAACTATCTGAAACCGAACACGACATGAAGAGGAGAGATCCTTTAAAAACATTATTTCAGACTGTTTAATAGAAAACATGAGGATCTTCCTACGTCTTTTAAAATAACTACAAAAACATCTGATTATTTATAATATTCCCTTACCTGGCTAAGAATTTTCATCCCTGAGTGCAGTAATTTCTTTGCCGCTTTGTAATAAATGGTGTCTGGTTTATTGTAGATCATGGCATTAGTACACATCAGTTTGAAGTTGTCCTGAACAAAAAATTAATTCATAAAATAAGTTAAGCCAATTTTGAAAGATGTGATATTAGAATACTGATACAATACGAGCCGTGTCTTCAGTTGAAGGTAACAAATCTCATGGAAATTCATAAATAAGAGGATAATTTCATTAAAGCATGTTTTTACTTTATTTAAAACACATTGGCAGCATACAACTCATGGGCTGAATCTGGCCAGAGCTGGAACATTTTGCCTCTGGCTGTACCCAGGCTGGGATGGGGAAAATGCATAGATGAAGTTACACTAAGTGTCAATACACAATATTATTACCACAGAATAATTTACCCTAGATTTTACTTCACAGTCCAAAGCAGACGTGACCAGTTCTCTCAAGCTAGATGCCTGCAGTAGGTGCTATTATAAATCCTGGTATTAGATATGGGGAGGAGTAAGTTTCTACTGAACAAACAGCTGCCCAGGATAAAAATGAGCAGAGAAAGGGACACAACCAGCATACTCACTCCAAAATGTGAGAGAGACTTACACTGAAGTGGAGTAACTAAACACCAGTTTAAGGCTGCGCATTGTAGATTCACTTTATTTTTACTCCAGAATAAAGTTAATACTCAAATATTTAAAACTGTTTAAAAATTAAACAAATGAATTAAAAATAGAAAAGAAAAACTGAATTACTCCTGACCATTTTGTTTTAAAATCGGCCGCTTACCAATAAATCCAGTCAGTGAAATTTTGTAAGATTATACAAAAGGAATATAATTCAATGCAGCCGTTTGGTTTACCAGTACAGAACAGCACCCTAATTATCTCAATTATCTTTTTTATTTTATGATCTATTAGTAGAAAGGAAACATTATGTATGTTTGTTCATTAAGTTGTACTGCTCTATGAAATTAACACTCAACACCAAGAAAACTTGTTTAGAACTATTTTCTGGTTAATTTCATAACTGGATCCGACTACATTTTAAGAACACAAAAATTTGGAATTCCATTTTAAATCATTATTTAAACATTTGCAGACAGAACAATCTTTATATACCTTTATTTGATTGAATGGCTTTTGTTAAATCGCCGAGGGGCCAGATGTTACCTTGGTACCTCAGAGACAGAGGGAAACAAGAAATGCTCTTTGCAGAGCTAACAGTCTTCCACTATGAATCAGTCCTGATGTTTGTGAAGAGGGAAGAAGCCAAAAAGCTGAGAGAAACAGATTGTCTAGATGCTTCTGCCAGATTAAATCTGAACCAGATGAAACAACAGTGAATGTTTTTGTCTTGTTTCAGAGTTCTGAGTAAGAATATGCATCTGATTAAATACAAAATTAAAAAAGGTAACTAATTTAGATACTATCTGCACAAACTGCATGCATGTTACTCAAAAATTAAACTTCTGAGGTTAGCAAGATTTGTGAGATGAGGAACATATTTTATTAGACCAACTTTTATAGTTGGGGGAGATGTCAGACAAGCATTTTGGTATCAAACACCTTATGTTTCATCAAGTCTAAGGAAGTAGTAGTCACAGTCTAAGCTAAGTACAGGTGAGACCAACTGCTTCAGTTTAAGTCAGTTGTGTTAGGGAATTTGGTAATATTGCTACCCTTCAAAATGGTACTTTGCAATATCTGCAAAAGTACACAGGTAACCTCATGATCATTATTGCATGATCTGAGCAGTAATCCTTGTGCATCCTGATTTTTTGCAAATTCAAGTGCGTGAGAAACGCAAACAAAAATTAAGGGCTATGGGTGTAACTCTGTTAAAAAAACAGTTTCTATGATTGTTAGCATGTGTAAACTAGAGAAACACCTATTTGACAGGAACAGAATCATTCCTCTACTCTCCTTGATTATATCTGTTATGGCCTCCATCCTTCCCAGTTTTTTCCTGGATTTTTTGGGGAATCACTTATGTCATGCAAGCAACATAGCGTATAACATTTCTGCATTCCAAAATTAATTTGGGAAGCCTCAAAACATCAATATGATAACTGTGTTTATCCAGAACTCTAAATAGCATCCCTAATCAGATTCCATTGAACATAAGACTGTTCTCAGATGTCCCAGTGAAGGCAAATTCTTTCCCATTGCAGTAGATAAACCAAGTCCTGAAGATTTCAGCTGACCTCTTAAAATGACAGATTTGTTACCGAGACCAAAATAATGTGACAGATATTTGACTGTATTTTTTTAAATTAATGGGAAGTGAAGGCGGTGGTACATACAGACAACTCTTCATGGAGATCACAGGATTAAACCCATTATACAGAAGACAAATATAAAAGAGGCAAGTATTTTTGCAGAGATAATGGGGAAAAATATTAAGAAAGAAAAACTTGATTAATCAGATCCCTCACTTTTTAACAGAAATGCTGTCCACTATAAATGCTACCATTTGATTCCCATACAGAGAAATATGAAACAGAACTGAGGGACAAGCTGATAGTTTCTTTGGACTCTGAAGTAAAGCTTCTTATTGAAACATTCTCTTTCAGTTTTCTACTGACTTGAATATTTTATATTCTTTAAAAGAATTATAGTTAAAAGCCTACATTTTTGTTTGTAATGCAAACTAGGAGATGTAAATGTTAAACTTCATTGACATAATGCTGAAAAGTCATTAAATTATATCATACAAGAAAACTATTCAGATTGGTAGGCCTGAAAATAGATTGCAGATATCCCCATTAAAAAGCGTATGACCTTCTTGAAACATTATTATTCTATGCAATGCTTTAGAAGTTTTTGTTTGTCATCCATTTTTTTTTCTGGACACATACTGAAAATTAAAAAAAAAAAAAATTGTTCACATGCATACAAGTATGTTTGATCAGCAGAAAATACTGCTGAAGCCAGACGCGCTGATTTCTGCCAACTATATATATATCTATCCATAAAGGTGGAGTTCAAGACAACTTAAATGAAAGATTGAATAAGCCAGGATAGTACAACTGCTAGTGCCCCCAATGTCATTTTACCTTATAGAGCAGTATTAAACAATATCTTATAAATACCTTTAATTCTTCAATGGATTGGTAACCATTGTTCTTGATCTTTTCTTTCATGGTACTAAAATCCATTGGATGTTTAATGATCATGGAGTAGCCAGGAGCAATGAAGTCAGTTACAGGAAATGAAAAGAATGAACTTGGATCTTTTCTGTTAAGACATGAAAAAAACACTTGTTTAATTTTAACAACACAGAACATATTGAGATTGGAATTATCAGAAGAAGAAAAACAAAGTTGAAAGGAACCACAGAACTGAAGCAAGACATGTCTCACATCAGTACAATCATTCAGTTTGTTCCATACTTGTAGGCTGACTATTTGCAGGTTCTCTGAGGATTTTTTTTTTTTTTTTAAAAAGGTGAGAAACATTTTGTGTTTCTTTTTTTTAATGGGTATTGCTTTCTAACCAGATCAGAGGGAGAGAAAAGGATTACTTGTACTGGTCTTGAAAGATAAAGTTTATTGTTGCAAAACAAACATATTTTGGTTCTAGTTTAATTTTAAAACTCTTTTTAAACTTAGAACCACTCAGAATCAGATTTTTGTTCAATCTTTTGTAAAGGTCATGATCAGAAAATCCAAAAACAGCTTTCTGAATGCGACAATCACAAGTTGATATTATGCGGTAGTTAAATACGTAAGTTGATGGCTTTGCCTAGTCAGCTGGATTCTACCAAATTTCTTCACCATATATCTTATGCAAGTTTAGTACCTTATCCCAGCTCAAGGTAACAAGCTTGACCTTTCATCCAACTGGAATCAGTTAACTTTAGGGGAGTGCTTTATTTTGATTTGTTGAAGGATATCAGAAAAGGTGCAGCCATAAACCTTTAAAAATGGCAGCCCTGGGAACATCCAAGAGCCCAGTCTGTCAGCAAGAGGGCAGAAGCAAAAAACCATCACATTTTAAAAACACTGATAAGCACATTAAAGAACTAATATAATCAATCATCCTAAATATTTTAACATATAGCCATGTTGACAAAGTAGCATTTATTATTTTTAATCATAGAGCAGTTGGTGAGGTGTCTGCACATTACTGTGTGCGTGTACGTATCTTTGTATCAATGTACTTGAAAGATCTACAGGAAAGTAGCATCGCAATAGGCCAAAAGCAGCTTTAAGTTATTAGTTGAAGAAAGTCTTACACACAGTTATAAATTGAAGGGGAACTTATTTTTTGTCCTCACACAAATGTTACTGTCAAATGTCAAAATCAGATTTGATGCAAGATTATAAGTAGCACCAATGTACTTTTGTGATTGACCTTTTAGAAACACTGATATTAGAGAGAAAGCATGTGCTGGAGTTTATTTTTATTAAAGAGCTGGAGATTATTTTAAATGCTAGTGATTTACACCAAGGCCTGTCTTCCCCTCTTGTGTTTGTCCTCCATTGCCTAAACTGTCTAAATACTGAATTGGCTTTTACTACTTCCTCTTCATCTGAAGACTGAATTTTAAATTACTACCTTAACAAGACAAGGTTCCTTGGGTGAATTTGATATCTTTTATTAGACCAACCCAAATGGTTGGAGAATAGTTATTAAGCAAGCTTTCGGGTTCAAAAACCCTTCGTCAGGCTAAGGACGCTGCAGCAGTTGCTGCGTGCTCTTCCTGGATGGAATGAAAAGTAAACAAGCCAGGGGCTGGGCTGGGCTGGGCACCCTTGTAGTTGAGAAACTGAATTAACTGAACTTCAGTATTTTTAAAACTTGAAAAATTACTACAAAATAACTAAAACTTTTAATTATTGAAAGTGAAACACTTTAAAGCTATATACCATTTTGTGAACCTGATATATGGAGACATCAAGAACCTGGTAACTGAGATTGGTTAGCAAAGCTAGCTTTTCAGCTGGATGCTATTTATCATCTTCACATTTGTAAGGTAGGCACAGGCTATGAATTTTCCTCCCACAGAATTAGGGAAGGCTTTATTTAAGAGGCCTGGTGGCTTCATACCACAAAAACATAACCAAGAAAAGCCCTCAAAAACAAAAAAAACTTTGCTTGACAAACTTAACTTATTAAAATGCTCTTGTTCAGCACTTGACTTTACAAAGCTAATTTACATGTACATTTACATTTTATTTAATCAATCCATAAAATCCCTTCACTTACTTGAAAATTAGGTAAATTAGGTTATTTTTGACAAACATTGTATACTCTTGCACCTGAAGACAACTTATTGAATGCAAATATAATAATGTGTATTTTTGAGAATTAAAGCATTTCTGATAATATTCTTTCCATTTCTTTTCAATGGTCTTTGAAACCAATTAAAACATTATAGCGGATATTTACAGGTAGTCTAAGACCGAAGAAAAGCTAAAGCTGACGCCATGCTTTGAGTATCTGAGTTTATAAGGTTGCCCTAAGTTCCCTTAACTCTCACTCCCTGCCTTTTTGGACGGACGGACGGATGGACACAGAGCAAATCAAGTGCTGACAACAATGTTTGTCAGTTTATGGTGCTGCTGTTGCTAAGCAAAATAACTATCAAGCACCTCAAAACTGACCAAGCCTATAAGCATCACATGGCTTAAAGAACACCTTTTCATGTTACACCCATTAGCAACCAGGTTTATCAAATTCATTTCATCATTCTGGAAGCTAGTAGAGCAAGTACACACCTCTGCAGCTGTCTTATGAGTTGATTCAAAGCTTCTTGAAGTGGTGTTTGTTCTACTTCTACAAAAGAAAAGGGGGCAGGGAAGGAAACAATTACAAAGAGAAACTAAAACTCCTAAAAATGTTATTCAAAACACCTACCTTATGTTAAACTAAATGTCAAATATTAATTTTTTTCCACATGAAAAAGATTGTAGCAGCAAACAAAACTCAGAAACGACTTTAATAATTAGCCTTACTGAATGAGGTAATAGGCATTGTTTTGAAAACACTAAACTAACAGTAGAACTTTATCATGGGCTAGGCTTTTGTTTGTGGCTTGGTGTGCATCTCTTTGTTTGCAATATGTTGCCTGTTATGATATAAAGTGCCAAGTTTTTTTATACATATATGAAGAAACAAAAATGTTTTCAATACTAAAAAACTGGAGTTGCTACAGCAGACTAAACAGCACTCATACAGGCCATTATTGTTGAAAAAAAATTATTTGGCTTTAAAAGCACCACCATCAGACCAAGTACTTCAATTTTTCTTACCTTCTTGTTTTGCTAAAGTACTTGCCAGTGGTTTTTCTGGTGGCAATTCCAGTCTCACAGGAGTCTGACATCTCAGTTCTCTTTCTCCCTCACTCTCCAGGTGTTCCCGATCTCGTTTCTTTTTATCCTCCTAGAAACAGATAGGCAAGTTCAAGAGACGAAAAAAAAGCAAAGCCTCCACAGGCTTTTAGAAACATTCAATCTTAATGTACTAGCTCCACCTGCTGTAAGATAGAGTAATTAACTACATGAACAAGTTTATCTTTTTTTTAAAAAACCCTTTATTTGTGATTATCTGTCAGAGATTTACTGCCCCTTCTTCAAATGAATCCGATTTTTTTTAAAACTCTTGTATTTGGCTTAAGTTGTATCCAATTTTTTTCTAGACCCAAGGAAAAGAATGTTGTGCCTGGAAGGTTGTCTTAACATCTCTCACAAATAAATATTTGGTCCAATAAGAGATTACCAAACAAACCTTGGTCTATGGAATATGCAAGAACCATCACAGATACAACAACACAACAATCCTACCATATCTGTGTATGACAAACTACTCTGTAAAGAGAATCTTTTCCACTAACAGCCAGAAGGATTACAACAAAAAGGACAATAAACAGCTTAAACTTCTGTAAAGAATGGGGAAGATATGTTTAGAAAAAAGTCTGAAAAAGTTGAGATGATATAGCTAATGACTGGGAGGAATAGGAAGAGGAGCTCTACCTAGACAGACTTCTGTATATATACATTTATTATGTTAAAATCCTTGCTCTCTTGTGTGTTCTTATGGTCAAGAATAAATATTGTTTTGAATATGCTACTTGCTCCTTACCAGTCCCAGAAAACCAGAGTGCAGATACTGAACCTAAATCAGGCTTGCTGAGGTAATCAGCAGGGATCCTAGTTTTCTCAAATTAAAAAAAAAAATCCAGCAAATTCACTGATTAAAACGCCCAAAACCTGTGATTAAAATGAACTGCCACTATATATGTGTAAGAATATATGTGTATATAGGTATCAATTGAACACAAGGCTTTAAAATTGTAAATATATCAAAACAATTTGGAAGCTTACCAGTGCCTCAATCACTATAATAAAATCAATTCTGAATACCTATAAACTTTAGTATTTGATTTTGGGTTGTTTTTATACTGGAAAAATCAGAGCTCCCTCTGCCCCCTTTTGCTCACTAGGATGCAGGTTCCAGGACCCCCACCCCTACCAGAGGGGCGCCCCCCAGCTGCCAGGGCTATGCGGCCAGGGACCCAGGTCTGCAGCCCCTTTCCTCCTGCAGCAGCAGCACCCGAGCCCTGGCTGCTGCTCATGGGAGGTGATGGCGAAGCAGAGTGAGAAACCCAGCTCCCTCTCCCCCATGGGTAGCACGGCCAGAGTGGAGCCCATGGGGGAGAGGGAAGGCGTGGGCTGTCCACTGCAGGCTTGGGCTTCTTGCCCTGTTGCCCTCCTCCTGGGGCCTCCACAGCCCAGTGGGTGGGACCTGGTGTGGCAGGGCAGGGCAAGGAAGTTCCTTGCCGCTGGGAGCCCCATGCCACCCTGGTGAGGTGCCCCCTGCCTGCCTGGCAGCAGCGAGGGGCACAACTCTATGCCACTACCCCTGCTGCTGCCATGGAAGCAGGAGGCACCTCACCAGGGTGGCATGGGGCTCGCAAGAAGCTTCCCCGCCCGGCCCCGCTCTGCCTTACCACGCCAGGTCCCACCCGCTGGGCTGCAGAAGCCTCAGGGGTAGGGCAGCAGAGCAGGGAGCCTGAGCCCAGTGGACAGCCCACACCTATCCCCAACTCTTGCCCTGGGCACAAATCTGGGGGCACGTGCCCCCCATACCTACCCGGGAGCGCACACAGCAGCATGGAACCAGCTCCCCCCTGCCCCTGACGAGCTACCCATCCTACTCCTCACTGGGGCCTTGCAGCCACACAGCCCCAACCCCCAAGCACTGTCCCAGCTAGACAGCAGCAGTAGCAACCCCAGCCCTGCCAAACTCCATCCCTCCTTCCCTAAGGTGGCCTCAATCCCCTACCTGCCAGACTTGCCTGTGGGAGCTGTTCTCCAGGCTGCCTGGTGGCAACATACATGCATACGTACACACATGCATATGGTGCACCCTGCCTGACTGCCATCCTCCCATTCCCCCCAGCTTGCTGAATGCTGCAACTCTGTCAGCTGCAGAAAGCTCTTTGCAAAGGTGCAAAATCTACATATTTCTGTTAAAATGAGAAATCCACATTTTTCTCAGTTAAAAGGTTAAGATGGCCTTTTCCCCCACCCCGTGAGAAACAGAAAACCTGGTTCCCTGGTAATCAGTCAATATACAAGGGGTTTATAACTCAGGCCCTAGTCTAGAAGTGGGAAAAATCTGACTCCATGCACATGGCAGAGGCCTGTCACCTGTAGGCTTATATAGAGCGATCCAAAGAGGGGGGAAGAGCAGTTTAGCTTGCCTAGCAATGACCCACAGAGCAGCTGGCCCCTTTAGAGAGAATGCAGACAAGTGACAGCAAGCAAGAAATTAGGCCACTACCACAAAGTTGAAGTTTTTATGGCTACAAGGTTGCACGGAAGATGAATATGGAAGTCACTTGTTCTGAGTGACTTTTTTCAGCCATACGTAAATATATTTATTAGTTTATACTCAATTCATATTGTAGTCTCTTCCCAATTGTAAACTTTAAACATACCCATTCTCTAAAAGCATGGAGTAATCAGTAGAGTTTAAGGTAAGAAAGTTTCAGCTAGATCAGATTAACATCCTTTAATATGAGCAAGGAAAAAAAATAAGGAAGATGCAGTGCTTTGAGAGCATCATCTGCTCCCATCTAAGAACAAAATGCATTCACTTCCCCCTCGGGTGTGGACACACGACACACTATCCTGGTATAGTCTCAATTTACTTGGAGAAAAGCTGGAGAGAGCCCATGGCAAACCAACCTTTGCTGTTCTCCAGTTTAGGTGCTGCATATCTCCCACCTCTGTCAACTTTACTCCCAGGGAGCCCCTTCTCAGTGCAGACTCCTCATGGCTGGAGGTAAAAGCAGCGCCTCCTCCAGAAAGCTACCTTAGGAGGCCTGGTCACACGTCTGTCTCACTACAGAGCAAATTTACCACAAAACAGGACAGGGGATAAATGACCCCTACAGCAGTTATGTTGCATCTGCCCCTGGGTCTGCTTCTAACGCGGATCAGGAAGGGCAGAAAGCTCAGAAGCGGCCCAGCGTTGCCCCTCACGCCCCGCCTCTGAAACCGAAACTGTGTTGTGACTACCTTTCCTCTCCTCTTTCTCTTTTCCTTCTCCTCCCCGGGCGGCTGCTTCTCTCCCTTCTTCCTCTTCTTCCTCTTCTTGTGCTTCTCGTGCTCGGCCTTGTCGTCGTAGAGGCTCGAGTCGTGCCCCGAGCTCCCCGTGGACAGCTCCGTCACTTCGCTGCCTCCCACCTTCAGCACCAGCTTCAGGGGCTTCTCCACGTACTCTGCGGGGCGGGGGGGAGAACGGGGTCAGCGTGCGGGGACGACCGCGCCGGGGCCGGGGCCGGGGCCGGGGCCGCTCCCCTTCCCCGCAAGGCCCGCCCCCCGCTACCTTCATAAGGGCGCTTGTCGGCCTTGTGCCGCTTGTGCTTCTTGCCCATGGCGGCGGTGGCGGCGGCTGCTGCGACGCGGGCCCCCCTGCGCCCCGGGGTCACGAGCAGCGGAGGAGCCGAGCGCGCCCGCGCCAAGAGGGCAGCGGCGGCGGCGCAGCGCGCGGGCGAGGCGGCGAGCGGCGCCCCCTGGCGGCCCCGGGGCCCAGCGCACCGCCCCCGCCCCCGTCCCCGTCCCCGTCCCCGGCCCGGCCCCGGCCCCGGCCCCGGCCCCGGCCGCCGAGCCCTGCCCCGCACCGCCCCGGCGCGCAGGGTCCCGGCCTCCCCGCGGGCGGGGCCCGGCCTCGCTTGGGGCCTCAGCGCCTCGGAGGCGTGGGCGCGCGGCGAGCGGGGGCAGGGCGCCGGGGCCGCCCTTAGGCCTTATCGCGGGGCCTCCGAGCCGGAGCCGCCGCCGCCGTCATCTCCCCCACAGCCGAGCCAGGCCCCGCTGCGTCGCCCGCCGTAGGGGGCGGGGCCCTGCTGGCCATTGGCCCCGCCCACCGCGCGTGGAGGGGCGGGGCCTGGAAACCGCCGCGGGGCGGGGCGGGGCGGGAGGAGGCCTGTGGGGGAGCCGGCCGGTCCCTGTGACCCTCCTCGCCGGGGCCTCGGAGAGCAGGTGCCTGCTGCCCGGCCCAGCGCTCCTCCTCCTGCGGCCCAGGTCAGACCCAGCCGGAGGGCTCCTCGCGCGCACAAGGGCCAGACCAGACCCCCTGTCCCTGCACGCGTTGGCCCAGGACTGATGTCTTTCGCTGCCTCTCCACTAACGTAACCGCGCCGCAGGGTTGGTCCCCGCGTTGCCCCTGGGAAGGTGACTTAGCCCGACGCAAAATCCAGGGATGCAGCAATTGAAGGTGTGGGTTGGTTTTAGTTGAAATTGTTCCCTGCGAGGCGGGTAATATTTAAAGTCTGAAGCTTTGGGAAGTCGTAAGACGAGTCCTGCCAGCCGGGTATGTTCTGCCAGGGAGCGATCAGTCCGATGATGCTGGGTTTTTTGCAATACAGCGGCTAGAAACGCTGTCGTTTGGTAACCTGGCCGGATCGTGATGTGGGTGGCGTCTTGGAGTCAACCACAGCTTCCCTGCTAGGTCTTTTTCCAGTAGTTTGAAATGTAGCTGTGATGGACATAAGTTGATTTTCTCATTTGCATCTGGATTTTCTAGGACTCTTATTGCAAACACCATGAAATGTTTTTACGTATGCTTCAGTGGGATGCCGAGGGTTTTTGTCCGGGGGTCAGGCCACATGTAAAAAACACAAAACCAGGAAATGCTTAAAGGACATGTTTCCTAAACGCAAACACAAATGTGGCTGTATCCTCCACGCCTCCTAGCGGACGGGCAGATGCGCTAAGGTTTCTCTCGGGTTCTGTAGCAAGAGCATTCGTACAATTGTTCCTCTGAACTGTAATGACTGATCCTGTCCTGAAGCTACTGAAATTTGAGAGAA
Organism: Alligator mississippiensis; assembly: GCF_030867095.1. NCBI lineage: Eukaryota > Metazoa > Chordata > Crocodylia > Alligatoridae > Alligator > Alligator mississippiensis. The sequence continues at coordinate 52,093,801 of NC_081833.1, read as the reverse complement.
GTGTAGCACAAATAAGTAAGTATGACTTGTGGCCAACCTTTGAGAAGTGTGATGTATCCTTTCTGGTTGTTGGGTTTTTGGGCATACTTTGGATCTTGCACACAGAAATTTTATCTTAGTGTAGATATTTATAGCCAGAATATACACCACTTTGTCTTCTGTGTCTTCAGTTCTCCTTCCCTTTGATTTCATCCTAATATTCCCCTTTCTTCTCCAAAACGCTAGCATTGCCTTAAGTCAGGGGTGGGCAAAATGCGGCCCAGGGGTCAGATGCGGCCTGCCAGGCCATTCTATCCAGACTGCGGGGCCCCTAAAACATTTAGAAAATTTAATATTTATCTGCCCCTGGCTGCCTGTCATGTGGCCCTCAATGGCTTGCCAAAACTCAGTAAGCGACCCTTTGCCCAAAATAATTGCCCACTCTTGCCTTAAGTCTTGCTTTGGATGATGTGCAGGAACTTTGAATTGCAGCCACAGCAAAGTAAGACTGTTAAGGGACCTGAGAAGGTCGTCTACTCCAGTTCCTTGCCCAGGATAGGATTGTACCCTCTTGAACCACCTAGAAAAATGTTTGTATAACCTGTGCTTAACAACAGCTAATGGTGGAGTTTCTACAGCCTCTCTAGGTAAACTGATCTAGGATTTAGGATTTGAGCCTCCATATAGAAAGCAGGAATAGTCTTGAACCTGATGATGCTTCAGGATGTGTTGCACCACTCTGAGATTCCAGGGAGCATTGCTATTTTGTCAGTCATTTACAAAGTGCTTTCTTCCACAGTCCTGTAGCTGTGCTGGGGGAGGAAGAGGCAAGGGGTCATGGCCCTGCATCTTTCCAGAACACCATCCCTTCAGCCTCAGGAGTTGGCTAGGCGTGGTCCATTTCACTGAGCTGCTGCATTGGGGAGAGATTTTCTGGTCCCACAGTGCTGTCACAGAGAGTGAGCACAATCTAGATGGAGCTTTAAACAAACTGCTAAGCAGGTGGTACACTAGAACCTGCATTTTTTTTTGTATAGAGATGATTTGCAGTACACTTAAGTCACAGTGGGTTGCCAAATGAAGAATGAGCCACTGAGGTGCCTGCTGTGGCTTATGCTTCAACAGGGCACTACTCTGATCACGTGGAGCTGCTAGGATCCCATGTAGCTAACCAGAGAAGCAGTGTCCCTTAAAATAAAAGCCACAATAAATACCTGTTTGCTGTGGATATATATGCACTCTCAGCTAGTTCATCTTTGCAGTAGGATAAGGAACCCAAGCCTACAAGGAATCTAGGTTTTCCTGTACTACATCTCAAAGACTTACTTGAAAAGTACGTCGGTATTTGAATTCATCTTCAGGTCCGTTCCTCCATGGCTGATTCACATTACTTGTACACTTCTAATTTAGTCACTGTGTATCCTACCAGGATTAAAGTAAAGTCTAAGCACTTTCTGTTTCCATTGACCTCAGAAAGTTTGTAAGTACATTTTCCCCAGTAACAGTGAAGACCAAATGATCAGATTGTCCCCTGGAGACAGCAGAGTCAGACTAAAAACCTCTTGCACTTAACAGTGAAAGGACCATAATGTTACCTTCTGCTTGAGGCAGTGGCAACAGGCCATGCTCCCCACTTAGGCAATGGGCAGGAGAGACAGGTGGGAGTGCTGGTGTCCCCCCTGCGAGCGCCGGCCAGGGAGTGGAAGCGCTGGATGAAGTGCCATGGCCATGTCTGGAAGCGCTGTGGCCCGGTCACTGTCTGGTCGCGAGGGGGCATATGTCCCCCCGACTAAGGTGGCACTAGTTGCCTGTGACTTGAGATACAGGAAAGAATTAATGTAGCTTTGGTTTTCATTAGAAAATAGCTGATAGTAGCAGGGCTGTTATGCCTGTGAATATCTAGAGTAACTTTTTCTCCATTTTGTCTCCAACATTGCTGTTTCTGGCGTGGGATGACCAGGCCCCAGCTGTGCACTAAGCTCAGGATATATGTCTGCACTATGGATTTCTGTTAGCTCATCTGTGTTACTATGAAGAGACAGTCTTTGATCAACACTACTTTGTCGGCAAAAGTCTCTAGACCCAGTTATACAAGGAAAACTATTTTTTTGGTACTCTGGGTTGTTTTGGGAAGTATGCTGTCAGTACAAAACTTAACTATCCTGGCATGGTTGCATCTGTTCAAGGAGTGCTTTGCCAGTATGGAATAGTGGAATTCCTTAAATCAGTAAAACACTATTGCAGGCAGGGTTTCCAACTGATGTATTCACAGTGTGGCCAATACTCCCAAAAGATCTTTTCTTAAAGCCACATTTGCTGAAGATATGTGATTATAAAGAATCCCAACTTTTATTTTTTTTAACGACTTCTTATATTGCACTTAAGTTTGAAATTATACCCTGAGCAATGAATCCAAAGAGCTAAGATGCATAATGTAACAAGTGCAAATTTTATGTTATCCAAATCTTGTAGGGCATTTTTACGTGTGCTCTGGGTGTGGGGGGGAGGCGCTTTATTTAGAGTAGATCCAAGAGCTGTTTTAATTAAAGCGCTTGTAGCATCTCCTGTATCAGCATCTCTGTGCTTCAGTATGACAGCGGGGGCACTTTCACTAAAACTCATCAAATGAGCTTTAGTGAAAAGTGCCCCCACCACCATTTTGAAGCACAGGGATGCTGATACATGAGACGCAAAGGTTGGCTGGAGCACACCAATTAGCATGTTCCAGTAGACTCGATTAATTGAGTCTGTTCCGACATGCTGTAATTATAGCATGTCAGAGCAGCCTTGTGGCTCGTGTACAGGCACCCATGCTCTTTAAGTCAATCTAATGATTTTTTTCTGGGGAGAGCTGGACTCAGGAGTTTTAGACACTTGCATTTGGCAGTACTATCCACTATCTACATACCAGTTCTACATGCAATGTTTTAATTTTCAATTAATTTTCCCCAACCTGTTTTAAATTCCCACAGCAGCATTAAGATGATCTTAGTTCAAAATATAGAAATATGTTTTCATAATGGTCTCAAGACTAGATCTCCACATGAGAAGAACCACATACAGAGTAATGGTCCCAAGACTAGATATCTGTATGAAAAGAAACGCACACTTACTTTTTAGGTACAAGGCATTCCTCTCATATGGCTGTGACCTAACGACTTTTAATTTTACTTTTTACTTTTTTTGACTCTTAACTTTGTTGATTGAAATATTTTGAATGTGAATGCCTGAATACTAGGGATCTGGGTTTTCCATTTCCCACAGAAAAACGAAGTAAACCATGGCTTTTACCTTTTACCAGAGGCAAATGCGGATTTCTCATTTTACCAGAAAAGCCTGCAGATTTTGCAGGTTTGGGATGAGCCTTCTGCAGGCTGGCAGAGTTCCAGCCTGCAGGGGGCTGGGAGGGAGTGGGAGGAGGGTGGTCAGGCAGGGGGCGCAACCTGCATGTATATGCCTGTGGTGCTAGGCAGCCTGGAGAGCAGCTCCCAGAGGTAAGGGAGGTGGGGAATTGAGCCCTCATAGAGAGAGAGGGAGGGAGGGAGTTGGGCAAGACTGGGACTGGGGCTGCTGCCCAGCAGCTGGGCATTGCGTGGTGTTTGGGGCCTAGGGCTGCAATGTGTAGCTGCAGGGCCCCGGTGGGGACCAGGATGGGGCTGTGGATGGCTTGTCTGGGGGGCAGGGGAGGGTGGAGCCGGCTCCCTACCACTGTGCGCACTCCTGAGGGGGAAGGGAGACCTGCACCCCCAGATCTGTGTGTGGGGTGGGGGTGGGGTTGGGCATGGAAGCCTGCAGGCTCAGGCTTCCACCCTGCTGCCCTCCCCAGGGGCCTCCGCAGCCTAGCGGGTACAACCTGGCGCAGCAGGTGACAGTGGAGTCATACGGAGAAGCTGCTTGTTGCTGAAAACTCCATGCTGCCCTGGTGATGCACCCCCTGTGCATGCAGCAACTTTGAGAGGTGCAACCCTGTGCTGCTACCCCTACTGCAGCCACGCGTGCAGAGGGTGCATGACCAAGGCAGCACATGGCTCGCAGGAACAAGCAGCTTCTCCATGTGGCTTCGCTGTTCCCTGCTGTACCAGGTCACACCTGCTGGGCTGTGAAGGTCTCAGGAGAGGGCAGCAGGGTGGCAGCCTGCACCTGTCCCCACCCCCACACCATGCACAGATCTGGGGGGCGTGGGTCACCCCTGCTCCTGGGAGTGCAGGCAGGGCCAGGGAGCTGGCCGACCTAAGCCCACAGCCTGCCCTGCCCCCACCCCGTGCACAGATCTGGGGGGCGTGGGTCCCCCTCTACCCCCTGGGGAGTGCATGCCCCAGCAGGGAGCCAGCCTCCCCTGCCCAAGCCCTCAGCAGGCAGGCAGCAGGGAGGAACTGGGCTCTGTTCCACTGCAGCAGCTGCTGGCTCCTGACAGACAGGGGGCTGTGGACCCAGATCCCTGGCCCTGTAGCCCTGGCAGCTGGGGGCCTCCTCCAGCAGGGCGGGGTGGGGTGGGGGAAGGGACCTGTGGGTGAGGGGCGAGGGGCACCAGCAGGGCCAGGGGGCTTTGGGGGTGGGGGGGTGGGGAGTGAAGCACCAGCAGGGCCAGAGGGGTTGTGGGGGGCCTTTAATTTTAATCACAGATTTTGGGATTTTTACCAGAGAATTTGTGAATGATTGATTGATGATTGATTTATTAAAGCAGAGAATTGTAGTGTATTGGGGAAAACCAGGATCCTGGCTGAATACTGAGCTGTATACTGCACTGAATTTTTCAGACTCATAATTTCTGCTGTACCCCTTTGTGGATGATTATAATGGATACTTTTGATCTGGCATTGCAGTTGAAGTTATGTTAACAAATCAGTGTTTGTTTCTAACTCTTGGTTTTCATCAGACTTGTGTCCGCATTCAAGCGCTGAAGGACTTTTACTGTTTCTAACAAACCAGCTTTAATAGGGAAGGTGTTAACTTTGGGTTTTTTTCCTCCCCTAAAAAGAAACATTCATTGATCTGTATTTGCATTGAAATTGACGTACTTAAGGAAAGCCAAGAGCATTTATTGGTGGAGTTATGTAATGGTAAAAAATAGATCAGTTTATGAAGCAAGTGCTTTGACTCCAAATCCAGCAAAGCCTAATACAATACAGTGAGAAGTTTTTAAACCTACTGGCATTAACAAACTCTGACAGGTTGTGCACCACCAATCTTAAACGACACAACTGTAAGTACCACTAGCATATTTTTCAGTTCAACCTTAAGTACCACCAGCAAATTTTTGTCATATAAAGTCGTAAGTCCTATGACATTTCTCACTAATATGTAAAAGTATCTAAGCATGGAAAATGCAATGCACAGTTTCTAAAATGCTAGTAGTGAAATCAGAGACAGGAAAATTATTGCATTTAAATACAGAGCCAATAGGTGTGAAGAATATTGTGCTGTACTACTTTTACAGTCATGAGCTTGTAATATACAGTGTTGTCTTCTGGAGAGCAGCAAGATAAGAAAGTAGCAAGTCAAGTTATTGTTTAATTATTGTAAGCTGCCCTGAGCCTTTGCTGGGGAGGATGGCATATAAATTGAATATAACATCACATAAAGAGGATAACAGGTATGGTTCACTTTCTGGTGGTTACAGAAACTTTTCTTCAGCTCAAGTTGTAAGAATCAGTTCTGGGAGCCAAAAGATAAGTATTCAAATTCTGAATTTCTCCCTGTGTGTGTGTTTGTCTTCAATTCAGTTCTTAAGAAATAGATGTGTTTAGATATTCTTCTATAACAGGGGCAGGCAAAATATGGGCTGAAGTCCAGATCCGGCCCAACAGGCAATTCCACCCAGCCCTCAGGGCCTGTCCATGAGCCCTGGCCGTGGGCTATTCCCCTGCAAGCCAGTGCCTCTATGCAGGCGTGGTTCTGGTCGCTAAACAACCACCCCTACCCCAGCCTGGCTTGACCTGTCCCAGCCCCAAGCCAGGGGGTGCTTGAGACAAGAAGCCTCTGCCAGGCAGAGGCTTTTGCCTGGGCACACTGTGGCTGTTTCCAGCCTCCCTGCCTGCGAGAGTGGTGAATTCAGGTAAGGGTCCCACCGAGCTGGGGCCAGGGACTCCCGCTGGGGGAAAAGGGGCCAGGAGTGAGGGGAGCTGTGTGCTATAGAGCCGGGCTGGGGTGGCTCCGCACGCTGAAGGAGCTGTGGGGTTGGTTGGCACTGACTCTGCATGCTACCACCATGGGCAGCTGGGGACTGGGGTGGGAGCGAAGGAGCCACGTGCCATGGGGCCAGGTGGGGGCTGGCCTCACGTGCTGCCACCATATGTGGCCAGGCTTTCGGACAGGAGCGTGGGAGCTGTATATTATAGGGCTGGGTGGGGCTGGCTCCGCATGCTGTCGCCATGTGCATCCAGGAACTGGATTGGGAGTTCAGAAGCTGTGTGCTATGGGGCCAGGTGGAACTGGGCCCTCATCCTGTAACCATGTTCAGCCAGGGACTTGGGCTGGAGTGCTGTTGGGCCAGGTGAGGCTGGCCCTGCATGCCGCTGCCACTGTGGCTGGAGATGGGGGTGGGAGTGCAGGGACCTGTGCACTGTGGGGCCAGCCCCACTTGCTGCCACCACGTGCAGATCCAGGGACCTGCATGCTCTGGGAATTCCAAGGACCACCCCCCCAACACACACACACACACTTCACCCTCCTCCATACCTCCAACACACACCCACAACCTCCCACAGCCCCCATACATGCTTTGACCCCCCCACCCCACCATACCCACACACGCACCGGCACCTTCCCATGTGTGCGGGGCCATGTTGGGATACAATCCCACCCTCCAACCCCCCACCTCTTCACACCCACACCACCATACCCACACCCCACAGCCACACCCACTCCCTGCCCCCCCATACGCCCTCTTACCTCCCCACACACAATATACAAGAGTAAAACTGTATTTTGAGCTATTATGCAATTGCCTCTAGATACACTATGCAAACAAACAAGTTATAGTAGATGTTTAATTTTTTTTTTGCAGTATTTGATTTGATTTTTTTCTGGATTCAAGATGGCAACTCACCCCCCCCCCCCCCCCCGGAGAACTTTCGGAGCAAGGGAAGGGACTTCCGATGGCAAAGGTCAGGAGTTAGGGGATGGGACTTCCAGTCTCAAGATGGTGACCAAGGGGGTCTAGAGGTGGGGCTACCCTTGTGGCCCTTGACAGCACACCAAAACTCATTAAGTGGTCCTCCAGTGGAAATAATTGCCCACTTCTGTTCTATAATATTTGAGAAGGCAATATTACTATGTATATAAAGTTGAGTTTGATTAAACTGACAGCATTATGGAGACACTTTTAAATTTACAAGCAAACTTGTTAAAAACTAAATGTAAGATCCTACAGGAGTCATATTGAGACATGTTGCAAAGACCTTGATTATAAAGGAAACTTTAGCGTGTATTGTTAATTACAGCCCAGAATTGTGTAACCAGATGACAAAAGGATGGCTTTGCACCCTCTATGAGATCTTGAACCAGAAATTATGAAAGATTAAACAGCATTCGACAGATATTTTTTCGTCTTCTTAGGAGGATGTAAAATTAACCTAAGAAGGAAAACAAGGACTGTTCTATGGCATTGATCCTCACTCTGGGAGCGATCGAGGAATCTGAAACAGTAACAGGGTTGGCAAGACTTGTCTTTGTCACTTTGACGCCTGGTCTACACACAGTTTTTTGTTACAGTGTAACTGTCAGCCATGATGTGATTTACAGTATTTTGCTTACAAGTTCTAGTGTGGAACTGGTTTTACCAGTATCAACACACTTTACGTACTTTAACCGTGCATGTATACGTGTTCCCAAATGTGAATGTCTTACAGTGATAGAAGCAAAAGTAAACCATGTCAACACTAAATGAATTATGCTGCTTCAAGGATTCCAGTGTATTAATGCATATAACCTTTCTATTTAGGAATGGTCCAATTAAGTGAAATAATTTAAGGCAATGAAGACCACTGAGAGTTTTATATGAGTAATATTTGTCTTTCCATCCTGCCCAGGTAAAATCCAGTCCTTCTTTCCCCAACCCAATAGAGCAACGGTTAGAATCATAGAATTGAAGGACCAAAAGGGACCTACAAGATCATCAAATCCTGTCCCCTGCCATGGGCAGGAAGTTACTAGGCTCAAATGAGCTCAACAAGGTACGTATCCAGCCTCATCTTGAACACCTCCAAGGATGGCGACTGCACCACCTCTGCTGGGAGTGTGTTCCAGATTCTATTTACCCTTATGGAAAAGAAGTTTTTTCTTACGTCCAGCCTAAATTTTCCCTCTATTAGCTTGTGCCCATTGATTCTTGTCCTCCTTTAAGGTGCTTTCCTGAAGAGTTTCCCCCCTAGATCTTGGTGCTCCCCCCTAACGTACTTGTAGGTGGATATCAAATCACCTTTAAGCCTTCTCTTACTCAGACCTAACAGGCCCAGTTCCTGGAGTCTCTCCTCATGGGGCCTATTCTGCAGGCCCCTAATCATATGGGTGGCCTTTCTTCATATGCTCTCGAGCTTATCCACATCCTTCCTGCAGTGTGGTGCCCAGAACTGAACACAGTACTCCAGCTGTGGTCTCACCAATGCCAGAGAGAGAGGGAGAAGCACCTCCCTGGATCTATTGGCAATGCATTGGCTGATGCATGCCAGAGTTCTGTTTGCCCTGCTGGCAGCCTCATCGCACTGTTCACTCATGTTCATCTTCCGGTTGACTCTGACCCCCAGGACCCATTCAGATGCTATGTCAGCCAGTGGGCGACCACCCATTGTGTAGTTATGGTGAACTAAACTCTGACAGATTGTGCACCACCAATTTAAAACAATACAACCTTAAGTACCACCAGCAACTTTATATTTTGTCATATAAAGTAATTATAATAAATCTATTCATGCATACCACTGACAGGTTGTCTGTGTACCACTGGTGGTACACGTACCACAGATTGGGAACTGCTGCAATAGAGAACATATACATTAATCGGGTATTACAGATGATTTTAGTAACAAATGTGAGGTTTCATTCTTGTTGGCTTCAGTGTGTTGTGCCTATAATTTCAATAGACTGCCTGTTTTACATTGTATTCCTCATCTTAATCAGTGTCAGGTTTCTATAGCAACTGGCATGAGAGTGCCAGAGAATAAATATCAACCACTCTAATTTTGTAAACAGAGCTAGTGTTTGAAAATATAAAATTTAATCCAGGTCTCCTCATGTGCAGTCACTTCTGTCTGTTGGATTAAAAAAAAATCATCTTGTTTTATGAAATAGGGGGAATTTTGTCTGTAAAGTTTATTTCACTGTATATTAAATTAGGTAGACCCCAGATGATGTGCTTTAAATTAGCCTCAGTTTTTTTTAAAACACAATAGGAAACAAGAAACCCAGTCCTCATTTAAAGGTTTAGGTCACTCCATAGAGTTCATACAGTGTGGCCAGCATGCTTGTTTAGTAAGTTCAGACGTGAAAACTTTTGCCACAGTTCCTTGTCTTACTCAAGTAGTCCCAGTAAAGTTGGTGGGATTACAAAAGTGAACAAGATTTGGATTCTAGAAGGGCTGGAAAGATTCTGCGGTTCACCATGAAATATACAGTGCATTTTAACATCTGTTTGTGGCAAGATCCTTCAGTAACCATCCAGGCAAGACAGCCACTGAGAACTTGAAACTTGCTGGAGGTTTTAGACTGGCAAGCAGGCAGGATAGGGCTCGTTGAGACAGATTCAGAGCACCAAGAATCATCAGGATATCTACTTTTTTCAAAAAGGAGACATTTCTCAAATAGGAAGTTCAGAATGGGAAAAATGAACAAATATTTAATTTATTCAAATATTACTGTGGGCAGGAATTTTAAGTGACTGAGGCCCTTGGCAGATGTTATACGTAAGATGTGATTAACCAGTTAATCATATCTTAAGTAGTAACCTGGCCACACTGTGATTAATGATGTAGTAAATTAATGGTGTTATAGGGAATAAGCCACAAAATTGTGACACAAAAACAGTGTAATAACTTTGTGGCTCATTCCCATCGTACCTTAAATTGTACTTGTGGCCATGCTGATAAAGGCTTCCAGCTTCAGGAGTGCATGGGAGCCCTTTTGTTCCCATGTACTTCCCAGACTCGGAGTACAGTTCAGATGACTGCCACTTACAGCCTCCAGGGTGCATCTGTGACAAGGGCTCTGATGTGCCCCTGACGCTGGGGGCCCCAATCAGCTGCTGCAACCAACTGCCTGGGCACAGTGGAGTCTGGGGCTCTGATTTGCCCCCATGGCTGGGAGCAGCTGCTGATCTGATCTCTCAGCCCTTGACTCTGTCCAGTATGTGCCCAATGCTGGGAGCAGCTAATTGGCTTCTTAACTGCTGGTGCAGGGGGATGATCCTGGGCTCCCCCTGCACCAGCAATATGGCACCATGGAATCTGATCCCTGATCCCACAATTGTACCTCCTGCCATGCACATATATCATGGCAGGAAGCCCGGTTTTGTGATCACACATCAGATCCCCTGGCACCTTTAGTTGAATGTCAGCCAGGGGCCTGAGTTGGAGACATGGAAATTCTGTATAATAGCATTAAGTCTTTGTGACCAGTACTGACTGGCTTTCTTGATCCTGTCAGGGGCAAAACCCTTTAATGCAGATGGGAGTAGTTCCATTGACTTCAGTGGCCTGTAAATCACATCTTTAAGAAGCCTTTTCTCTTCTTTCAGTTTCAGCACTGGAATGCTACGTTTTGTGGGGTTGTAAATCCCATTTGTAAACCAATGGCGAGTTATTAGCCATGAAGAAATGGAGATTACTCCAAGCAGAGGGAGAGGTAATCCTAATTCTTTTAGTCATGTCAATAAAGGACTTTGTTTCCACCCCGAAAAGCAACTTAAAGTCAGGGGCTCATCCCCAGTTTAATAGAGAACAATCACCTGGGTTCTGCTGCTAGGAAGGATGGGACATGTTTGTACGCATTTGAATTTTATGAGTATACTTCCTATGACTTTGTCTTTCTCTTCTGGGTGCTTGTGGAGAAAGCTATCCAAATGATTTTATGAATTGGAAGAAATGGCAGGCCTTGGTGTATATCCAAAACATGATCCAACTAGAAGAGGGAAATTCTACAGGACATGTGTGAAATTGATTACTTTAAACATTGAAGTCATGAATGATACTGAATAGAAGTTCTGAACAGGTACTGCTGTTCAGGCTGAGGAGAAAGTGGTGCTGTCCTTCGGATCCAGAACTATGCACAGAAACTATCCACAAGAGATACTAGGGTTCACATGGAATTCCTGCTCTCCCAGCCATGCAGTCTCCAGTAGTGGGGAACAGACCATGTGGACAAGAAAACCAGAGGCAAAATCTGAACAAGGAACACCAGTGACATCAGACAATTTTCTGCAGTTTTTACTCTGAAGAGTCTATCCTCTGCTGATTTGCTGTGTGTGAATTTACTGTATTCATTTCCTCTATCCCTCCCATTCCTTTGTCTTTCTGTTCACCAAATCGCTAACAGAGTTCCCCTGAAAAGATTTAAATAAAAAGGAAGAAAACCGCACACCATTGCATTATTTGTCCTGCTTGTACATTGTATCTTGTCCCCCCCAACTCTTTGTCAGGCCCTGGGTGTTTCCAGTCTCCTTGGGGTACAGGAGCTGTTCTGTTTGTACAGTGCTGTTTGTACAGTGGGGTGCAGGAGTTGTTCTGTTTGTACTGTGGTCTCAAGCACAGTTGGCCTCTACTGTAATAGATATAATCAATACATGAGTTTCAGTGTTGGCTTTGCCTTTAATTCTCTGTCATCTTTTGACAAGACACATTTGGCTGTTTTTAGCTTGTTTAGGTATAACATTTCTGATCCAAACATGGAAATGTTGAGGTAGATCCTCAAGTAGCACGAACTGGCATAGCTCCCATTAGGCAATGCTTCCTTATGCTGACTGGAAATTGGGATTATTGTTTTTTCTTTAAGATCAAATAATTTTGCAACAGTTGTAGTTTGGTGTTTCAAATTTATCAGGAAAAATTGTTTTGCACTTAAAAAATTACAAGTTTCAGTCCAAAGAAATTGAAGTGCATTATAAATCACTAAAAAAGGAAGGTGAGTTTGAACTCGAGTCTTAGCTGTGTTGAATGCAACTCATTGTCCTAGACCAGGGGTTGTCAATAAGGAGTATGTGTACCCCCAGGGGTACTTAGAAAGGTCTCGGTATAAGCGGGCTGGGGCCCAGAAGTGGTGTCTCCCCCAGTGTGTTCCTATGTTCCCATACTGTGACGGGAGTCACCTTGTGCAGGCGCTGGTGAGGCCGAGGGAGAAGGGAGGCATGGCTTGACCAGGAACAAAGTTTGACTGTCCCCTGTGCTTCCCCAGCCCCTCCTGGCTGTGCTGTCTCAGGGGCAGTGTTGCAGCATGGCATACTTAGCCCGCTTACCTGGGGGAGTGGAAGGGGGAGGGATGTGCTGGGCACCACCAGCCCCCCTGCGGCACACTGCAGTACCTCCCTGTCCCACCGCAGCTCGTTCTCCAGATTGGCCATTACCCACTTACAGCAGAGCTGGGGGGGGGGGGGGGAGCGAGTGTGTTTTGTGCCTGCCCCTGGCAGCATGCGATTGGCTGGGTGCGGGGCCCACCGGCAGACAGCAGAGTCGCATATGCGACTGGCTATGGGAAAGCAACATGGGGCACAGTGGCGATGATGGCAAACATCTGTGCCGGTGCCTGAAAGTGGTTGTAAATTGAATTAGTGCCTGATTAATCTGTCCCCAGGCCTGCTAGCCCAGCAGGGCACCTTTGGCAGTGCAGTTGCTCTCCCTGCAGGGCAGTGGGGCTTTGGCAGCCACCCTGCTGCCAGCTGCTCCCTTGACAGCCCCTGGATGTGCTGCTTTGCTCCCATTGTCCCAGGACCTGGCCCAGCCTGGGCCCCATTCGCCCCTGCCTCACTACCTTCTGCACTGTGGGGGTCACCATCTGTCTCCCCCAGTCCCTTCCCTTTCCCCTGCTCTACCCCTTCCCCCCCACACATACTATCACCCTGCTGGGGGGGGGGTGTCTGTGTGTGTCTGCATCTGCATTTGTGTGTCTGTTCCTGCATCTGTGTGTGTTTTTCCGCATCTGTGTAGCAGAGCACCCTGTGCTCTGTTACTATCAGGGGCCTGAGCAGTAGCCAGGCAGCCTGCAGCTGCCTATGGTGGTAATCAAGCAGAGTTGCCTGATTGGGGAATGAGGCTTAGCTGCAGTATATAAGGGCTGAGTTCCTGAACTGCAGAGCAGCAGTTTGCTGCTACCAGCTGAGGAGGCAACATCCAGCTGAGCTGCTGCCTGGGGTGTCTTGAAGGTAAGGCCTAGGGCTGTGGGGAAGGAGGCGGCTCCATGGTCCTGAGCATAACCTGAAACTGCACCCTGCTGGGGAAGGGTGGCCTGGTGGAGCTACCTGTGGTGGGATAGCTCCCCAGAAATGCCAGGACAGTTACCTTCCTGGTGAAAGGCTAGTAGGGGCACCTGAAAACCCCAGCCCTCAAATCCTTGGTGGGTAAGACCTGAGACAGGAGGAGCCCAGGTTCACTGCGAGTGCTAAGGCAGGCCCCAGGTTGGAGGGACCTGAGGCAGCATCCAGTCATGCAAGAGAGCCTGGGCGCGTTATGGAGATGGGTGCTAGGCTTCAGGGGGGATGGGGCTTGGATCCCTAGTCCCATTGTGAAGGGCTTGAAGCCCAGTGAGGGGGCCTGGGGCCCAGAGATATAGAGAGTAGAGCCTGAGGAGAGGGCCTTGAGCTTAGGGAATGGGCTGGTAGGGCCAGAGATGGGACTGGGAGCTCAGGTGAAGAGATTACGATGAGGCCGGGTGTTAGGCCATAATGATGATGAGGCTGGGTGTTAGGGCAAGAAACATTTATGAGGCATGGGACACCTCAAGGGAAGGTTGGAGCATGTACAGAGGCCCTTGTCATCAGGGCAGGTAAAGGGTAACCTCCCGCCTGATTAACATCAGATAATCAGAACAACAAGGCATGGCAGACAAGTTGGGCGGGTGGTTTGCCTGTAAACAAGTGGGCGGGCCTAGATTGAGAGCAGCCCCAGGACACCCGCTTGTTACAGTCTGCATCTGTGTGCATGTGTTCCCTGCCCACCCAGTGGGAGCAGGCATGTGGCGTTGCATGGCCTTTGAGGCAGTGGCAGCTGGGGGCAAAGTCCAGCCTGCAGCAGCAGCTGCCTCTGCCCCACACACAGATCTGGGGGGCACATGACCCCCAGGCCTCCGCCAGGGTGCGTGCTGCAGCAGAAGCCCCTCCCCCCCCCCCCCCCCAGACAAGCCACCTGGGCTCCAAATGTCCCATGACTTGCCCCGGCCCCAGGGTCCCATTCACCCCAACCCCTGCCTCTGCCCCACTCCCTCCCTTACTGTGGGAGCATTGATCTGTCCCCCCCATTCCCCTTCCCCATGACAGACCTGCTGGGGGGGTGCATGTGCATGCAAGTTTGCATGTACTCAGCCCCCCCCCCCCAATAAAATTTTCTCCCTGATTTTCCACTGTAGCCCCAAGGGGCAGTTTCAACATTGGTGGAGTGCCAGAGCACTGAGGCAGCTCAACTGAACATGGGTAAGTTCCTCAAGTGCAAAAGAAAAGTGGAGAAAAAAAAACACAAAAGGCTGTATTACAGAAAGTGCAAAGTGACAGAAAGTTTGTAAGTACAGCAATGCCTATTTGGAGTTCAGTTTTACATGTGTGTGTCCCAAAGATAAATTCGAACTGAAATGTGTCATTTACTTGGAGGAACTCTCTAATGAGTGTATGAAGCTATCTTTATTAAAAAGACACTTGGAAACAAAGCATGCCAGCTTGGTTGGAAAACTGATTGAATACTTTGAACAGTGGCTTGAAAGTTTCAAACGTCAGAAGGTGTTTACTTGTAGCATTAAATTCAGTGAAAGTGCTCTGAAGGCCTCCTATCTGATATCACTCAGAATTGCAAAATGCAAGAAAGCACATACAATTGTAGAATTTTGATTGTACTTGCCAAAGTGGACATTTGTAAAGTACTGTTTGGCAACCAGCAAGGAGATAACGTTAAAAAGATACCTGTTTCGGACAATACCGTTTCTTGTAGAACTAGCGAAATGGCAAAGGATGTGGAGACGCAACTGCTTGAGAGATTGAAAACAGTGTCTACACATGCTCATCAGGTTGATGAATCTACAGACCTAGGAAATCAGACTCAGCTGTCAGTATTTGTTCGCTACATTTGGGAAAGGAAGTTAGTTGAAGACTTTTTTGTGTGTCTTGAACTGCCAACATGAATAACAGGAGAGTATGTTTTTTGAAGTCCTAATCAGCACATAAGTACAAAAGGCCTTTCATGGGGCAACTGTGTCGGCATTTGCACAGTTGGGGCTGGAGCTATAACTGACAATAGAAGTGGTCTGATAGTATACAACAGGATCCAAGAAACTACAGACCCGTCAGCCTCACCTCAGTCCCTGGCAAAATCATGGAGCAGGTCCTCAAGGAATCTATTCCTAAGCACTTGCAGGAGAAGAAAGTGATCAGTAATAGTCAGCATGGATTCGCCAAAGGCAAATCATGCCTGACCAACCTGATTGCCTTCTTTGATGAGATAACTGACTCTGTAGATGCAGGGAAAGCAGTGGATATGATGTACATTGACTTTAGCAAGGCTTTTGATACCATCTTCCACAGTGTTCTTGTAAGCAAGCTAAAGAAGTATGGGTTGGATGAATGGATTGTAAGGTGGATAGAAAGTTGGCTGCATTGTTGGGCTCAATGGGTATTCGTTAGTGGTTCAATGTCTAGTTGGCAGCCAGTATCAAATGGAGTGCTCCAAGGGCAGGTCCCAGGGCTGGTTTTGTTAATGATGGGAAGATGGGATGGATTGCACCCTCAGCAAGTTCGCAGATAACTCCAAGCTAGTGCAGTGTAGTAGATATGCTGGAGGGTAGAGCTAGGATTCAGAGCGACCTAGACAAATTGGAGGATTCGGTCAAAAGAAATCTCATGAGGTTCAATAAGGAAAAGTATAAAGTCCTGCACTTAGTATATGGGATTCTTCTATCCTAAAAGGACTTGGGGGTTACATTGGACAATAAGACGGATATGAGTCAACTGTGTGCCCTTGTTGCCAAGAGGGCTAACAGTATATTGGGCTGCATTAGTATGAGTGTTGCCAGTGGATCGAGGGAAGTCATTATTCCCCACTGTTCTGCACTGGTGCGGCCACATCTGGAGTACTGTGCGCCCTGCCCTGCCTGGAATGATCTAGTTGGGCATGGTCCTGCTTTGGGCGAGGCAGGGGGGAAGAGGGGGTTGCTCTACTGAGGTCCCTTCCAACTCTAATTTTCTATGTTTCTATGATTCTAAGTAGAAGTGGCATACATCTGTGCTGCTACTATTCATCCCCAGAGAAATATACGTTCCCACTTGTGGGGATGCCCTTATTAAGCCTAATGAATTTGACCGGAAAGATTCCCATTCAAGGTGGGCTTATAACAGACAATTTCAGAATGTTCCAACAGAGATTAATTGGATCAACACCTGGAACAAACGTAGTCTGGTTACAGCTCTTGTTAAAGTTATGTTCCAGATGGAGTTATTTACTTGACACCTGGGCTGAATTTGTCCCAGTCAAAAGTGAAGCTATATCCCATTTGTCAGCAGGTAGCAAGTGTTGCTATAAGGAAGAGAGAGAAAAAAAGAGATTAAAAAACCCCAAAACTCTCATGTTCCACCTCCCCTAACTAAATTTAAAAGTTTATGCAGGTCACGCATCTGGTCAGGTCTCTGGGCTTATGTGCTATTTGACCATATTTGTTATCTTAGAAAATTAACAGGTCAGGTCTTTATTTACAATTTCATTCTTTCATGAAAAGTAAAAGCATACTCCAGAGGAAAAACATGGTAAAGGGAAAGAAACATGAAGAGCACTAGGCCACTTGGTGGTGTAATATGCAAAGGAAATTGTATTTGTCTTGTTCAGCATATCTAAGTTAATGAAACATAAATGAGAAACTTGGATTTTTATTTTTCTCTTGCAACAGTGGTGGTCACCTTATTTAATACAGGACAAGATGTTCCTACAAGCAGCTTAGTTTAGGGAAGATCATTATCTTTGAGTTTATTCAAATCAACATACAATTTAAAAGAAGTTGAAGTAAAATTTAACTTCAAACTAAATAGTTGCATAGATTTTAGAAGACATCTTTATTTTAATGACCTACATTTATTGTTAATAATGATAGTATAGCAAATTTTTGAATCCTTATAATCAATAGTAAGTTTTTCATTTTTTATATGATATTTTTCCCCTCTGCTAATAGAAGTAGCAAGTGTTACTAGTAATCACTGAAATTAGTGGGGAATAACTGCTGTCATGTGACAGTGCTAATCTTTGTGGTTCAGATCAGGTGACTTAAATCAGGCAGTAAAGATCAGCCTCACATTCTTCTGTCATGCACATAGTCCAGAGAAGTTCAAAATACAGTAAAACCTGGTTAACTTGGTTAATTTTGCTGCTGGACCAGAAGTGGCTGCAGACTGGCAAACTGCAGCCCCCAGAGCCAAGTGGAGAGGCCACGGCTCCTTCTGTAGGGTCTGCGGCAGTGCAGGGTTTGGCCCCTTCTCCCCCCCAGCCCAGGGGTGGGTGTATACTTCCCTGTCTGCCTGCCAGAAATTCAGGCCGTGAGCGGCTGTGATTGCTGGGCCACAGTTTGCCGGACCGGGGCATAAGGACTTTGAGAACCCCTGGCTTAGAGGAATGGTGGAGGGCTGTGAATTTGGGGGTAAAGACTTTATCAGAAGTTAATATTGGGTTTTATCAGGAGGCCTTACAAGACAAAAAGTGCAGTAGAATAGGCAGTCTGGTTAATGACCAAGCAAGACCATTATCTATCCCTTATTTTACAACAGATTTTGGGTGAAACTGAGGTTTGGAACAGAAAGTTTTCCTTCATTGATGTACCATTTCTTGTTGCAATTCTGTGCCTCGTTATAGTGCCTTGAAATTATTTACCTTTCACACACACTCTGCAGCTCTGACAAATGTAAATTATGCTTTATTCATATTTTGGGGTTCTGATGACATGGACACCCTTTTCTTTTTGCTGAATTTAGCACCTCTCTGTGCACCATATATGTTTTATGTTCTCAGAAATTCTTGTGGCAAATAAAGGCATATCCTAGAACTAAGCATCAACAGGAATGGAGCTCCTCATATTAAGTTTTAAGGTTGGTTGGAAGGGATGGTTGAAGCTGTTTCCTAAAAATTTATTTTCAAATAGCCAGTGACCCTGAACCTGCAAATGAAGGACTAGGATATCCTTTTAAGTCTCCAGCATTTGTAGATTGGGCCTAACGTCTGTTTGCTTTATAGCAGTGAAAATAACAGAAGAGGAAGAGGGATTAAGGATGGCCTCCGGGTTTGAATTTCAGAAGATAAAGGTTGTGGTTTATTTTTTCTACTTTTTCTATGTGAATATGAGCTCATTGTTTCTCCATGCTTCAGCTTCCATGTCTATACAATGAGTGATTTTAGCTGCATATATTATTTAGGTTGTTACCATAATTATTAATAGTGAATCTTTGCTTTGTTTTAAATTGGTTTGGAAGTTGTTTGCAAGATGCTGTAGAACTGTGGAAGTACTAGCAAGTATGGGAACCTGGCTGTGCTTGCATCTTTATTTTTTATTTGGAGCCAAACCCATTTATTCTATTATGAATTCTTTCCTTTAAAGAAGATTGGCTAAGACTCAGAATTGACAAGTAGCTGCAAGCACTAATAAAAAGAAAAGCTAAGAGATAACTTGACAGATCTACTTTTCAGAGCAGCCTTCCAATTTTTGTTCTCCAGTGTGTCCACCAACAATTTGTGGTGTTGACTTGTGAGGAGATGGATTTAATTTGTGGGGGAAAATGCTGCTGCTCTGTTTATACTTTGGTAGGCTTGGTGCTGTCTGTGCTCATTTACATTATGGTGTCCTTGCTCTGAAGAGGACTGCAAAGCAACTTTTTTACCACTAATATGTAGTTGTGAAGGGCCTGCCAAAAGAACTATACTTAGGCCCCATCTACATGTTACATTTAAGGAGTGATTAACCAGTTAATCACATCTTGAGTTGTGACCCAGGTACACATTCAATCAATGAATGGCCTGATAAAACAAGCAATAAACTGCAAAGTTATTCCACAAAAAATGTGCAATAACTTTGTGGCTCATTCTTATCGCACTATTAACCGAATGTGTGGCCAGGTGCTCCCCTGTGGCTGGTAGCCTGATCAACTGAGGGGCTGCCAGCCACAGGGGTGCACGATCCACTGCCCGATCCATAGCTGATGGAGTGGAGGCAGTGTTTCATGCGTTGCCCTGGCTAGGAGCCCTGTCAGTTGTAATGGGGCAGGGGTCCATGTGCTGCACCATCTGGGAGCCTTATCAGCTGACAACATTTGCATCAGCTTCAGCCAGTGAAACCATGCTCCTCTGTGAGCTGTCTCAGCTGTGAGGCTTGCAACAGGGGAGCCAGTGCAGGGGGAGCCCAGTGATCCAGCAATAAGGTGTACATTTGTGGCATGGCAAGAGGCATGATTGTGTAGATCATGCAGCAGATCTTATTGTGCTTTTATATGAATGTCTAGAGGGGCCCTCAATTATAAATGTGATCCACTTATTTGGAGGTTTTATTTATGTTAACCCCTTCACCCTTAAAAACGATTGAATTGATTTGGGATGCACAGTGATGTTCACAATGTGGTTTGTGAAATCTTTTTGGTTAGATCTAAATTCCTTATGTCACTCCTGGTGAATATTGTTGTGGCAAAGCATTTATCTGAGAATTCAGTTGAAAAGGGCCTTGTCATGCTTTTTGAGGGGTTCATTCTCAAATAGATATGGAACTATGTGCTTTATGCTACATTCTGACAGGATATTCACACTGCTTTTTTATAAGTGTTACTCAATATAATTTTATAGAATTTGGTCAACTGGTACTTTAATTATGCTTTTTAAATTTAAATTGAACATGAACACCAAGGTATGCAAACTTCTCCAGTGTTCAACATTTCTATTGCATATGTTCAAGAATGGCAACTGGTTCAGGAACCTGCCTGAAAATCACAGAATAGGGCAAGCAGCCCTGCAGTAGGCAGTCATGAGATAATCCTTAGGAACAGGTTATCTGCACATAACACCCAATAGATGTTGGAAGGAAGCGGGTGGAATAGCGGGAGGAAGTGTAGCCCAGGAACTGGAACACTGGGCTATGACTTACGTATTCCTGAATTATAATTTTGGATCTAGTATGGATTTGCTGTTAGCACTGGGCAAAAATCACCTGATCTCCCTGCCTCAGTCTGCTTGCATCTAAAGTGGAAATAACAGTACTTTAAAACTGCCTATCCTAAAGATCTTTTGTGGGGACCAAGAGCAGGGATCTTTTCTGAATTGCTTTGTAAATATAAAAGTGCTGCAGCATGGATGGGAGTGAATGAATGTTCACATTCTTTCCAAAATGTTGTTTTAAGATCAAGTCTTACTTATCCATGTAAACATTCAGTCTTATTTTGAAATCTTAGCTGTTGGTCTTGATGCTGTCTTGTGGCAATGAATTTAACAGTATACAGACTGTACTGTAAGATTAAATATTTTCTTTGATCAATTTTGAACTTATTTACCTTCTGTTTCAGTGAATAGTGCCTTGTTCTTGTACTATAAGAGAAGGTGATTTTCAATCTGGTTTACTTTATGCTAATGCTATATAAAGATGCTCTTCTTTTAGTTTAAAAGTACATAATGTAATCTTTTTGTGACTTTGTAGTTGAACTTTACAGTATCTGGTGTTCTTTCTCAGAGCCCTAGGACCCTAAGGTCAGATGATAGTGTCAGATTCTCAACTTTTAAATTTTTTAAATTTTTTAACTTTTTCTCTGTGCAGAAAGAAAGCTTGAAAATGTGAACCCTATGGACTTGAACATCAGAAGAAAATTAAAAGAATACCACACTTATTTGGTTTTATGCCCATCTCATGATTTCAGTCTGGTCAATCTTGTGATTTTTGGGGTTCTGTCTCATAAATGTTTATGTCCTTAGAGTAGCAATATTAATTAGTTCTTCCTTGCACCTTACTTTCATCAGATATGAGAGTTGCCTCCAAATATAGCTCCTTTGCAGTAGTTAAATTTGACCCAATCTATATGGTCTCAGTAAAGACTTTCATGGAAAACCTCTCAAGAAACACATTTCCTCTTACACAAAAGGTAGTATTTTAGAGCCTCATTGTATAGTTCATAGTGCTGAAGAAAGTATGCATTTCGGATGATTTGTTCCAAATACCGTTTTGCTTCTTACAAGCCCCATGTCTCATTTTGAAAGCAGATGCGTTCTAGACTAATAGGGAGTTGCATACAGTCCTTAAGGCCCAATCCAGTTTCCCATGTCCATGGTTACAAAACTCCCTTGATTTCAATGGGAGCAGCACTAATCCTTTATTTATGCATCTGAAATCAGGAGAGTGCATTTATTATCTGTCCAGAATTTTTGTTTAATACCAGAAAGCAGCACTTTGCAGTTGTTGAGTTTTATCTGGAAGTGTCTGTCTTTATTGGGGAAGCAGTGAGGGATAATCTTGAGGCATAAATTGTAAATTGCTTTGGGATGAAAGCTATTAAATAAATGCAAGTTGTTGTCTCACAACATATTGGTATACTATGTACTTTTTCAAATTATTAGCCAACATCCTCTCCTGAAGTCTGCTGGCTTTTTTTAGATTAATCGCACTGGAGGCATTTTGTAAATATTATAAATTCCTGTTTGTTTAATGCATTGTTGTAGCTGTTTCTATTGTTTTAAACTAGATTTGTATTCAACAGCTACAGGATAAAGTACAAGAGAGTTTTGCTGCGTTTTTTGTTACTTTGTTCATTGTGTTGATTACTAGTTAAATCCTTCAGATACCCATCCAGAAGGATAAATTAAAAAAAAAAAAGATTAACTAAGCTTGTTATGGCTGTGTTACAACCACACATAAGAAACGTAAGATGCCACAGAATCATGAAGTACAGTGTGCATATCCAAAGGTAAAGTTGAGTAACACAGTATTTCATATTATTATTCACAAGAGAAAAAAGTTTGATTTAAAATACAGGTTTATACATTTGCAATGTTTTCTATATCCTCTTGGCTACCAGCTCATTTTTTTTCCCTTTTCCCAACAATATATATTTTAACTTTTCAGTCAAGGAAAAAATAATCCAAATCAATGAGAATACAGTGAGGATGAATGTAGCACAGACGTGATGGTGACTGCCCAGTGACTTGAAAGATTATGTCAAAATCTCTTCATTCTGATTTGGTGGTTGGAAAGTGTTTGAATTTTGATTAAGCCAATTATTCAAATGTATCCATGCTTACTTAGCTATAAAAACTTTATGTTTTTATTTAGTATTTCTTCGTGTGTGTAGAAGGCTTTGTGTAGCAAATTCAGTTTAGATGGGGAGAGTTCAAGACATAGAAAGAGAGATTCGAGCGGGATTGCTTAGAGAAAAGGAATATGGATAAGGAGGTACTGAGCACTTGTACTTTTGGAACTGACTGAAGAGTATGGAAGAGAAGAGAGACCATCAGGGACTGCAAATCTGTACTTCAGCTAGGAGAGAACCAGCAAGCAGAAGCAGGTTGGAGAAAAATCATTATGGCTTTGCATAAGTGGCATAAGTCACTAATGGTTTGGGAAACTAACTTTTGTCTGATCCTCTGAATTTTTAACAGATACCTCATTGTAATGCATTATGTTTCAACACAGAATGAAACAATGTGTAGCTGAACATTTTTTAAGTATACTACATGAAAGACTATAACTCATATAACTGAATGATGTATTATGCATGACAGCATACTTGTGAAAAAGCACAAACAGAATCTCATGAAAAGTTTCAATATCAGGTAAACACACTATCTATTATGTATTTCAATTAGATGCATAAATGATGTCAGGGTAAAAATGTAAAACAAAAGAGGAAAATAATTGTAATACAGCAGTATAAAATTTAAGTGGGGAATGGAAAAACATTTTCCAGAAACAGGCATGCTAATCTGGTGTCATACCCAAGAAGGCATGGAGAGCAGTAAACTTTGAGTTATAAATTCTTTATGCTAACGCAGAAAAGAGGAGTGTAGAGGTTATATTAATATTTTTCTTTCTGGGTCTTTAGCAAGTTGCTATCATATCACCTATTTCTCCAGTACTGTTGGGTATGTACACACAGCGAAGTGAAGTTGTGAATGTCCATGCTTATGCTGGTTTATTCTAGCTATTAGAAGAGAGAGGAAAGTTAGCCATGCTAGTTTGAAGTCGGGCAGAAGGCAGGGTAGATTTGCTCTTTACAAACTAACTCGGGTGCAAAACTCATCTGGCCCTGCAGGCTGCATTAGTAGTTCAGGGCTGTTTAACGGTCTGGATCAGGCCCATGGACCTTCCACTTCTGCCCCCGCATGCCACCACATCCAGTCCATGTGGCATCTGCCTGGAGCAGGCTGGGATGCCTGTGCAACTTTTGTGGCGCAGCTCAGGATTGGCCCCGGTAAGCACAGTATATCTTGGGCACTGTGTGCTGAGCCAGTCAAGTGCAGTAACAAGGCAGCACTGAAGGCCAGATTGTGTGGGGCTCCACAGGCCACATCTGGGCTGTATGTTTGATATTCCTGGACTAACTTAATCAGAGATGTAAAGCATGAGCTGTAGTGAGCCCAAGCTCACTTCATCAGATGCTGTGAAAGGATATGCACAGAGCAGTGTATCAAACAGAGTTATCTGAACGCAAAAGACAGGAAAGGAAAAGAGGGAGGGGAAGTAGGGCAGTGCTGTGAGAGGCAAACAAGTAACACACCCATAGGGACAAAAGGGTCACAAAAGTTAATTCGGGTAATCCAGTCCCTATATAAACCATACTTAACACAATTCAGTCTGTGGATGATCGGATGATTTCTTATACTGCAGTTTCACATTCAAGCTCGTTTTATTTCAAGGGTGACCTGGCCCACAGCAGCTGACCAAAACTCTGTAAGTGGCCTTCAGGCCCAAATAGTTGCCCAGCCCTGCTTTATGGTCTGGTTGCTAGAACCAAGGGAGGTGGTGCTTTCCCCTACCTTGGAGGTGTTCAAGAAGAGATTAGACGGGCACTTAGCTGGGGTTATTTAACCCCAGTGTTCTTTCCTGCCTAGAGCAGGGGGTCGGACTTGATCTATAGGGTCCCTTCTAACCCTAGAAATATATGAAATCTATTTATTTATTTTTTTAATCTAACAACAGCTACCCTGAAGTCAGTGATATAATGTCCTATACTCTAGCTGCTATAGGTGACAATAGTAGTGCAGATGCAGTGGTGCTAGTGTTAGCTCATGCTAGCAACCAGACCATAGATCAGGGCTGGGCAGCTATTTGGGCATGAGGGCCACTTACAGAGTTTTGGTCAGTTGCTTCCTCCAGTGTGCAGAGCCAGTATCCCCCTCCCCCACAACAGCTCACCAAACTCCCTAAGGGGCTCTGTTCCATGTTGGGATGGGGCTGCAGGCAGGTGGGGAGCAGCATCCAGGAGAGGGATGGGTGGGCACGGCTGGGGCTGGGATGATGAGACCACAATAGTGCAGCACCCTGGGGCAGAGCCACAATCTGCTCCCCGCATGCCCCTATGATGGGTGGTGCTTCCACAGGCAGGGACATGCGGGGAGCGGATCACCGCTCTGCCGCAGACCCTTGGCCCTGCCTCAGCCCCATACTTTCACCACCCGGTGATCCTACAGTGTCCATGGAAACCAGCTGTGCAGGCAACGCATGTGGCATGGGATGGGGTTACAGGTGGATGGGGAGCTGCATCTGATAGCAGGACAGTGGTAGCACAGGGCCTGGGGCAGAGCCATGATCCACTCCTCATATGCCCCTGCCCGTGGAACCAGTGCCCATCATAGGGACGTGTGGGTAGTTTCATAGTAGCTAGGGTCAGGAGGGACCTGAACAGATCATCTAGCCTGACCCCCTGGCACAGGCAGGAATGAATGGTGGGTTCACAAGACCCCGGACAGGTGATCATCCAACCTCCTCTTGAATATGCCCAAGGTAGGGGTGAGGACCACCTCCCTGGGAAGTTGGTTCCAGATTTTGGCCACCTTAACTGTAAAATATTGCCTTCTGATCTCCAACCTAAACCTATTCTCCATCAGCTTATGACCATTGTTCCTCGCCACCCCAGGTGGTGCTGGGGAGAAAAGACCTCTGCCTATTTGCTTTTGATCCCCCCTGATGAGTTTGTAGGCAGCCACCAGGTCCCCCCTCAGCCTCCTCTTGCTGAGGCTGAACAGGTTCAGGTCCTTCAGTCTCTCCTCGTAGGGCCTGTCCTGCTGCCCTCTCACCAAGCGGGTGGCCCTCCTCTGAACCCTCTCCAGGCTGGCCACATCCTTTTTGAAGTGCAGCGCCCAGTACTGGATGCAGTACTCCAACTGCGGCCTGACCAAAGTTGCATAGAGGTGGAGTATCACCTCTCTGGACTGGCTTGAGATGCACCTTTGGATGCATGACAAGGTATGGCTGGCCTTGCTGGCTGCAGTCTGGCATTGGCGGCTCATGTTCATCTTGGAGTCAATAATGCCTCCGAGATCCCTTTCCGCCTCTGTGCTTTCAAGAGGGGAACTCCCCAGCCTGTATGTATGCTGTGGATTCCTTCTCCCAAGGTGCAGCACCCTGCATTTGTCTACGTTGAACCCCATCCTATTCTCGTCTGCCCACTTTTGTAGTCTGTCTAAATCTAGTTGCAGCCTCTCTCTCCCTTCAAGTGTGTCCACCTCGCCCCACATCTTAGTGTCAACAGCAAACTTAGACAGCGTGCTTTCCACCCCCTCATCCAAGTCGCTGATGAAGATGTTAAACAGTGCGGGCCTGAGGACCGAGCCCTGGGGTACCTCACTGCTCACATCTCGCCAGGTTGAGTACAAGAACACAACCATCCCTCGTGGGCTCCCATCTCCTCTAACTTCTGGGCCCTTAGTGCCTCCCCCACTAGTCTCCTAAGCTCATTGAAGTTGGCCCTTCTGAAGTCAAGGGCTTTAGCCTTGGTGTGAGCCCTAGATGCCCTGCGTTGGATAGTGAAATCCAACAGGTGATGATTGCTATTGCCCAGCTGGTCAAGGACCTGCAGTCCCCTCACCAGGTCATCCCCTGTGGCCAGGACCAGGTCCAGGAAGGCATTACCCATAGTGGGGCTGTGCAGTTCCTGGATAAGGTGAAGGTCCTGTAATACAGCCAGGAACCTACGCGAGTGGTCAGACCTGGCTGTCTGCTCCTCCCAGCAAACGTCTGGGTAGTTTAGGTCTCCCGTGACAATAACATCCCTTGACCTAACCGCCTCCATAAGCTGACTGGAGAAGTCCTGGTCCAGCTCTTCCCCCTGGTTGGGTGGTCTGTAGTAGACACCCACCGTAAGGTCCCTTTCGCCACGCCTCCCTTGTAGTTTGACCCATAATGTTTCTGCCCGACCCTCCTCTAACCTGAAGCTAATCCTTGATGATGTGAGGTGCTCTTTGACATAGAGTGCAACCCCCCCACCTTTCCTCTCTGTCCTGTCTCTTCTATATAGGGTGTACCCCTGAATGCCCACTGCCCAGTCATAGGTAGGGTCCCACCAGGTTTCTGTGAGCCCTACTAAGTCTGGGTTCTTACTTGCAATCAGGAGGCACAGTTCCTCCTGCTTACACCCCATACTACGAGCATTAGTGTAGAGGCACCTGAGGCCTCCTGAGGGTGCTCGTGCCTTCCTCCCACTCCCAGGACAGTTGTGGCCCCCTGCTCCTCAGACATTGATACTTAACTGTGCTTCCCTTCCTCTTGTCACCCTGTGTGGTGGTGAAGCATCCTCTCCACTTGAAGCGGCCCCTTCCCCGGTGAAACTAGTTTAAAGCCCATTGTACGAGATCAGCCAACCTATAGGAAAAGATACGTCTGCCATTAGGCGAGAGGTGAAGCCCATCCCACCCCAGCATGCCCTCATAAAAAAAACGTGGGTTGTTGTCAAAAAACCCAAAGCCTGCCTCGTGGCACCAGCTCCAAAGCCGCCGGTTAACCACATCAATACAGGCCTCATGACGCCTACCCCATCCACTTACCGGGAGAATGGAGGAAAATACCACCTGAGCTCCCGTCTTCTTCAGTTGGTGTCCCAAGGCCTTATAGTCCACCATGATGTTATCCAACTTACCCTTGGATGCATCATTTGCACCCACATGGACCACAACCAGTGGGTAGTAGTCAGAGGGCTTGATGATTTTAGGGATGGTCTCTGTGACATTGCGAATCCTTGCTCCAGGCATGCAGCAGACCTGCCGTGACCAGGGCTCTGGGCGACAGATTGGACCATCGGTTCCTCTCAGGATGGAGTCCCTGATGACCAGACCTTTGCATCTCCTTCTTCTCAGGGTATGCCTCTTCTCAGCCGGTGATGTAGGTCGAGCAGCTTCAATTCCTCTGGGGACCAGTTCTTCTGCCGCCTCCTCCCAGGGGGCCAGGGCTGCATACCTGTTCCCAAGGGGTGTCTGGGGAGCAGGCACAGCAGTTGTTTGGACTGCCCTGGCCTTGATAGGAACCTGCTGCCACCGATTAGCTGGGCGCTGTGCACACAGGGTCTCTCCGGTGGATTCCTGTCCCTGCAGAGAATGGGAATACAGGTCAATTTCATCCTCCGCTGCCCGGATCCCCCAAAGCATGCTTACCTCAGCCAGGAGCTCTGCCACCTGCCCCTCCAGAGCCTGAAGATGCTCACAAGAGGGGCAGGTTGGGGAGTCACCAGACCTCAGTCCCACCCCCAGGGATGCCACCCAGCCACCCCCACAGCTCAGGGAGCAGGTGGTCGCCAGGCCCCCCAAGGGCTCCATCTGGGTGGTAGCCTCAGAGGAGCCCTGGAAGGGTGGCACCACAGAGGCAGGACCCCTGTTTAGTTGATCGTGGCTTTGCCCTGGACCTTGGCCCTGCGCTGTCACAGCCCCATGGTTCCAGCCCTGCATTCCTGTCCCTCTCCCAGACTGCTCTCCATTCCCTCATCCCATCTAATTGGCTGCACACTCTACCTATGGTCCCCACACGCCTGGTGGTGGGTGTGGGGTGGACATGCCATGGTGACCAGGCAGCAGGGCCAGGTTTGGTGGTGGTGGCAACCAGAACAAGCCACTATTGCTGGGCCTGCTGGGAAGTGGAGTCTGGCCACTGCACTACCCCAGCCTTGTTGCATTCTTGGGGGCAGTGGGACCAGCCACACAAAGAATCATAGAAAATTAGGGCTGGAAGGGAACCTCAGGAGGTCATCTAGTCCAACCCCCCCAGTCAAAGCAAGACCATCCTCGATTAGATTATTCCAGCTAGGGCTTTGTTTGAGCCAAGCCTTAAAAAATCTCCAAGGATGCTGATTCCACCATCTCCCTAGATAACCTGTTCCAGTTCTACACCACCCTCCTTGTGAGAGAGTTTTTCCTAATATCTAACCGAAATCTTCCTTAACTGCAACTTGAGACTGAGTACTGCTCCTTGTTCTGTCATCTGCCACCACTGAGAACAGTTTAGCTACATCTTCTTTGGAACCTCCCTTTAGGTAGTTAAAGGCTGCTATCAAATCTCCCTTCAGCCTTCTTTTTTGAAGACTAAATAATCTGAGTTGCCTCCGCCTCCACTCAAACGTCATGTGCCCCAGCCCTCTAACTATTTTTGTTGCCCTTTACTGAACTCTTTCAAACTTGTCTACATCCTTTCTGGAGTGGGCGGCCCAAAACTAGATACAGTACTCCAGATGTGGTCTCACCAGTGCAGAATAGAGGGGACTAATTGCTTCCCTTGATCTACTGACAGTGCTCCTACTAATTTAGCCCAGTAAACTGTCAGCCTTCTTGGCAACAAGGCCACAATGCTGACTCATATCCATATTGTCCACTGTAACCCCCGGGTCCTTTTCTGCACACCTGCTGCTTAGCCAGTCAGTTGGTCCCAAGTCTGTAGCGGTGCATGGAATTCTTCCATCCTAAGTACAGGTCTTTGCGCTTATCTTCATTGAACCTCATGAGATTTCTTTGACCCAATCCTTCAATTTGTCTAGGTCACACTGAAGTCACACCCTGAAGGTCACCCATGTCATGGGTTGGGCTGTCCCCTGCGCCTGGGCCGGGGAAGACTGAGTAAGTGACTCTGCAGTACAGACACAAATCCCTTGGTGGGCCTGATTTGGTCCATGGGCTGTATTTTTCCCACCCCTGTTGTAGAGCCACAGTCTTTGAAGGATTTGTTCTATGGTTGTTTGTCCTACAATCACACATTCATTTTACGATGTAGATGTATCCATAAGGAGAGCAGTATTGTCTCCTGTAGTGAAGGACACAAACCAATTTCTGTCTTAATTTAATCTATGGATGCATGATTGAGTTAACCTTTAGCAAATTAAACTATTCTGTTTAAAAAATATATATACATGGCACAACCCCCCAAAAGTATGGTAGCTCTGTCCCAACAGTGGTAAATTTAACCCATCACAAATGAGGGGCAGTTTTCTCATGCTTTCCAATGTACAACCTGTTTGTCTGTATACAAGTACTGCAGTGTTATTTGCTTCAGCTTTATGCTTTGAGTGTTACCTCTCCATTCACATGTTAAGGCCAGTGAATTGCTTTGTCCCTGATATAATTGGGCAAGGTGGGGAACTGTAGAGGTGTTAATATCCTGCCCCAATTCAAGATAACACATAAGTGCAACTTACTGACTTCTATGGGCCTGGAGAATTCTAAAGTGCTATGTTATGTTGTTTGAGAAATGGCATGCAATAAAGACTCCAGTGTAATGAATATGTACAAGACACTAGAGTTGAAGTCTTACACAAAATCTTAGTTGTTTTATTTTGATTCAAATAACTTCTGTATTGCAATCTTTAATGCCACATTACAGAATAGCTGTTCTGTAGTTTCTAATTCATGCTGTAAGTTGGTTATACAGTGAAGTGAGAGTGGTGTTATAGATTACCTTTAAGCCATTCTAAAGGCACTTAAACTGGGAGTGTCCACACATTGAAGCATGTGAAATTGTGCTATGTACCCTCTAAGCATATTAAGGTGATTCCACTTAAGGTGAAGTGGAATCACTTTGAGCCATTCTACCTAGCTCCAATTAGGGTATGGTTAGTCTGCTGTATGGAGATAAAACAACTAATCACCAGTCATCCAACATCCCAGGATGCACAGCATCCAGCCCCTCTACCCCTGGCAAATATTTCACCTTCTCAAGGTCTGCTGCTCAGGAGGTAGTACTGGCCCCACCCACCCCCAGTGGGTACGACCCCAGCCCACATTGCACCATGCTACTGGTTTCAAGGATCCCAGAAGATCTGATCTAGGCCGATGGGTGGGGGGCATGCAGCCCTCCCCCTCAGAGGGATAAGCCTTTCTTCCATATCTGGGTGGCTTTGCCCTAGGCAGGAGATTTTGGGGGGTGGGCATGGCTTCTGTCCCCAGCTCCCCACATTCCTGGGTAGGTGGAGCAGGGATAGGGATGCCTAATGCTGAGTACGGCAAATCACAGTTGTGCAGGTCAGAGAATAGCTTAAAGGTAACTTATAATAGTGCCCTAACACGCATCGTTGTGCAGAGATTGTCTGGTAGCTGGGAACAGAGCAGAGATGGAGAGGGGGACACAGCTGGCTTAGTATAAATTGGTAAGAAAGAGAAGCATCTGCAGTAGCATAGGTTGGGTGATGTGCACACATGGTGCAGAACGGCTACAGGCAGTGTTCCAGCTGTAGCCATCAAGTTAGGAGAGAAATGTTGCTTCACCAGTCTCAACACCCTTTACTTTGCAGGTGACTTTCCACTGGTATTTCTTCAGTCTTACAATCATTCACCTTTGTAGCTGATATTGTCCATCTCTTCTCTTTACTACCTTTGTTTATTGCCATCCCTTTCTGAGAAGTCTACTTTAGACTGTAAGTTCTTTATGCAATAACCTGTGTTAATCTGTACAAACCCATGAAGGCTCATAGCTCTGTGTAGACAATAAATAACAGCCTGCTCAGTGAAATAGATGTCAGCAGCCTGTAATGAGCATTACAGTTTGTCTAGTAAGCAGTACAACAGTAAAAAAACCCCTAAATCAATGTATGTAAGGCAACAAATGCTAGTTCTTCCTAAAATCTAAAACAAGTTATTTTAAAATCTATGCCTAGTTCACCTATCTTGGCTTAGGTCTTTAAAGGCATGGTTTTGCCCTCAGCATGTGCATATACATCCCATTGACAGCTGCTTGTGATGATTGTGGCTAAGTCACCGGTATTTCTTTTGCTGTCTGTTAACTTCCAATCCTGAGCTAATCAGAGATGACTCAACAGATATGGAGAAGGCCTTGTATTTTAGTATGCACTAAACTTCTTCAGCTAAAATGTCTGAGCAACTCACATTATTGAAACAAAACTTTAACTCAATGACATGTTTCGTATCCTCCCGCAACAAATCTATACTTGAAATAACACTGGACCATGCTGTCAGAGGGAGATAAATGATTACATATACTGCACTATTGAATAGGCCAGGAAGTGAAGAAGCCTTCATTTAGAAGAGACTGCATGGAGCATAGAAGTAGGTGGAACATAGTCATCAGAACAGGAAGAAAGTTTTAAGATAGATTTGCGGGTTTGCAAGGCTAGAAGCTCTCTTCTACTTAATGTTATTTATAAATATCTTGAAGAAAAAAGAGGTTTTACTGAAAGTCACTTCCATAAGCCAAGTACTGTCTGGGGCAAAATTTGTTCTTGGTTATATCCATATAATTCTTAAAATTAGACCAAGAAGTTTCAGTGATTGCACTGAAGTTGGTCTGGACTCTTTGTCAGTTTAAATGAGCAGAATCTGGCCTTTCTGTAGTGACCACCCTTATTTCCAGGAGTACAAATCCTCAGTTGGTGTATCATGACATGAAGTCAGTGGAGCAACCCTTTTTTACACTTTTTGAGAAAAGAAGTGGAGTGACATCTTTGTGGTCAATGAGTAAACATGACAAGAATCAAATCTGGGTGCTATACTTGTGTGGTCAAGATGACAAAATGGAAGAACTGCAGCCACTTTTCTGAAAGTTCTTCATTGTGCACTCCTATGTACGTGTGTGTAAAGATGGTTCCACACAAAATGTATGGAACCATACATATCCAGTGTACAACATGTAAATGAATTGAAGTGATGCCTCTTTGGCTTTATTAATTTAATTCATTTTTAATAGGAGGGAAAATTGAAATAAGTTCTTTATATGAAGTCTGCTGAGGGAAGGAAGGAATCTGGGGGAAAAAAAACTTAGAAGTTATTTTTTTTTTAATCTTGAAATCTTATGCTTAGTAAGTGTTTAAAATTTCTGGCAGTCCTGTTAGTAAAAATAATTATTCACAGCCTTCTGGGTGTTGTGGATCTTTTCATTTTATATGTTCAAAAGAAAGGGGAATTTTTCTAAATCCTCAAATGTACAAAAGTACATTAATTTCATTTTCATCATACTTCTCCATTGCATTAGATTTGCATGGGTTTTAAACCTGAGAGATTTAGTAGAAGGCTGAGAAGGAGGGGAATGGAAGACTCTTTTCAAAACTGCATTTTTGGGTCATTTTAGGCTAAAAGGACTTCTCAGTTCATGTCATTATGATAGTTTCTTGGGAGAACTTGGCTTTGCAGGTTTTGTGTGTGTGAAAAGAAAGGAGGGAGGTTGGTTAACTAGTTTGGACTCCAGGGCCATGTCCAGATGAGTGTGGCCGTGCGGTATGTAGCACCACAAACATGTCTGTAGTGCCACATACTGCACATTTAGATGTTCTCCATGCTGCAAGGGCATGCTGCCCGTGTGTGCACTGCTCTTTTTTTTTTTCCGTGGGTTTTTTTGAGCCCTGGATATGCAGGGCCACATCTACTTGTCCCTGGGGAGACAAATGTCTACGTTTGTCTAGAGGCGCCACAGGATTTTTTATTTTTGGACAGGTTCTGCCAACTCACTTTTATGCATAATAATGTCACCCCTCGAGTTAGTTCTACAGATTTCTGTATGGAAATAACTAAACTTCAGTGGGACAACTCGATGAAGAGTGCAGCACTAGTTAGCATGACTGAGGGTGGTTGAACCTGTCCCTTTGTCATCCACCTGCTTTCAGTTCAAGGTGTATTAAAGTTTGGTAAGACTCCCCAAAATGTAATTAAATACATTCCTAACACTCAAATTAAAGAAAATAAAGCAAAATCTAGGTACCAAGGGATTCTCTGCTACTTTCCCAGTATTTGTCAGTAGCTGTGTAAAGGCCCTAGTCAGCTAAAGGAGAAGACCATTGCTTAAAGTCTCCATCAGGTGCTGTACCTTCTACCCTTTCCTCAAGTACAGGGCTGTGGGTATTAGGGCATGGACACAAACGACACAGTACTGTGGAAACATCCCCCCCCCCCCCCCCCAAAGGATAAGCTGCTGTAACTTGGAGCAGCCTTTGGGCCAGTTAAAAAAGTTCTGTGTCAGCACAGAGTCAGGAAGGTGTAAAGGTATTTTAAAGCCCTCTTTCTGGGCTGTGAAATCCAACAGGAGTGCATGTAGCAGGCATGCACAAAATTTCTTTCTAGTTACTTCAGTAAACTACCCAAACAATTATATACATTGGATCCAGTGGACACTTGAACATATACAGTAAGAGCCCTGTTATCCGGCATTTTACCAACCAGCATTTCTATTAACTGGAATTTCTGGCTGGCCAGGCATGGGGAGGGGGAAGGGGAAGGGAACTTGCATGCAGCAGGCACCACTGCCACCCGCCACCCTGTGCTGCTGCTCCTGCTGTGCATGCAGCCGCTGCCACCCCCCAGCTCTGTGTGCAGCCACCACCACCCCCCGCTCCCCTCCCACTCTGTGTCCGGCTGGAAACCCCTGTGCCTCAGGTAACCAGCATTTTTAGATTACTGGCACCCCCCATTCCCTGCTCATGCTGGAAAACAGGACTTTTGCTGTATATAGGTACATAGAAAAAGGATCTTCCAAAGGAAGAGCACTGGCTATCTTGGAAATTAGTTCTAGGGCTCTTGTCAGATTTTGTTGTTGTTAGCTATACTGTTTCTTACCTGTCTACCTTTTGTTTAATTGCATACACATTTTTGCCTGATTTTTGCTCTTAAGATGCCAGCCACTTCTTTGCAATTTCAACTTCTGAGTGTTGTGGCGAGAGAGAGGTTGGCATGTGGAGTACTGTGAAACCGCTTTTAGGATGAATGAAATATGAATGCCATATGGACACAAGATATTACTTACCCCTTTTTTAGCCTGCACAGTTAGTCAATATTTAGAATCCTTTGTGTTCTCGATGCTAAGAGAAGTGACTAACGATGAAGTGAGGTATTTTTTTGAAATCTCATTTACTTACAAGGAATGTACTTGAGGTTTCATTGCTGTGAGCATAGCAGGAAGCAAACAACAAGAGGCAGTTTCTTTGCTCACTGTTCTTAGGCCTCATTCCAGCTAATGCTGTGCCCTCAGAAGTGCACCTTTCTGGCGTTGTTGCTGACTCCTTGGCTTTCCTGTAATCTTTGCTGTTTGCTTTTGACTGTGGGCTGCTACCTGCTCAAAGGTGCACACAGTCCCATCACAGATTCGACCCTTGATATTTGCATTCATTCATGGGGAAAGCCCCTAATTCCTTGGTTTCTATTCCAGTTCTGCTATACTGATCAGTGATAATAGTCATGGCATCTGTTTCTTCAGCTAAGCGTAGCAAAGCTTAACTGCTCCATTGTGTACCCTGAACAGAAGGTGGCCGTCACAGCCATTTAGACTAGATGTGGTTTGTAAACTACCTGTACACCAAAGACCCTCACTTCCTGTGAGCTGTCCTCACTGCCTTTTCCAGAACTTCCTGCTGAGGTTCTGGCTGCACTGCTTCCCTCATCTTTTCATTTACCCACTCCCATCTGTGGCCCCACCAAGTCCTGGGACCTCCTAGTCAACTTCCTCCTGGCCCTAGCCAACCTGGCAATATACCCGACCAGGAAGGAGGCTCTGATTGGGAGGACCCCCAGAGATAGCAGGGCTGTTTCCCTGTCCTTGGTCCATTCATGTCTCTGGGCATTTTCACTGGGCAGTGTCCACTTGCTTCTTGGACTCATTTGAGGGCCAGTGGACACGGTGTGGTGTGCAAACTGGGGGGACACTGAGCAGAGCACTCATTTTGAACCTTTGATTTTCACTTCCATCCCTATTTTGTCTTTTAGTTGTCCCAAGCTATCAGTGATATGCTCTTAGTGGCCCCCTTCATCAAGAGGAGCTTATAGCTCTACTTGGTGGGCTTTGGCCTACCTTCTAGAATGACATATCAAAAAGCCTGTGAACTGCCCAAAGACTTGCATAGCATTAATCATCTTTAGGTCTGAACGTACAGCTCTTAACATGCATTTATGTCTGTGAAAAGTAATGTGCAGTAATTTCAGGATAGATCTCAGATTTTTATTGTTATGTGTCTCACTTGTACATCTAAGGCATGGACACACATACATTACCACGGAGCAAAGAAGTACCGGATTTTATAGCACATCAGCTGCCCCATGATAATTGCCCATATTCATGCTCTTACCCCATGATAAGTGGAGACTAAACCATGGTAGTTTAGCCCTTTGTAAAAGAGGGATAACTTAATAAAGCATGAACACAAGACAGATCCTACAGAGAAACTGCTGTGCAATAAAGCCCCTCCCTTCTTTATCTCAGGGCAATTTGTTTGTGTGCCCATGCCCTGAGTGATGGAATACAAACCTTTTGCTGCCTTTAGGATATAGAACCATTTGCATTCAAATGAATGATGTTTTCCAAGAACACTAAATATTGTTGAAATTTAGATACAAATGAAATTAGTACCTGACACAGGTTTGCATCTGATAGTATAAAAAGCTTATTTTTTTTAATTAATAATTTCATTATTTTTGTTCTTCCAATCATTGTGTTTGCTTGACAGTAGCCAGAGTCTACTTGGTAGTAACACAGGTACTGCACTATGCTAATGCATGTTGTGCTGACAGAGCTAACCCTGATAGCATCACATAAAAGCTAGGAGTGCACCAATTTATAAGTCCATATTGGATTGGCACCGATAAAAGGAAAATTGACATTATCAGCAATCAGCTTTTTTTGGCTGATGTATCCAATAATGTCAATGATAAATGCCGCATGCATGCACACAGCATGCGTATGGTCAGGAATGCAGGTGGGCAGCTTGGAGAATAGCATCTGACCGGTAAGTCTGTGGGAGGGAAGGGGTGTGTGGGGGCAGATCGAGGCCCCCATGGAGAGGGAGAGAGTTAGGCTGGGGCTGGGGCTGGGTCAGGGCAGGCACTGCCCAGCCAGGGTGGGGCATGGGACAGAGCTGTGGACAACTTGTCTGGGGGTCATGGGAGAGGGGGATGAAAGGGGCACAGCTCTCTAGTGTTGCATGCACCCCAGGGGAGGGGTCAACCCCTCCTGTATTTGTGCATGGGGTGAGGGAAGGTTGCCCACTGTGGGTTCGGGCACAGGGTCTGTGTCTGCCTTTTCTCAGCAGGGGGGCTGGGGCAGGGCTGGGCAGGGCTGGAGCAGGCAGCAGTGCTGGGAGAGGTGGCTACGGGGTGGGCTATAGTCACCCCAAAATTTGCTATAGCCCCCCCCCAGTGCTGCCATTGCCCTCCCTGTCCCGCTTGCCCCTAGTGCAGCCCCAGCCCAGCCCCCTTGCTGGGAAGAGACCAGCACAGCCCCTGGCCCTAAGCCCTCAGTGGGCAGCCCACCCTCGTCCTGTACACAAAACCAGGGCTGCGTGCACGGCGGGGAACCGCCCTACCCTCCAATGCCTCCTGGATGAGCCGCCCACAGCTCCGTCTTGTGCCCTGGCTGGGTAGTGCCTGCCCCTGCCCCAGCCCCACTCCCTCCCTCACCGTGGGGGCCTCGATCTGCCCCCACCATGCCCCTTCTCCTCACAGACTTACTGGCTGGAAGCTGCTCTCCAAGCTGTCAGTCTGCATATGGGCTATCATCTCGGTGTTGACCGATATGTTTGCTTAATAATCAGTCATCGATATCAGCCAAAAAAATCTTAATGATTTACCCCTAATAAGAGCTACAAGTATTTCCCAAATTTACTTACCAGTTTCCAGAATGATGCTAACATCCCAGAATTTGCATTTTTAACATCATATTCACATGGGATCTATACTTACCAGCAGTTAGACAACTACCAGAATCTTATAGAGGGTGATGGCTTTAAGAATATACACAAATCCTTATATTTTCACCTTTGGTTTCCAGCTAGTTTATCTAGTATAGTCCCTGGTGGGGATAGTTACTGTCTGTATTGCTGTAGTGCCTAGAGGTGTGTTGTGCTATGTGCCATAAAAACCTAACAGGGATGGTGCCTGCTCCAAAAAGCTTAGACTGAGTAGTGTTGGAGATGAAACAGTTTACACTTATTAAGGATCTGCCCTCGTACGTTTTCCATTACATTCATCCAGTCACTGTTTTCAGTAGCTTGAAGATTGGAATGTCTACTCTTCTTTTCGAAGATTATTTAAACCTATGGTTAAGTGATTTTCTTGTGGCTTAGACCAAATGTTTTGTTGCTTAATTTAATTCCACTGCCTTGTAGCACTGTACATAAATGCTTATGAAATTGTATGTAAAAAATGATGAGCAAACAGATAGCAAAGAAAAAAGTAGAGAATAAATACGGTACATGAAAATACCATAACATTTTCTCTTTTCTATTACACTGGAAAATATGAGCGGTATTTGTATTGGTTATGTTCTTTTAGATTGATTAACTGAGGATACAATGCAACTGATGTAACTCAAGTTTTTAAGATTTTTCACTGAATCCCTCTGTAGTTTAACTGATTCTATTATCTTCATTACAACATTTCAGCTAAGTCTTAATTGAAGGGACATTCTGATTCAGGAGCAGAACTAAGTCTGATAGAAAAGAAAATATAATAGGAAATTATTTGGAAGAGAATATCAAGAGGTAAGTGACTTCAGAAAGGGACGCTAAACCCCTGGCATGCATCATCCAACCTGTGGGGCTCCTCATGGGTCTGGAAATGTGGTGGTGGATGAGTAGTAGCAGACCTGTAGGGAGCCCAGGGCCCTGAACAGTGGATTGTGTGCTTGATCCTGCCATCAGGGGCAGTGCCAGGCTCCAGGGCCCAATCCCGGTATGGTGAGCCAGGAGACGGTGGTGCCAGGCCACAGAACACAATCTGGCTCACAGACTGCCTCTGCACCACTCGTCTGGTCCATGGGGCCAAAAGCTTGAGCATCACTATCTTAAGAGGACACCGCACGTATTGAATTAGCATAGTCTCTGAAGATAACTTGATAATTCGGATAAGAGAATCCTCTCAGACCAGTGGAAAGTAGGAATCATGTTCCAGAAGTAAAGTATTTCAGACATTTCACATGGGATAAAGCTAGAGGCAGTCACACAACTATACAGTTAGTCTTTGGCTGATTTAGTTTGATCACAGTGCATTGTTTGGGGAGGTGTTTGCAGCTTGCCATCTCAATAGGAGGAACTTTCTGCGGCCAATGCAATTTGCTCTGGGTACTGTTCTCCTTTCATTACAAAAGCTTCCTGATTGCACTGATGTACAAATTTACAGTTGTTTACAATGTAAATTATTGATGGGCAGTCAGAATAGTAACATTAGATAGTCTCAAATGAGAATTAGTCAGTAAGAATATTTAACTTGTTTACTCTGTGCGAAGGAAACTACAAACATACTAGTGACAATGCAGTGCAGCAAAATGGTCCTATGTTTAGCGAGCTTCCAGTTTCTGGATTTTGGCCCTTAATCCTGCGTTGGTGGTAAGTAGAATCTCTTTGGCTGATCCAGTTCAATCAACATATATGTAGGCACTAGGGCTATGCAAAATTTCAGGTGCTGATTTGATTTGGAAGAGATTTGGCCTGAATCTGAATCAAATCAGGGGACTAATTCAAAGGCCGAAATCAATTCGAAGCTCTCCAAATTGTCTCAGAAAAGATTTGGAGAGCTTTGACCATTTGGGTAATCCTCGCCCGCTGCAGCAGGGAGCTGGTGCTGGACTCAGAGCTGGTAAGTAGGGGGTGGGGGAGGAGAGGAGCGGGGAGGGGACCATGGGGGGACCCCTGCCAGGCCACATCCCCTACCTGCTCCCTCAGCCCCCTGACCCCCCCCACTCCCCCAGCACCCCCCCCATCATGGCTGCCCTGCCTGCCCTCCCTGCCTGCCCCAGCTCCCAGTGCTTTAAAAAAAATCCTCACTCACTAGGTGCTGCCTGGCAGGGGAGAAATCCTCACTGCCCCCCTCTGCCCCATGCCATGTGGGGGTCTCTGCCATGAGCCCCTGACCCGCCCCATTCCCCAGCCTCCTCCATGGCTGCCCTGCCTGCCCCAGCTCCTGGCCCTTTAAAAAAATAGCCCCCATTCACCGGGTGCTGCTGGGTGGGGGGGGGAGATCCTTGCTGCCCCCCACTGTCCCATGCCATGTGAGGGGGTCTTCCATGAGCCCCCTGACCCCCTCGCTCTGCCAGCTCCCCCCCTTTAAGAAACCTGCCCAAGAAACCTAAGGCCTCACCAGCTCCTGCA
Source organism: Alligator mississippiensis (assembly GCF_030867095.1). Lineage (NCBI taxonomy): Eukaryota > Metazoa > Chordata > Crocodylia > Alligatoridae > Alligator > Alligator mississippiensis. The sequence goes on along the minus strand of NC_081833.1, from coordinate 52,054,158 downwards.
TCAGCCTCAGGGCTTTGGGGGGCTCATGGCAGAGCCCCCCCATGAAGCATGGAGCAGTGGGAGTGAATCACCAAATTGAATCACTGTCCCCTGAATCAGCCAGATCCAAATCTGAAGCTAATACTAGCTGCTTCGCACAGCCTAGCAGGCACTACTGACTGGAGAGAGAGTGGTGGTGAGACCAGACGTGGGATGCAATGGGCCTTCTTTCTGGAAGGAGCATTCCGGTCTTTGAGCCATTCTGGCATAACGTTATGGTATAATCTTCCGTGGGGTGTTATGGTGCAACAAGAAACTGATTCTTGGTGCAAACCAAGACTGAAAGGGATCTAACAACGTCATCCAGAATGTCTCCTCCTCAGTGGTGACATACTTTTAAAGTGTGTATAGGGAAGGCAGACAGAGGAAAGGTGTAGTTACAGCCTTCCCAAAATGGGGGTGGGGGAAGGAGTGGTTGAAAAGAAGGGTTTAAAGTCAGGTGAAGTGAGAGCAGAAGATCGTGGATTCTTGGTCATGATAATCCAGAAAGCAGAAGAAAGGGTTCAGGAAGTTTACTTAGGACAAAAGGGAAGTACTGAGAGAGAAGGACTCGGGAGTGGAGGCAGTATTTTGAGTACAGTAGTACAAGGAAAAGCTGTGTATGTGCCTTTTGCTCACTCAGTTTTTGCTCTCTGAAAAAATGTTACAAATTTGTGCACATCTGTGTAAATTACAGTGTTTGGAGGAAATGCAAATGTCGTCCATATACTTTTACTTTCCAAATAGAGGATGTGTTTAATCTGTATATTGAAAATGACTTCAGCAGTAATTCAAAAGAATTACTGCCTCTTTTTATAGGATGCATGTGGGTCTCCAAATGAGGACCATAGTGTACAGGGGTGATTAGTGCTAAAATAGAAAGATTTCACCAACTATTGATAATTCTTATAATTCACAATCTATAATCTCTGTCTGCTATGCTAATGTGGAAACCAGCCTTGTCATTGTTCACTCATGTTCCACTCCACCGTCCAGAATCCAGGAGAGCTATGGAAGTTCATAGCTGACATTGTAATAGGCATATGGTTTTATTACAGTGTGAATTCCTTTTAATGTCAGTTTCTCTAGGGGGGATTAGCCACCACAGATGTCTCAGAGCCTGGGAATATCTTCCAAGATAAAAAAAGGAAAGCTGGCATCTCAACTGTCATTTAATAATCTACAGACTCACTAATACTTTTATTTTATGATATCTGATACTTAGAAATGCTACGAATGTCTGATTTTGGTACTTGCTGGGTTGATTTCAAAATTATATTAATTTATGTTCTTGTAGAGCACTTGGATTATAAAACAGCATATGTTGTCTTTGCATTGAGTCCTTTAAAATACCAGTGGATAGAAGTCCTTATTTTCTTATGATGCGTCTCAAAGTAAGCCTCTGTAAGTAAGTCATATAGCAGGAACTCCCTCTCCCCCCACCAGAGTTGGTTCAAAATGCTGGTTAAGGTCAAAAAGAGTTTGTGATGGTTAAAGGATGACACATGGAAAGTTCCAGCATTGAGCTCCATAAGGTATGAGGGTGGAATTTATAGCCTCTCAGTGTTCCTAGTGCCTCTCTTTAATTAACAACTCTGAGCATCCCAAAATTCTCAACAATAATCTGCCTGACAACAAGGAACCCTCTAGATCTCTATATGGTAGTATAGCGTTAGACATATTACCATATAAATATACGTGGTATCAGTTGTTCTCTACCATGAAGCTATAAAAACTTGTTTTTTGCTGCTTTGTGCAACAGTTGCTTTTTTGTTTTTTAAGGCAGTCACGTGAATCCTAATTTCCAATTTGTCAATTTAATTTACAAAGACATCATTTCTTTTATTAAAAGAACATAGAATTCTGTACTAATAGTTCACAGCTCAACAGTTGCTAATAGTCATACTACGAAAGCAATGCTGTAGTATTTTTATTATTATTATTGCAGGTTTTCCTGTTACTCATTGCAATTGACTAATTACTAGCCTTTTGAAGAAGGCAAAAAAGAAGCAAAACTATGACATCTACAAAAACTAGGTGGTCTAGCAAAAAATGTGTAAAATGCATGCCATCTCTGCTCTTACTCAGTATTCCCTTACTTAGATTAGCTTTGTAGCCACTATTGTTATATACGGGCTGCGCCTACACGAGATGCTGACTGTGCAGTAGTAATGACCTACTGTGCAGTCAGCGTCACCAAAAAGCCATTTGGGGGCACTACTGCTCAGTAACTCTGATTACTGCACAATTATTTAGTGCTTGTGTATGCAACCATGAAATGACTGCGCAGTAACAACTGTGCAGTCAGTGTCTTGTGTTGAAGTGGCCACAGATGTTCAAAAAACCTGAGGCAGAATCAATCTAAGTTGCACAGCTTTTTGTAAATGGTGTAGTTTAGATTGGTAGCAAGCAGAACACATTCACCCTTTGGTGAATGGTGAGCAAATCTTAGACAGGGTTCTGCCATTTTTAAACCAGTCTATGTGTGCAGAACTTCTGTTCTGTTACAGGTATAGACTGGTTTCCGATCAGCTGTACTGGCAAAATGTAATGTCTGTACTTGGCCTGTAAGGCTATATTTTTTTGGTTATCTACCATGATCCCTAATTCCTTTTCAGAATTTCACTGCTTTCAAGGATACCATCTTTATTCTAACCTATATTCTTCATAGATGTGCGTGGCAGGAGGCGCAGTTGTGGGATCATGCATTAGATCCCATTGCACCTTATTGCTGACGGAGGGGGAGCCTGATCCTGGGCTCCCCCTGCACTGGCAAGAAGCAAACTCCTGCAGCTGGGAGCCCTATCACCTGATATGGCTCCGAGCCACAGGGGAGATAATGCTATATGTGCCAGTTGAAGCTAGGTAGCAACCAGCTATAAAATTAGTAAACATTTTTGAGGTCTAACTTTATATCTGGTTGGAGCTATTTATCGTGTGATAGCTACTTTGCATGTGTAGCTGGTTTCAAGGTAATTGCACAATTAACCAGTAATTGCACAATAAACCAGTTAATTGTGCAATACCTGTTATGTGTAGAGGGGGCCTGAGTTACATTTTGCTTTAAACAGCTTGCAGAAATCCAAATGTGTGACATACCTTTGTCAGTCAAACTTGCCATTTCATAAAGAACCACATCAAGTTTATTTGCTAAGAACTTCATGATCTCTCTTCTGTAGCCCCGTGTAATTGGCTGAAACTTCCTCCAGATGCCCATAAAGCTTCCTCTTTGTCTTTCTTCAAGTCCTTCTTTAAAACTTAAAAAAAATCAGACAATATACCTGTGCCATATGCCATACTGGTATGGCTGGACTATTACTGGTAACTTTACACATGCTCTGGGGTGAGGGGGAGGTGGCACTTTAAGTTCTCAGGAGCCACTGTAATTAAAGTGCCAACAAGGTCTTGTGTATTCAGCATCCTGTGCTTTAAAATGGTGGTGGGGGAACTTTAACTAAACCTTGTTAGAAGATCTTTAGTTACGTACTCCACTGCCATTTTGAAGCATGGGGACGCTGAATACACAAGAGCCTGAGGATGCTGGAGCATGCTAACTAGCAGACTCAATGAATCATGGAAAATGGGGGTTAGAAGGCAACTCAGGAGGTAATCTAGTCCAACCTCCTGTTCAAGCAGGACCATTCCCAACTAGATCATTCCAGCCAGAGCTTTGTCAAGCCAGGCCTTAACCTCCAAGGATGGAGATTCCACAACCTCTCTAGGTAACATGTTCCAGTGCTTCACCACCCTCCTAATGAGAGAGTTTTTACTAATACCAACCTAAATCTCCCTTGTTGCAACTTGGGACCATTGTTTCTTGCTCTGTTATCTGTCACCACTGAGAACAGTCTAGCTCCATCCTCTTTGGAACTACCATTCAAGTAGTTGAAGGCTGCTATCAAATCCCCTCTCAATCTTCTCTTCTGCAGACTAAATACGCCCAATTCCCTTAGACTCTCTTCATAAATCATGTGCCTCAGCCCCCAAACCATTTTCATTGCCTTCCTCTGGACTTCCTTCAATTTGTCCACATTCTTTTTGTAGTGGGAGACCCAAAACTGGACACAGTACTCCAGAACTGGATACAGTACTCCAGACTCTCACCAGTGCAGAATAGAGCAGGATAATTACTTCCCTCAATCTTATGGCAACGGTCCTTGTGAGGTAGTAAGGTAAGAGAAAAAGGTGATTAGGATCATTCAGCATGGATTCACCCAGGGCAAGTCATGCCTGACCAACCTGATTGCCTTCTGTGATGAGATGACTAGCTCTGTGGATGTGGTATACCTTGATTTTAGCAAGGCTTTTGATACGGTCTCCCCCAACATTCTCTCAGACAAGCTAAGGGCTTGTGGGCTGGATGAATGGACTGTAGTTGGCTGGGGTATCGGGCTCAATGGGTAGTAATCAGTGGCTTGATGTCTAGTAGAATGGTCAAGTAGAGTGGCTCAGGGGTTGGTTCTGGGGCTGGCTTTGTTCAATATCTTCATCAATGACCAGGAAGATGGCATAGAGTAAACCTTTAGCAAGTTTGTGGATGACACCAAGCTGGGGGGGTGTAGTATAGAGTCAAAGAAAATTAGGGTTGGAAGGGACCTCCAGCGGTCATCTAGTCCAACCCCCTGCTCAAAGCAGAACTATTCCCAACTAGGTCATCCCAGCCAAGGATTTGTCTAGCTAGGTCTTAAAGACCTCCAAAGATGGAGAGTCCACAACCTCTCTGGGAAATTGGTTCCAGTATTTTACCACCTAGTGAGAAAGTTCTTTCTAATATTTAAAGTAAACTTCCCTTGCTGCCACTTGGGACTTTTGCTCCCTGTTCTGTCATCTGTTCCCACTGAGAGCAGTCTAGCTGCATCCTCTTTGTAACCATGCTTCAGGTAATTAAAGGATGACTTCATCCCTGCATGCCCAAGCAATTCTAATATTATAAAAGCCTAAGTCTGTCCATCTGTCTGTCTGTAATGCTTTATTTGCACTCTGATTGGCTGACGGAAACAGCTAATCAGAGTGCTCCAGGCATGGGGGAGTGCCACCATGATTCCAAAGCCATGCTGAGGACCAGATGGGAGGTGGGGGAGCTGAGGCCAGCGTTGTATTTTATGCTTCATGCAAGAGGCAGAACAGTGGCAGCATGGGGCGTTAGGTGGTGGCACTCTCGTCATTCTTGATGGGCAATGGCTAGTATTCTTATATTCCTCCTTAGTTGTTTGTCTGAGCTTCCACTTCTTGTAAGCTTCCTTTTTGTGTCTAAGTTCACTAAAGAGTTCTCTGCTAAGCCAAGCTGGTTGTTGGCCACATTAGATATTCTTCCTGTACATCGAGAGGGTTTGTTCCTGAGCCCTCAGTAAGGTTTCTTTAAAATACAGCCATCTCTCCTGGACTCCTTTCCCTCTCAAACATGACCTTCCAGGGGATCCTGCCCATCAGTTCCCTGAGGGAGTCAAAGTCTGCTTTTCTGAAGTCCTGGGTCTGTACTCTGCTGCTCTCCTTTGTTCCTTTTGTCAGGATCCTGAACTCAATCATCTCATGGTTGTTGCTGCCCAAGTTGCCATCCACTACTACATCCCCCACCAATTCACCCCTGTTTGTGAGGAGCAGGTAGAGAAGACCATGGCCCCTAGTTGGCCACTCCAACACTTGCACCAGGAAGTTGTCTCCAACACTCTCCAATAACTTCCTGGATTGCCTGTGCACTGCTGTATTGCCCTCCCAGCCTATGTCAGGGTGATTGAAGTCCCCCATAAGAACTAGGGCCTGTGATCTGGAAACTTCCACTACTTGTCTGAAGAAAGCCTCATCTACCTCATCGTCCTGGTCTCATGGTCTATAGCAGACCCCCACCACAATATCACCCTTGTTGCTCTCCCCTTTAACCCAGAGACTTTCAACAGGCCTATCTCCACTTTCATACTGGAGCTCTGAGCAATCATACAGCTTTTTTGCATACAGTGCAACTCCTTCTCTTCTCCCCTGCCTGTCCTTCCTGAACAGCTTGTACCCATCCATGACAATGCGCCAGTCATGAGATCTGTCCCACCAAGTCTCTGTTATTCCAGTCATGCCAATGGTTCCTTGAATGTGTGAGGACTTCCAGTTGTTCCTGCTTGTTTCCCAAGCTCCGTGTGTTCATGTACAGACACCCGAGTGAAATTGAGTGGCACTCAGTTAAAAAACAAATTGGTGTATTACCATGCTTACCTCGTTACACAAGGGCTGGGTAGTAGGGATAGGGTATTGTCCAGGCAGGGACAAATCTGAGCCCAGCACCCTGGTTGAGAATCGCTGGAATATATGATCATGGGCAAGCTTATGCTCAAACTTTCCAGATGCTGTGCCTTCTGGCCCCAACCTAGGAAGCAGTTAAGTGTGTGCTTGATTGTTGAGTATCTTGCAGGACTGAGCCTTCAACCCACTTTTTCTTTGCCTAAGCTGTAAAATGGGTATAGTCAGAAGGGGAAGAGCTGTGAATCTTAATTTATCAATGTTTATAAAGCACTTCTTTCCAAAAGGTGATGCATTGTGCAGTGTATTTTATTGTAGCAGAAGCTGTTCTCAAATCCATGGATTCCTGTAGTAGTATGAGGTCAGTTTTACAGCCAGCACTTTAATTCTTCATAGCTAATTCATAAAGTGACAACAATTGAAAAAGTTCCTTTAGTTTTCTGCTGTGACTGCTGAGTTCTGCACTGAAGCCTGGGCACCATCCATGAAGTCCTGCTACTTAAAAGCATCCTAATGAAATA